>NC_052329.1:20425760-20773676 GCF_016432855.1 Salvelinus namaycush
AAGGGCAACTTATGGCTTATGTGAAACTGAATGATGTGTCTTCTTCAGGTTAATGCCAATGAGCTCACAAACGGAGTGATCAATGCAGGGTTCATGCTCCTCTTCAAAGATTCCATTAGGCTTTTTGCTGCATATAACGAAGGCATCATCAACCTGCTGGGTAAAACATCAACTCTAACTTGATTTACTCCACTATTTTCTGATCAATACTCTTTTAAAATGTTTAGTCTGGAGAAGTGCTTTGTAGATCCTTGTACTGTAGATCTTTTGATATGTACAGAACTAAATTGTACTAATGGAGACTAAATTCTCTACAGAGTTTATCCCTAGTGTGTGTACAGATTTTCAGCGCTAATGCCCGCTCTTATTTTGAATTGTAATTTTTTTTTACCACAGAGAAGTACTTTGACATGAAGAAAACCCAGTGTAAAGAGGGCCTGGATATCTACAAGAAGTTCCTGACACGAATGACCCGAATCTCAGAGTTCCTTAAAGTGGCAGAGGTGATTTCTTCTTTACCTGCTTTGAGTTTGATGCTATTCATTCATTCAATACTATTCATTAAAGGGGAAAACCTCTGATATATTACAATTTTTGTGAGAAAATTATGGTGGCAGAAATTGGATAGTGGTAGAAAATATGTTTTAATTTAGAAGCACCACTATAACTTTGCACATAATCATTTGACAGCAGGTGGGGATTGATCGAGGAGACATTCCAGACCTTTCCCAGGTAAGACTTTACACTCCAAACTGAATGATGGATTTACTTCTGCTGGTATAACCTATTAGACACATTCACTGCACAAAAAGCATACACACCGAACTTACTCTAGCCATTTGTCTGTACTGAAAAGACAGTTAGATTCCTACTCTCTGTCTCCATCTCTCTCTCTCTGGCTCTCACTTTCTCTCCCTTATTTCTTGCTATCACTTTCTATTTTCTTCTCTCATTCTGTATTCTCTTTGTGTGTCTCTCTATCTCAGTATTAACTCCTCTTATTTAATCAGCTCTGTTGTCCCTCCACGCTATTTACTCCACCCTGCACACGTCTCCCAGAGATAAGGCACTGCTCAGTGCATGAAGTCCTCTAGCGCATGTTGCCAATTGAGGCATATTTCTCACTTTTTCTTCTTCTTCCCCTCTTGATTAGGCTCTAACTACAGTAAATAAAGGTGTTAAGCTGTTAAGAGTCCAAACTGACTGTGTATCTTACAGTACTTCAGATTTCACACAATGTACAGGAAATTTAATAGATTGTAGCACAACAGGTGTGGGGGGCAGTCAGTCTTTGCATTGATACTGGTTATATTACAGTATTTTCATGGGAAATCCCTCCTCGACCAAGGATCATACTTTTCCTTGAAAGTACAATTACACTAATTGTGTGTTATGTCCCCTATTGTATGTTTTATGAGGCACCTGCAACAGTGTTATACCCTACAAATACATTATAGTTACAGTTCAATATAGATATTTATCTCTGACCATCACCACCTTTATATTCTGTATTTCCCCTTTCCACCTTTAGTTCACAGTTTGTGTAAGTATTCTCATCTCACTCTTCTTCTGTGTCTTTGACTTGCTTTGATGTTGTCTTTGCATGCCTCTACTCTGACTCTGTATCTCATTGATATTGTGTTTTATAGGAGTGAAACAAATTGTATACACAGTTCTCTTTGTCACATAGCCCATCCAACATACTGCCCAGGTGTGCTTAGACATTGCCAATTCAACACCACATACTGTAGGATGTTGAAAGTGCCGTGGCGTGTGTCATCTACACACATTTCAATATCACTCATCCAATGTGGCTTTCAGCTGAAGTCTCGAGTTAGTATTTGTCCCATATTGAGGGGCTAAACACTTCCCAGTAAACTAAGTGCTAGCTAGAATCCAGTAACTAAGGTATAGTGGTATATGGGACAGTATAGTTAGGGACCTGAGTTTTTCCTCACCACGTGACATGACCAGTTAAATGTTTTCAGAAAATGTTGTCAGGAAAACTTCAAGGCCTATAGCTAGTGTATGTACAGTAACCAGGTTGCCCATCACTGCCTTAGATGGTTGTGTTTGTACAGTACTGTCTAACTGCATGTTTCCAACCCTGGCGTATACTAACTGCTGTTCTCCATTACAACAGGCTCCCAGTAGCCTCCTGGAAGCTCTGGAGCAGCACCTGGCCTCTCTAGAGGGGAAGAAAGTCAAAGACTCCACTGCTGCCAGCAGGTATGTACAGGATGGACTACGTCCCAAATGGCACCCTATTCTCTACATAGTACACTACATTTGAAAGTAGTGCATAGGAAACAGGGTGCCATTTGGGACGTATCCTACGTCTCACACTGGAGTGTCTTTGGCACTGAGTCCACTACTCCCCCTGCAGGTAGCCTAGAAGCGGCTGCCGCTATAATAACTGATTTGCTTTGTGCACCAAGCTCTTAAGCCAAGATTGCTTAAATTATTATTGATGGTAATGGTTATTGATGTTTTCAGCCAGGGTTGCCGTAGTATTCTGCCTAGGGGTGTTCACTGTTGTGTGTTGTTTCAGGGCTAGTACTCTATCCAACGCAGTGTCCTCGCTGGCCAGTACAGGGATGTCTTTTACTAAAGTAGACGAGCGGGAGAAGCAGGCTGCTCTGGAGGAGGAACAGGCTCGTCTCAAAGCACTGAAGGTACAGCCGTCATGATGCGTGGATCACAACATGAATTTGACGAGAATGGACATGGTTTTGTGTTGCCTGTTCCATCTACATGTGAAGGACACTGATATGTTGCAGTATGCAGGCAATGATTTGAACAATTCAAAGCCTCGTTTGGTTGATCCAGTATGGCCCACATACAGTATCATTTAAAAGTTTGGACACACCTACTCATTCAAGGGTTTTTCTTTGTTTTCACTATTTTCTACATTGTAGAATAATAGTGAAGACATCAAAACTATGGATTAACACATATGGAATCATGTAGTAACCAAAAAAAAGTCTTAAACAAATCAAAATATATTTTAGATTCTTCAAAGTACCCACCCTTTGCCTTAATGACAGCTTTGCACACTCTTGGCATTATTTTAACCAGCTTCATGAGGAAGTCACCTGGAATGCATTTCAATTAACAGGTGTGCCTTGTTAATTTGTGGAATTTCTTTCCTTCTTAATGCATTTTAGCCAATCAGTTGTGTTGTGACAAGGTAGGGGTGGTATACAGAAGATAGCCCTATTTGGTAAAAGACCAAGTCCATATTATGGCAAGAACAGCTCAAATAAGCAAAGACAAACAACAGTCCATCATTACTTTAAGAAGGTCAGACAATCCGGAACATTTCAAGAACTTTGAAAGTTTCTTCAAGTGCAGTCGCAAAAACCATCAAGCTCTATGATGAAACTGGCTCTCATGAGGACCGCCACAGGAAAGGAAGACCCAGAGTTACTTCTGCTGCAGAGGATAAGTTCATTAGATAACCAGCTTCAGAAATTGCAGCTCAAATCAATGCTTCACAGAGTTCAAGTAACAGACACATCTCAACATCAACTCTTCGGAGGAGACTGCGTGAACCAGGCTTTCATGGTTGAATTGCTGCAAAGAAACCACTACTAAAGGACACCAATAAGAAGAAGAGACTTGCTTGGACCAAGAAACACGAGCAATGGACATTAGACCTGTGGAAATCTGTCCTTTGGTCTAATGAGTCCAAATTTGAGATTTTTGGTTCTAACCGCCATGTCTTTGTGAGACGCAGAGTAGCTGAACGGCTGATTTCTGCATGTGTGGTTCCCACCGTGAAGCATGGAGGAGGGAGTGTAAGGGTGCTTTGCTGGTGACACTGTCTGTGATTTATTTAGAATTCAAGGCACACTTAACCAGCATGGCTACCACAGGATTCTGCAGCGATACGCCATCACATCTAGTTTGCGCTTTTGTTTTTCAACAGGACAATGACCCAACACACCTCCAGGCTGTGTAAGGGCTATTTGACCAAGAAGGAGAGTGATTATGTGCTGCATCAGATGACCTGGCTTCCATAATCGCCCAACCTCAACCCAATTGAGATGGTTTGGGATGAGTTGGACCGCAGAGTGAAGGAAAAGCAGCCAACAAGTGCACAGCATATGTGGGAACTCCTTCAAGAAAAGCATTCCAGGTGAAGCTGGTTGAGAGAATGCGAAGAGTGTGCAACGCTATCATCAAGGCAAAGGGTGGCTAGTTTGAAGAATCTAAAATATATTTTGATTTGTTTAACACTTTTTTGGTTACTACATGATTCCATATGTGTTATTTTATAGTTTTGATGTCTTCACTATTATTCTGTAATGTAGAAAATGGTAAAAATAAAAACCCTTGAATGAGTAGCTGTGTCTAAACTTTTGACTGGTATTGAACATAACTACAACCATCACCTCCAGTCTACATCTGTAGAGTGTCTGTATTTGACTTGGACTCTTTCCACCCAGGAACAGAGGCTGAAGGAGCTCTCTAAGAGGCCTTCCTTCACCACCACAGACACGTCTCCGGTCTCCACCACCGGGGGCACTATCAGCACAGCCCCGGCAATCGACCTCTTCTCCACACCCAGCTGCTCCAATGGGTAAACTTTCACTTATGAGCTGTGAAGCTTACCCACTCATGTGGTTGACCAGAGAGGTTAGTGTGGATTATTTAGAAGTTGCTGATAACCACTGATACAGGGTCAGATATTTCTTTGTCCTCCTAGTGGTTAAGTTTAGGATTTAGAGTGCTCTTATTCTAGATCTGTGGTTAGAGGGAACCTATACCTCAATACGTCTGTGTGTATCTGGTAATTCTGATGTTCAGCTACATTCCCAGTGTTGATTCAGGTATCGCATCACTGCTGTCTTCTCTCCTCAGTGCTCTGAAGATGGAGAGTGACCTGTTTGACATTCAGCAGACCTTTAACCCTTCAGTGCAGGCCAGTTCTACAGGGCTTCCTGTGGCCACAGCATGGGCAGGTAGGAGAAACAGCCACCACCGCAGGACCCCTCTATTGTCTGCTGTCTTCTACCATGACCTGTTCTGCATGCTCTCCCTCTCTTCCTGTTGCGTCTGACTCTGATTTCCTCCTGTTCTTCTCTTCTCTATCTATTCTCTTTCTTTCTCTCCTCTGCCTGCTTAGATCCTTTCACCTCTGCTGAAGCTGGAGATGATTCCATGCCAAACCTTAACCCTTTCCTCTCAAAAGTTGTTGTCGATGCCGCCACTCACTTGCCTGTCGTGTCCTCCGACGGTGTTAGCTATTCCTCTAGGACGTCTGGTCATGAAATGTTCGGTGGTAAAGATACTCTTTGTTCCTCCTGAAATACCCTTCATGTGTCTCTCTGTGGGACTGTTTGAAGGAAGTCTCCCATAAGCCGTACTGTTGTTACTTCTGTCTATATGTAAATCATCTCATAGCTGTCTAAAGTTAAATGTTTGTTGTGTACCTTAAAATGCAAGGCCTCCACTTGCCATGTTTCCATTATAGGACTGTGCTAAGGATAGAACCACAAGCTAACACTGTGACGGTGGAGTTACTGGTTATGTTCTTTTGTTAGGCTCCCATGCCAGTTTAGTCTAATATGACGCTTCATCCATTGAGGTCTCAAATTTATTTTACAGTCTAGTAAACCCATGTCTAAGTTAATTCTGACCAAGTTGGTTATGTTCAAATGATGGTTTTCCTGCTGCTGATATATATTGTTTCATAATGTATTCAAATAGGCTATTGCTTCTAGATTCTGATATTACAAACCAATCATTTGATTATTTTCTGTTGTAGTATCCTCTTAGAGCTATAAGTTTAAATCTGTTTCACTTACCAATATTATTTTTGATTCTCTAGATCGTTATAATCCCTTTACTGACACAAACTCGTCCGTTTCAAGCAATTACAAACGCACAGTGCGGATAGAACACTCCATCTCAGGTACTACGATGGCTCACCATCCCAGCCTATGTTTCCTGAGCCCACAGGCAAACATAAGCCCCTCAACCCATGTAATGTGTTTAGTGGCCCAATAATAACTCTATGGTTAGGGTAGTCTGACGATTTTGAGGAATTTAGTGTCAATAGGATATTTGTATCTCCTTGTACTCTGCAGTTCCTGTTTTGACTTTGTTAGAATTAGTTTTACTTGTTACCTGTTAGTGTCCCTATACAACTGCTAAGTATTTTCTGTTAACTGTCTCTCTCTGTACTGTCACTTTGCCTTGCCTGCCTTTCTTGAAATGCCTTCCTTTGCTCTCTTCTTCTTCCTGCTCCTCCTTTGGCGTTGTCAGACTCCTTCTGTAGTGGTCCAGTGTCCATGGCCCAGCACCTTCCACACCAGGCTCCCTACCCCACTGAGCCCTCTACTGTAGCATGTCTATTCAGAGGTAGAGTACTAGAGAACCTGTAGCTGTACTGTAGCAGGTCTATTCAGAGGTAGAGTACTAGAGAACCTGTAGCTGTACTGTAGCAGGTCTATTCAGAGGTAGAGTACTAGAGAACCTGTAGCTGTACTGTAGCAGGTCTATTCAGAGGTAGAGTACTAGAGAACCTGTAGCTGTACTGTAACAGGTCTGACTTTAACACCAATGGATAATGCTTATCCATCACTGCACCTGCCGTGTTCTGAGCAGCCTCCCCTTTGACCTCTTTACAGGGTACTCCACAGCATCACAGGCCCCTCCCCCAGGAGCACTCCAGGTGGATTTCGAGTCAGTCTTTGGAGCCAAAGCTATCGGCGTTAACAACATTGACTCTGATGGTGAGGTGTTGAATATTTTACTGTTTGATGCACATGGTGTTTCACATCCAACCAATGTACACCTCTCTGTCCTCCTTAGACATCCTGAAACCCACCATGGTCGGCTCCAATCAGGCCCTGTGCTCCATCAATCAGCTGTCAGACAAACTGGTCGGAGTTGACCTGGACTCCTCCCTGGCCAACCTGGTGGGCAGTAAGTGTCACAACGTCACACTAGGATATTTAATTCAGATTAAAAGAGATCAACACTCATCTTTGCCTGAGTGAATCTATTCTATTTATATTTTGACTCATATGTTAGATCGCAATATGTCACACAGCTATAGCAGTATAATGAACTGTTTCTGGATGTGTACATCTCACATTTATATTACTATCCTCTTGTAGATCTCGGGATTGGAAATGGCACAACAAAAAAGTAAGTGAGCTGTTCATGCTGTTCAGTCTCTTCAACGTGCTGTGGTCAGTGCTAGATGAAGAACTGTTCTGTATAGCCAGCAGCAGTTAGGAGCCAGTGCTAATATTAGCTGTCTTAATCTACAGTGACATCCACTGGAGCCAGCCTGGGGAGAAGAGGCTGACTGGCGGGAGCAACTGGCAGCCCAAGGCAGCCCCAAACACCACCTGGAACCCCGTCTCCATGGTAATACACACTACACTGGCCTCTTACAGTACTGGTGCTCTTACCTGCCTGTGGTAAGTGTTTTAGCTACTGTATCACTCTAGTGTTGGTTTTAGACCAATGTTAAGAAGTTGTTGTCTTGACTTGACATTGGTCTGCTGGATTATCTGTGAGAGAAGATGTTGTGTCCTCATTGGTGTGTTTGTGTCTCCACAGACCCCCCCAGTCATGGCCTACCCTGCCACAACACCAACAGGCATGGTGGGGGGATATGGCATGGTCAGTATCTGTCAGATGGATGTCTGGATGCACTGACGGACATAGCCATGCAGTAGCTATCACTGAGGGACATAGCCATGCAGTAGCTAGCACCGAGGGACATAGCCATGCAGTAGCTAGCACCGAGGGACATAGCCATGCAGTAGCTAGCACCGAGGGACATAGCCATGCAGTAGCTAGCACCGAGGGACATAGCCATGCAGTAGCTAGCACCGAGGAACATAGCCATGCAGTAGCTAGCACCGAGGAACATAGCCATGCAGTAGTTAGCACTCTCCCCCACACATGCAACATGCAGACACAGTCATGTCATTAAAAAAACTCCTCAAAACACAACTCTTTGAGATTGACTCTGATCTACCCCCACACACACACACACACACTTTTAATTGATGCATTTTACGTACTGTACTGTATTTTATGTAGGCCTACTTTTAATGTAAGATGCCCTTAAGTATCTTGAAAGGCGTCCGCTAAATAAAATGTATTATTATTATTTACAGAGGGAATAGCCATACAGCATAGCTAGCAATGAGAACATTATAGCCATGCAGTATAGCCTGCACTGAGAGCTAATAGCCATACAGTATAGCTAGCACTGAGAGATAATAGCCATGCAGTATAGCTAGCACTGAGAGCTAATAGCCATGCAGTATAGCTAGCACTGAGAGCTAATAGCCATGCAGTATAGCCTGCACTGAGAGCTAATAGCCATGCAGTATATATAGCACTGAGAACTAATAGCCATACAGTATAGATAGCACTGAGAACTAATAGCCATACAGTATAGATAGCACTGAGAACTAATAGCCATACAGTATAGCTAGCACTGAGAACTAATAGCCATGCGGTATACCTAGCACTGAGAGCTAATAGCCATGCGGTATAGCTAGCACTGAGAGCTAATAGCCATGCGGTATAGCTAGCACTGAGAGCTAATAGCCATGCGGTATAGCTAGCACTGAGAGCTAATAGCCATGCGGTATAGCTAGCACTGAGAGCTAATATCCATGCACCATAGCTAGCACTAAGAACTGATAGCCATGCAGTAAGCTAGCACTGAGAGCTAATATCCATGCAGCAAGCTAGCACTGAGAGCTAATATCCATGCAGCATAGCTAGCGCTGCGAGCTAATAGCCATGCAGCATAGCTAGCACAGAGAGCTAATAGCCTTGCAGCATAGCTAGCACAGAGAGCTATTAGCCATGCAGTATAGCTAGCACTAAGAGCTAATAGCCATACGGTATAGCTAGCACTGAGAGATAATAGCCATGCAGTAGTAATAGGAGTAACAGTAATAAGTGCTATACATCCTTCTGTGCTATGCAATCTACTGTAGCATGTCTATTATGCCTGATGTTTCTCTATGCTATTGTCTTTAGCCACCTCAACAGCTTGGCTCTATGGGTATGATGAACCAACCCACCATGATGTACAACCAGCCCATCATGAGGCCGCCCAACCCCTTCGGCTCTGTTTCCAGTGCCCAGGTATGTGTTTGTACAATAATCAGACGTGTGTGATGGAAAATGTCTATTGCAGGGTTGTGTGTTCAGTGTTCAGGTGTATTCAGTGGTGTGTAGTTACATTAGCCGTTCTGTGTGTGTATACTACCCCCTGTGATGACAACAGTGTTCTAGTTTACTCTTACCTCCTCAGGAGGAGAGGGACATCTGTCTGTCATCAGTTTCCTCAAGAGTCCCCAATTATTTTCCCCTCTTGGTGTAACTTCTCTTTCACCCTTCATTCCTCTCTCTCATTCAATCTGAATGCTCCCCCTCTCTCTCACTCACACACAATCTCTTCCTCTCTCTGACCTCTGCTCCTCCTGTGTGTTTTTCCCTCTCCCTGAAATAGCCCTCTGCAGCCTCTAGTCCTTCCAGCCAGAGTCCTCTCAGAGCCCCCGGACAGGACCCATTTGCACAGCTCTCTCTCAAGGATTTCTTGTAGAGCGTCTCTTAGGTACAGCATGCTGTGTGCTTGCGGATGTACATGCATGCGCAGCGTGGCTTCACACTAATGCTTCTCTTTTTTTTCTCTTCTCTTACTGTTATCATCTCTTCCTTCATTTGCAAAGACACTGCTTCTTCCATCTGATCAACCACTGCTGTTTATTTCCTCTCGCTATATCTCTTGCGCTTTATATGGGCTTGATTAGTTGGTTTGTGTCTTGCTCGCTTAAACAATCAGCAGATGCATTTCAGGATGTTTTTAAACTTTCAATTACACTAACCAGTACGTCTTTGCTGATATAGGTTGCCATTGCTGAAATCTTGATTAATCAGCTGTATCTTGTGTGACAGTTGCTTTTGCTCTGAGGACATTGTGATGCCTTTGCATTTATTCAGTTGACTATTTCAGCACCACCATGAGCGGGCTGGTAAAACTATTTTCTAATAAATCCTTGTATGTTGATTTCCATCCACAGATGCAGTTCATGTAATATGACGTGTCTCAGAAAATGAAGCACTTAGCAGCAAAGCTTTGTCCTCATTGCCAGTCTAACTCTTCAGAGAAACGTTCACCCCCCCCTCCCCCACCCAAATACAGACATGTCAAGAACACAACGAACAGTGCAATGACTGGAGGAAAACCATGGAAACCATGTCCAAATGACGATGGGAAGAAAATAATTCACCACCCGTTATTCTGTCATTTGTCCAAGACGTCAAGTGATGCTGCTGTTTTTAAAAAGTACCTATAGGGATTCCTCATCCATTTTATCCTCTGCTATGGGTGCTGAGAAACTTTGATATTATGTATTTGGAAATACTACTGTGGTTGGGTGTAACAGCTTGGTGTTCTAATCTAGTGGGAGGGGGAGGTGGGACAAGAAGAAAAAGACGAGAGGAATCCTTCCCTCTCTTGATTCGATCATCAGTGATCCATTTCCTAGTTATTTAACTGTCACTGAGTAGTGATGCTAATGACGTTTACACCTGTTTTAGTTTGTCTTTTTTACTGTGTTTACAGTAGACATTCCTCGTGTGTTGTTTATTTATTTATTTATGATATGGTTTTAAAACTGAGGAAGAAAATCTATAGTACCTGTGGGAGTGCCTCAGCATTTTACATGGATGTTGGATTGTTTCATTGGAGATGTAGAGAAAATAATATAGATATTATATAAAATACACCTATAAACGGAATGATAGAGCACTAAATATTCTTCAAGTTTTGTGATAAGAACAGTTTTACTCGGTCAAATCTCATGATCTCCCCTGTGCAAGTGGAGAAGGGGGTTCCAGTATGAGTCAGTAATCTATATAGTCAATTCTGTGCCTAGGGTTTTTTGCAATGGAACAACTTTTCTGTCTAGTTGAAAAACACTTAATCCACGATTCTGAAGCATCACACTGAGGTGGAATCCATTTTGCTTTAAGCTTGGCATGCCATTGACTCAATGACCGTTTAATGGCTGCCTTTACTCTGAATGTGAAAGAATTGCTTTCATGTTGAACATATCTTTCCATGCTACCCGCACCACCTCAGCTCTGACTCCCTGTGAGCCAGACGAGAGTGTGTCTGGGTGTTGCAGATACTAAACAAGGGTTCCAGTTTTGATGTAAATTAGTTGTATAAAGATCCAGTGGAACAGGGTGAGAGAGGGGCACTGTTGATCGGTGCTCTGTGTATATAAAACTGACTGTTCAACGGAGAGGGAAGTGAAAGATGTATGAAATATGAAAGCAATTCAATCAAAATCTGACTCTACCTACGTTTGATTCAGGATATTTTCTGCGTTTGTCTTGCGTGGATTATATTTTTGTTTATGTAATTAAAACGTGTAGCAGACATTGACAGGTTTTTTTTTTTTAATAAAGAGCAGCTTCCACAAAGTGATGTTCTTAAACATTTTATTACAATGTGTTGGTGAATATTGCAACAGTGATGGCATCTTTGGCACTACGGTTAGTATATACACACAGTATGTGGACACCCCTTAAAATTAGTTGTTTTGGCTATTTCAGCCACACCCGTTGCTGACAGGTGTATAAAACTGAGCACCAAGCCATGCAATCTCCGTAGACAAACATTGACAGTAGAATGGCCTTACTGAAGAGCTCAGTGACTTTCAACATGGCACCTTTCCAACAAGTCAGTTTGTCAAATATCTGGCCCAGTCAACTGTAAGTGCGAGGTGGAAACATCAAGGAGCAACAACGGCTCAGCCGTGAAGTGATAGGCCACACAAGCTCACAGAACGGGACTGCTGAGTGCAGAAGCCTGTAGCGTGTAAAAATCATCTGTCCTTGGTTGCAACACTCACTACCGAGTTCCAAACTGCCCTTGGAAGCAACATCAGCAAAATAACTTTGTTGGAAGCCTCATGAAATGGGTTTCCATGGCCGAGCAGCTGCACACAAGCCTAAGATCACCATGCGCAATGCCAAGCGTCATTTGGAGTGGTGTAAAACTCGCCGCCATTGGACTCTGGATCAGTGGATACGTGTTCTCTAGAGTGATGAATCACGCTTCCCCATCTGGCAGTCCGACTGATGAATCTGGGATGGTGGATGCCAGGAGAATGCTTAGTGCCAACTGTAAAATTTGGTGAAAGAGGAATAATGGTCTGGGGCTGTTTTTCATGGTTCGGGCTAGGCCCCTTAGTTCCAGTGAAGGGAAATCTTAACGCTACAGCATACAATGACATTCTAGACGATTCTGTGCTTCCAACTTTGTGGCAACAGTTTGGGGAAGGCCCTTTCCTGTTTCAGCAAGACAATTACACCGTGCACAAAACAAGGTCCATACAGAAATGGTTTGTCCAGATTGGTGTGGACGAACTTGACTGGCCTGCACAGAGCCCTGACTTCAACCCCATCGAACACTTTTGGGATGAATTGGAACGCGAGCTAGGCCTAATCGCCCAACATCAGTGCCCCACCTCACTAATGCCCTTGTGGCTGAATGGAAGCAAGTCCCCACAGCAACATTCCAACATCTATGGGAAAGCCTTCCCAGGAGAGTGGAGGCTGTTATAGCAGCAAAGGGGGACCAACTCCATATCAATGCCCATGATTTTGGAATGAGATGGTTGACAAGCATGTGTCCACATACTTTTGGTCATGTAGTATATGTGAATTCTCTTAGCTTCTGGATGACTTTTTGCCTTCTGTATTTTAATATTTGATGTCCTCAGCCTCCACTAAAATTATTTGCAGCTTTCCTTGTATACTTTATCTGAACAAGACTGCCACCCAGTGTCCAATTTCTATAAAACAGACCTATTGTGGTTTTTCTAGTTTACTGTATATCTGTATACTGCATTTGGATGAAAGGTAATTTACTCCAACAGAATGTATGCAATCACTTGGAGTCTATTTACAGTGTTGTATTTATCAATATTAACATTTGCACTTGTCCACGTCAGCGTGTTGAAACACCTGTGCTCCATCAAGTCTCAGGTGTACACTCCTCCTTGACAAACAGACTCACTACCATAATCTCAACAATCATCTTTACTTTGTGGGTTGGATCTTGAGGTTAAGAATTTCACAACTGGCAGGGAATATGCCACATGACACGGATAATAAATTAGCACCTTGTTCGTGTTCCTTTTACACAATTTTACATATTTCCATTGGTGCAGTGTAATACGATTACATTAGCCTATGTTTAAGATTCCCGTATGAAAATACGACAACACTATTTTTATTGGACAACTGTATTTTCAATGGTGTTAGCTCTTCATACACTTGTTGAAGTTGCTACAGTATAGGATGCTATCAACGTTGACTGCTGGCATTGAACAGTGACCACTAGTCATTATGAGCACTTAACCCTTTTGAGGGAAGCACACACCTCCCTGAGTCTGACCCACCTACCTCCAGTGGATGTCCGAATTTCTCTACAGAGGTAGTTTCCAAAACAAGGTAAAACTTTTTATTTACAATTTTTTGTTTGGTCTGTATTTGTCTCCAAAAAGTTACGAAGTAAGATATCAATTTATTGTTCTGTTTCCCAAATGGCATTGTGAAGCCTTACCCACAATGCCATTTGGGAAACAATAAAACTGAAGTTATTGACATAACACAGACATTTTATTCGCTGTCCCCACTGTCCTGAAGGCAACACTTGTGAATGAAAATGATTACGAGCTGCCTCATATCCTAAGGTTAGTCAGAAAATATCATACAATGAATTTAGACTTCAGAGACTTGTGTATTCATTCTTATTCTTTATGTGGGCTACTTTTTAGGATGGTGTTTTTCAAGCCAGCATCATGTGCAGGTGCCTATTAAAATATATAAATAAAATGTTATTTTTCTTTACGAGGCTGATCTTATTGTTTTCCTATATACAACAAATGTAAACTTATTTTAAAGAGGACTAAGATACTGCAGCTTTAGGGCTTCTCTTTCTGAGAAGAAGACATGAGTCTATGCAATTTAATTATCCAATTACACTAACTTAGTTATGAGACAGATTAAGCAGGCAAAAACATAACATTGCACAAAACAATTCCATTTTATAGGTCATCAACTGTTCTCTGCTACTATTGTAGGCTACTATAAAAAAATATATTTAAAAGAGCCTATCTCTTTGATTTACTGACAGTTCACACCCACAATATGAAATTATGAAATGTTTTACATTCAACTATGATGTGAATAGCTAACATCAATGTCGAAATCCATGAGACAGGACAGAACCCAGGTAGCACACATATCAGGCTTCCATATTCATGTATCTTTTTATCTGACAAATGTTTAGCTGTAAGCTTTTTAGCTGTTTGCCCAATATTTATAAGCCATTTTCACTAAGAAGTCTTCACAAGGTTGCTGGGTTTGTATTAAGGCAGTGGACACTACAATATGTTAACTGTTGATAATGGAGGACAAATTATTCATAACTTCTATCAGAGTTGACCCTAATCTTATAGAGATTTTTATGGATTGATTTAAGTAAAGTAGGCAACCCATCTAAATTCAAACTAAGGTAAGTCAACAGAATTTCATTGAGAAGGAAAAAATTAACTTTTGAATAAGGGGTTTCAACATGGAATTCTGTGGCTGCGTTTACACAGGCAGCCCAATTCTGATAATGTTTTCAATCATTTGACTTTTGACTAATCAGATCAGCTCTGAAAAAGATCTGATGTGCTTGGTCAAAAGACCAGTTAATCGAAAAAAATATCAGACTTGGGCTGCCTGTGTGAACGCAGCCTATTCGTCAGATGGTTTACACAGGAACAAATCCTAATCTATTTGGGGCTTCATTATACCCAGCATAGGTATGGCAAATTATATTCATGCTGATTTCAGCTGACTGTCAACTCAACATAGTCTTTTGTTTCTCAATGACTGTAAATCATGATTTATTACTACCTTATTTCATTCACTGTACGCGATTTATTTAACAAGGCGTTGATCACCCCGGTGTTCAGAAACATCTAAAGCACAGTAATTAAACTCTCCACCCACTGACTGCATCATCAGAGTATTTTGAGGTTGAGATAAAATAATACAGAGTACACTTAGTCCATGTGACCTCAGAGACAAATCACGTCAACTTAAATGAATTAGGTTTTATTCAGCATGATTTACTGAATTAGAATGTTTGATCCAACATGATTTTGTGCTCCCGAATGGCACAGCGGTCTAAGGCACTGCATCTCAGTGCTAGAGGCGTCACTACAGACACCCTGGTTCGAATCCAGGCTGTATCACAACCGGCCGTGATTGGGAGTCCCGTAGGGTGGTGCACAATTGGCCCAGCGTCGTCCCGGTTTGGCCATTGTAGGCTGTCATTGTAAATAAGAATTTGTTCTTATCAACTGACTTGCCTATTTAATTAAATGTTAAATAAAAAAATTATTTACTGAACTAGTGTTTGATCCAGCATGATTTACCCCAATTAGTGTGTGATCCAGCATAATTTACTGAATTAGTGTTTGATCCAGCATGATTTACTGAATTAGTGTTTGATCCAGCATGATTTACTGAATTAGTGTTTGATCCAGCATAATTTACTGAATTAGTGTTTGATCCAGCATGATTTACTGAATTAGTGTTTGATCCAGCATGATTTACTGAATTAGTGTTTGATCCAGCCTGATTTACTGAATTAGAGGTTGATCCAGCATGATTTACTGAATTAGTGTTTGATCCAGCACGATTTACTGAATTAGTGTTTGATCCAGCATGATTTACTGAATTAGTGTTTGATCCAGCATGATTTACTGAATTAGTGTTTGATCCAGCCTGATTTACTGAATTAGAGGTTGATCCAGCATGATTTACTGAATTAGTGTTTGATCCAGCACGATTTACTTAGTGTTTGATCCAGCATGATTTACTGAATTAGTGTTTGATCCAGCACGATTTACTTAGTGTTTGATCCAGCATGATTTACTGAATTAGTGTTTGATCCAGCATGATTTACTGTTCATTTACAGTCTTCACAACGTTCTCCATATAGAGCCTAATCTTGACATGAACAGTTTTATCAACCTTACCTAATGACAAAATGTACTATACTGTACTGTAGCATCAGTTCAAAAGCACCTGCTCTGAAATGTTTTCCCCAAGAGCAAGGCCATGCTATGATCACATAGTCAAGCCTTTGGTCATGTGTCTGTTGTTGCTTAGAGGCACTGTTTTACTATGATGAGCAATGTGTGAATTGTGGGAAGATGAAAACAAAGCCTCCAGGAGCTCACACCTTGAATATTCTTATCAACTCTGCAGGTGCCAGCTACCTGAGCGATGCCTCTGGAGCTCCGAGCTTAGAGACAGACGCTGCCCATCACATCCCATCACTGACTGCCTCAACAGGCCTCAGGGCACAACTCCAAGCCCTTTCCACACCAGCCCGGGCGAGAGAGAACTTGAGTCACCATGATAGACCTGAGCCATCTGACGGAGGAGGAACAGTCGATGATCATGACTGTGCTGAAGAGAGACGAAGAGCTGAAGAAAGCAGAGGAGGAGAGGATCAAGTGAGTTTGTGATAGCCCTATTCTCACAGCTCTGAACCACGACTGTGTCATTAGTGTATTTCCTAGTTTCCACATATTTTGATAAAACATTAGTGTTAACCCACTTAGCATCTCCACCCTCTAGCTGAAATTATAGTTATGTAATCAAATACATGCTTTGTGTATTGCATGTAAATATGCTATATTGTTTTAGATAATGTAATGTATTCAATATTGTTTTATTTTTTAGTGCCTATTCGTTCCCTTTCATTCTATGAGGTGAGTGGTTTCTCTGTCAACCTCCCCCCACCTGTGTGGGAGAGGTAAAAAGGCTGGTGATGTTTGTCTGTCTGTAATATAATAACAACTCAGCCGGATATGGACACAGCCTCCACCACAGAGGCCTCAATGTGAGATAAGCAATTAGATTAACCCTCCGATTCAACTTTACAGAACCACGTGGGAGAGAAAAATGCAGGCTCAATGGTCGGAAATAGATACCCTCAGAGGTAGAACACAGATATACACCTCACTGCCTTTAACCATGGAATCCTGAGGCACATCCACTACATAAACAACGTCATGTTGATGTATACTCAGACAGTCTTAGAATTTCTTGTCATGTCATTACACATTCAGACGTGCCAACTAAGGACAACTGGGTCTTAAATTAGCTTCGTCTTAAGCCTTCTTGTCAAAGCAGTTCCACAGTGAGAAAAAAGTTGAGAAACAAAGGCCTATTCACTTTGATTCTGTAATGGAGTTGGCCAGACAAGTCTATTTCTAACAGTAGAAGACTGGAGACTGACTCTGTATGGGCGACTTGTCTGTGTTCAGCCATGGCCTTAGTGTAAAAGGATTAACGCCAATCGTGTGTATTAATGTGCTACCCCTCTTTCACACGACCAGGGTTGTTTACCTTCACTTTTCCACCTCCCCTCCCTTCTTAATCCTCCACACACTCCCTCCTCCCTTTCTGTGGGCTACTTTGTCAATCACTTTGAAAAGAAGGTTGACAACATCAGCTCCTCATTCATTCAGCCTATTGAGTCCACTGGTCCCATTCCCACAGAACTACCCTACGCCTTGACCTCTTTCTCCCCTCTCTCTCAAGATGAAATCCTGCGAGTATTGAGGTTTGGCTGCCCTGCAACCTGCCTCCTCGACCCCATCTCTGGAGAACTTCTCACTTCCCTCATCAACTCATCCTTGACCACTGGCTGCATCCACTCTGACTTCAAAATGTCCCAAGTCGTTCCCCCTCCTCAAGAAACCAACACTCGACTCCTCTGATGTCAAAAACTACAACTGGTATCACTTCTTTCTTTTCTTTCCAAAACACTTGACCGTGCTGTCTTTGACCAATTCTCTCGCAGAACGATCTTCTTTACCCTAGCCAGTCAGGCTTCAAGACAGGTCACTCAACCAGACTGGTCTTCTCTGTGTCACGTAGGCTGTCCGAAATCTGACTCTCTCTCCTCTGTTCTCATCCTCCTAGATCTATCCGCTGCCTTCGACAACGTAAACAATCAGATCCTCCTCTCAAGGATGGGCGTTTCAGGCTCTGCACACGTTTGTATATCATCCTACCTGACAGCCACTCCTACCAGGTGACGTGGAGAGGATCTTTGTCTACACCACGTATCTCTCACTACTAGTTTCCCCCAGGGCTCAGTTCTAGGCCCTCTTCTCTATCTACACCAAGTCACTCGGCTCCATCATATCCTCACAAGATCTCTCCTATCTTTACTATGCGGATGACACTCAACTACTTTTTTCCTCTCCCCATTCTGACACCCAGGTGGCTACATGCATCTCTGCGAGCCTGGCGGATATCGCAGCTTGGATGTCAGCCCACCACCTCGAGCTCTTCCTCCACCCGCTCAAAGACCTCTCTATCACAGTTGACAGCTCCACGGTTTCCCCCTCCCAGAGTGCAAAGAACCTTGGTGTGACCCTGGACAACACCCTGTTGTTCTCTGCAAACATCAAAGCAGTGACTCACTCCTGCAGGTTTTTTATTTTATTTAACTAGGCAAGTCAGTTAAGAACAAATTCTTGTGTACAATGACGACCTAGGAGCAGTGGGTTAACTGCCTTGTTCAGGGGCAGAACGACACATTTTTACCTTGTCAGCTCGGGGATTTGATCTAGCAACATTTCGGTTACTGGCCCAACGAACTAACCACTAGGCTACCTGCCACCTCAAAGAAGAGATACCGGTTGTAGTTTTTGACATCAGAGGAGTCGAGTGGGTGGCAGGTTCATGCTCTACAACATCCGTAGAGTATGATCTTACCTCACACAGGAAGTGGCGCAGGTCCTAATCCTGGCACTTGTAATTTCCCGTTTGGACTACTGCAACTCGCTGTTGACTGGGCTCCCCGCTTGTGCCATCAAACCCCTGCAACTTATCCAGAATGCTCCACCCCTACAGGATGGCAGCTCTCACTCATCCCAGTCACTCTTCTCTGTCCTGGCACCCCAATGATGGGACCAGCTTCTTCCTGAAGCGAGGACAGCAGAGTCCCTGCCCATGTTCCGAAAACATCTGAAACCCTATCTCTTCAAAGAGCATCTTAAATAATCCCCCGGAATAAACATATTGCTTACTCACAAACAACTAATTCAAACAGAACTCATTGTTGAGCTTTCCCTCATTTAATATTGATTGAATTAAATAGGTGTTTTCTCCTCAAAAAGAATGTGAACTATTTGGCACAAGCGCTGCATTGTGTTCCAATGTCTATTGGGTTAGATTGTTAACTCATGTGGTGGTAAATGTACCTTTGCCGTCAACTTCTAGCCTATAGTGTGTCTCTCAACCAGAATAAATCAATGGCATTACCTAAAGGTAATTATTCAGAATCACATCCTTGACTGAACTGTGTTCCACCTCTTGTGCTTATGTAATGTGTTTAATGGGTAACTGTACCGTACACTGTATACTGTGATGTACCTGGGTGTGTTTTTCCCATCAGGCAGCTGCAGAAAACCAGTGCCCCAGTGGACAGCAGGCTCAAGTACCTGACAGGGGAGTGGTTTTACGAGGCCAAGTCTCTGAGACACAGGGAAAAGATCCATGGCTCCGAAGTCATCCTGGCCTCCATGAAGCAGAGGAAAGCAGGTTCTTTAGGTGGGTCAAAAACACTGTTCAACCACTAATTGAGCACTGCATACAGTAAGTCATTCTCACGCAAGATAAGTATGTGTGCAGTTCACACATACTGCCGTATAATGAAAAAGCCATACATGAGGGCAGAATATATTTCATTTTTTTAAATTGTATTTATTTATTTCACCTTTTTTAACCAGGTAGGCCAGTTGAGAACAAGTTCTCATTTACAACTGCGACCTAGCCAAGATAAAGTATAGCAGTGCGACAAAAACAACAACACAGAGTTACACATAAACAAACGTACAGTCAATAACACTAAATAAAATAAAAATAGAAAGATCTATGTACAGTGTGTGCAAATGTAGAAGAGTAGGGAGGAAGGCCATAAATAGGCGAAAATAATTACAATTTAGCATTAATACTGGAGTGATATATGTGCAGATGATGATGTGCAAGTAGTGATACTGAGGTGCAAGAGGGTAAGTAATAATATGGGGATGAGGTGTGCTATTTACAGATTGGCTGTGTACAGGTACAGTGATCGGTAAACTGCTCTGACAGCTGATGCTTAAAGTTAGAGAGGGAGATATACAGTGGGGAGAACAAGTATTTGATACACTGCCGATTTTGCAGGTTTTGATACTTACAAAGCATGTAGAGGTCTGTAATTTTTATCATAGGTACACTTCAACTGTGAGAGACGGAATGTAAAACAAAAATCCAGAAAATCACATTGTATGATTTTTAAGTAATACATTTTTACATTTTATTGCATAACATAAGTATTTGATCACCTACCAACCAGTAAGAATTCCGGGTCTCACAGACCTGTTAGTTTTTCTTTAAGAAGCCCTCCTGTTCTCCACTCATTACCTGTATTAACTGCACCTGTTTGAACTCGTTACCTGTATAAAAGACACCTGTCCACACACTGAATCAAACAGACTCCAACCTCTCCACAATGGCCAAGACCAGAGAGCTGTGTAAGGACATCAGGGATAAAATTGTAGAAGGCTGGGATGGGCTACAGGACAATAGCCTGCACAAGGCTGGGATGGGCTACAGGACAATAGGCAAGCAGTTTGGTGAGAAGGCAACAACTGTTGGCGCAATTATTAGAAAATGGAAGAAGTTCAAGATGACGGTCAATCAAGTTCAAGATGACAGTCAAACCCCCTCGGTCTGGGGCTCCATGCAAGATCTCACCTCGTGGGGCATCAATGATCATGAGGAAGGTGAGGGATCAGCCCAGAACTACACGGCAGGACCTGGTCAATGACCTGAAGAGAGCTGGGACCACAGTCTCAAAGAAAACCATTAGTAACATACTACGCCGTCATGGATTAAAATCCTGCAGCACACACAAGGTCCCCCTGCTCAAGCCAGCGCATGTCCAGGCCCGTCTGAAGTTTGCCAATGACCATCTGGATGATCCAGAGGAGGAATGGGAGAAGGTCATGTGGTCTGATGAGACAAAAATAGAGCTTTTTGGTCTAAACTCCACTCGCCGTGTTTGGAGGAAGAAGAAGGATGAGTACAACCCCAAGAACACCATCCCAACCGTGAAGCATGGAGGTGGAAACATCATTCTTTGGGGATGCTTTTCTGCAAAGGGGACAGGACGACTGCACCGTATTGAGGGGAGGATGGATGGGGCCATGTATCGCGAGATCTTGGGCAACAACCTCCTTCCCTCAGTAAGAGCATTGAAGATGGGTCGTGGCTGGGTCTTCCAGCATGACAACGACCCGAAACACACAGCCAGGGCAACTAAGGAGTGGCTCCGTAAGAAGCATCTCAAGGTCCTGGAGTGGCCTAGCCAGTCTCCAGACCTGAACCCAATAGAAAATCTTTGGAGGGAGCTGAAAGTCCGTATTGCCCAGCGACAGCCCTGAAACCTGAAGGATCTGGAGAAGGTCTGTATGGAGGAGTGGGCCAAAATCCCTGCTGCAGTGTGTGCAAACCTGGTCAAGAACTACAGGAAACGTATGATCTCTGTAATTGCAAACAAAGGTTTCTGTACCAAATATTAAGTTCTGCTTTTCTGATGTATCAAATACTTATGTCATGCAATAAAATGCAAATTAATTACTTAAAAATCATACAATGTGATTTTCTGGATTTTTGTTTTAGATTCCGTCTCTCACAGTTGAAGTGTACCTATAATAAAAATTACAGACCTCTACATGCTTTGTAAGTAGGAAAACCTGCAAAATCGGCAGTTTATCCAATACTTGTTCTCCCCACTGTATATATACTTTAGTGCTAAAGTGTATATATACTTTAGCGTTGCATTAATATGTCAAGTTTATGCTATCGGGTTTGTACAGTATGTTCAGATCATCAGCAGATATGGGTTATTGAGTTTATAGAAAGGGTACTGTAAGCACTTACTGTATTCCCTGTCTGTCTGTCTGTCTGTCTCTCTGTATCTCTGTCTGTCTGTCTGTCTGTCTGTCTGTCTGTCTGTCTGTCTGTCTGTCTGTCTGTCTGTCTGTCTGTCTGTCTGTCTGTCTGTCTGTCCTGCAGATGGGTTTCTTTCCAGACCCAGAGCAGTCAGCGGTAAAGTCTCAGACATCACCCCCCCTCCAAAACCTGCCAGGCTCCTGGAGGCACCAACACAGCCAACACAGCCCCAGAAGAACAGGTGATCCACTGCTCCACTGCACTCCTCCTCCCACCCCTCTGTGCTCCTTCCTAACCCATCCCTCTCTCTGCTGTACCCCATTACTCTACCCAGTCTCATAACCATGCCTTGAGGCTAGGTCAGTATAGAAGTTCAGCATGAGTGATCAATCATAGCGCTTGCCTGCACAGAGTGAGTGAGATACTCTGGTGTTTGAACAGTTCCTGAGTCCTGTGGTGTGTGTGTGTGTGTGTGTGTGTGTGCGCGCAGGGATGCACGTGTGTGTGTCTTAGGTGTGTCTCGTGACTCAATCTCAATTTGAGTCAACATAGGTGGTGCTCACTGCTTACATGGAATCTGTCTGCTCTATTGTATTTCCAGGATGTGGTCTCACGAGGCTAGGAGTCAGTCACTATGGGAATGCTACAAAAAGTTATTATTTTGAGAAGCAAGTAATTCAACTAGAGAGGCCTGTAATTTTATGTGTGGCTGTTAATGTACAGGTAACGTGCCAGTATTATTCTCTGCCCAGTCACTTGTATTATAACTTACATCACTTCCTAAAGTAAATACAAAGTGAAGCTTTCTATAAGTCTTGTAGTGAAGCTTGGTGTGTTTGGCATGCTGTGCATGAGGTCATATGGGCTGTGTTGACCTCCCTCACTCCCAGTGGGCAGCAGCCAGATCTCTAGGTGAGTCGACTCTTCCACAGCCCTGCCTCCCTTTGATGTCACAATGAATCAAGTGTGAGCAGGCATCAGTTATGCAGGAGGCTTGTTCACTGAACAGCCGGTCACAGAGGTGCTCAGGAATTGAATGAGGAAGTGCAGATACTAAGCCCTTTCCTTACAAGGCCACGGTGTAACAGTGGTCTCCAATGTCCATCTGATTTGACATCCAGTGTACAGTGGATCTGGGCTCAGTGTATCTGGGCTCCCGAGTGGCACAGCGGTCTAAAGCACTGCATTACAGTGCTAGAGCCGTCACTACAGACCATGGTTTGATACCGGGCTGTATCACAACCGGCCGTAATCGGGAGTCCCATAGGGCGGCGCATAATTGGCCCAGCGTTATCCGGGTTAGGGGAGGGTTTGGCTGGGGTAGGCTGTCATTGTAAATAAGAATTTGTTCTTAACTGACTTGCCTAGTTAAATAAAGATTAATTAAAAACATTTTTTTTTAAATCCTGGTGCTCTGAGGGCTACTCATCTATAGTATAAACCCCAATTCCTATTCTATTCTGATAGTGATCATTCTGTCTCCTTTGCAGCAAAAGCCTCAATGTATCAGATGCTGAGAAAGAGAGACTGAATTCAGTGGTGCAGTCCCCGGGAAGGGTAGGTGAGATTTCATTTGCAGAGAATATATGTGAAGCATGAACAGAATAAACAAACAAAGTATTTTCATGCTGTTCTGATTTATTTCTGTTTTTCCAATCATCATATCACAGTATGACTTTTAGACTATTGTGAAATATATATTTTCTTCTCTTCTCATTCCAGCCAAGGCACAATCCTTTCAATCGAGCATCCCTTATTCTAGAGGTAGAGAAGACAGAAAAACAGTCCAATGGAAATCAAGAGACCGAGAAAGCATCTGAAGCAGGTTAGAGTGCAGTGCATATACCTTTTTACACAATCAAGCATTATGGTACATTGAAGAATAGGAGGTTGAGTCAAATTGAATAACATGATCTTTCAGGATAGTGTGAGAACAATTTTTGGCTGGTTCACAATAGTGCTTTACAGATGTAGGATCTTAATTTGATCATTATTTTGTTGCTGAGAATGTTCCTGCACTGCAGATTAGCTTTGTAATTTTGCATAAATTCACAAAAAACACATGGCTATATTAACAGTATTGCAGTTTTCATTTAGCCTACTTTTGGCTAGCTAATAGCATAATCACGACCAAGCAACATTATGGACTAAACGTTCAAATCCTGTCGCTGCTGGATTATTTTTGATGTGGCAATATAGGTAAAATTAAGATCATACATCTGTAGTAAGGTGATACTGATGCCAACCAGGCCTGTGACATGGAAATAATTTATCACAGTATCACATCTCCTCATGTTCCACCATTGTGTTCTCACACACACAGAGCCCTTATCTCCCCTGAAGATTCACATGACAGCAGACTCCACCAGTCACAACTCAGCAGGCTCTGCCACCTCCGAGGGGTCCTCTCTAGGATTCAGGCCCGTGCCCGAGAAAATAACCATCCTCTCCCGGCACCCACAGAGCTCTCTCATGGGCAGTGATGTCTCCATCCCTGGGCTGCAGGGTCATCCAGCTGGGTCAAAGGTCATCGCCCCTGCCTCTCAGGGAAGTCTCCAACATGGCTCCAGCTGTGGCTCCAACCAGTCTAGCCAGGGGGCTTTGGACGTTCAGTCACAGAAAATGTATCCAACTCCCATCTCTGAGTTACAGAACAATGCAACTCCAGTATCTCCCTCCAGTCAGCAACTGAACACTTTGAGTCACCACTCCCATCAGCCACTGAAGCATTTAACCCTAGTCTCCACCAATACTGAGTTTGAGAGAGCGAAAGAGGCCCATGAAAGAGAGAGGAGAGCAGAGCCCTCAAATAACTCACTTGTCAGACACCTAGTGAGAACCCCCTCTCCTCTTAGTGAAACTGAGAGTTCCAAAGTTCCATTGAGGCCCATGAGTGAGCCAAAGCCTCTCAGACTGTTGAACCTTAGACCAGCCACACACTCTGATAATGACAGACACACATATAAATCCTACACAGGTCATCAGAAGAGTGAAGGTAGCGATGGTCTCATCCAGAGAGAGTTTGTCAGTGTGGGTCCTCCTCAGGGCAGAGAGAGGTCTGATGGTCCATTTTCAAAACCTCTGTCCATACCACTCTCTCCGAGCTCAGAACTAACAGCCCCTACTCACCACCAGCCTTCTCAGCATGCGGCCTTTCAACTCATTGAGATGCAGGACAAGGAGATGATAAGAACCCGCAATGTGGACACCGCAATCAGACAGGAGGACCTTAGTCTGCCTCCAAGCGCTGTGGGTAAGTCCAAAGACAGAAAGTGAAAATTCATGGAGCCCACACTACAATCTAAAACCAGTGTGAAAATGAATTCAAATTCCTTACAGTTCTTGGCCCAAGGGTATTGTTATACATGAACGTGATCAATCAATGGAATTTTTACTAATGATGAAGGGTATTTTTAGGCCACTGTTGAAATGTCTTATCTTTAGTTTTTCAGCTTATTTTTTCATGCATCATAACACTTTTATTAACTTTTTTCTTCTTCAGATCAATGGAAACATCATGATCTCCATAACTCTGGGGATAAGCCTGATAAGCATGTTCATAAAAAACCTGCCTCTAAATCAGCCCCTCGTAGTCCCCAGCCCACAGCGGAGCAGGGCGACTCCATCTCTAAAGTCTTAGAGTGGTTCAGCCGCAGCACAGACAGCAACGACTGGCTGGAGACTGAGAGCGATCAACCAGACATGGAGGAAGACATGATTGGCTCTGTGAAAACAGATACAGATGATCGGCCTACCTTTGAGAGCAGGTCTCAGCAGACGGAGAGGAAAGCTCCTGAGGTGAAGAGAAAGCTCCTACATGTTGACCCCAGCCTGGATATGCAAAGTACTGGAGGAGGAGTGTCAGTGTGTTTAACACCAGAGGTAAAGGATGGATCTCAGTCTGAATCCTCTATAGATCAACCTACGGACCAGTCACCTTTGAATACATTAAGATCATACCAGCCCAAGAGACACATGTCTGAGTCTGAGGGGCTGAGAGCAGCATATTGGAAGGAGTTCAAGCAAGTGATGTTAGATAGAGAAGAGGATGTGACAGATAGGCAAGAGGATGTGAAGAAGGCCAGTGGCCCTCCAGCCAAAGCTGTTGGACTACAGGTCGCAACACAAGAAGTCAAACAGAAAGAGGTCCAAGATGAGAACCAACCACCTAAAATCACCCACCTGAAGTCCTTCTGGGAGAAGGGCAACACTGGGCCCAAGATACTCATCAGTAGATCAATCATTGACAAAAGACAGAAACCAATGGAGAAAGAGAGAGGACTAGCAGAGAAGTCTCATAGAACTGTTTCTGTCCCAGAGTCATACGGTATGGAGGGGTCTTCGAGGAAGAATCTCAGGGATGAAAAAGGAGATGAACGGTTAAACCTAGATACTCAACAAAGCACTGCTAGTCGAGATATGAGAAGTGTTCAGCCGAGTGTTAGCCCTTACAAACAGGAGGTATACAGACCCCAAAACAGTGTTGTTATTGCTCCCTCTATAGAGATATGTACACTGCCAACCTGGGATGATAGCTACACTCCTGGGGCTCAAAGTGAGGAGGACAATTTGACTTTAACAGAAGAAGATCTCAGAAGATCCCCAATGACAGTAGACAGAAGAAGCTCACAGGCAGAAATAATCTACCTAAGTAGACTCCATCCTCAGCCTGACATGCTGTCCCAGTCCAGACTCAGCCCAGAACATCAGAGATTCTCCCCATCAACACTCAGTCTTCAGCCTGAATTGCTCATCCAGCCCACAGTCAACCCCCAGCCTGTGAAGTTCTCACCTGCCATACCAAAACCCCAACCTGAAATGCCATCCAGGGCCAGGTCCAAGCCCTGTCCCAACCCACTGCCTGAACTACTCTCCCAGCCTACAAACAGCCCAGACTCTGAGAAGTTTAGACACAAGGTTGGAAAAGAAAGTGAACAGTTTCCCCCCAAAACTCAGCAAAGCAATGTCAATGTACAGTCGAGTGTGTCCACTAAAAAACAAGACCACACCATTAAAGATAAAGGAAATAGCCCACACACCCTGAAACAGGTTCCCCCTCAACAGGACAGCAAAGCAGACAATATAAAGCAGCTCAAGTCCTTCTGGGAGCAGGAGAAGAACAGGCCTATATTTTACACTGGTAAATCAAAAGAAGCAGGGGACTCCAGCGTGACTCAAATTCCATCATCGGCCATAGGAAAGCTGAATAAAAGGTACACCAAGTCTGAGTTTGACCTGAGGTCAATCTGCAACGAATCTGACGGCGACCACGAAGGGGATTCCAACCTTTCCTCTGACAGAAAAATACAGAATTTCACAGTCTTCACGATGGATCAGAGACTGGAGAAGTCGTCCCCAAGCCTCGGAGCAAACCGCTCACAGTTTAAGAATCTCTGCAACTTCTGGGGTGAGGCCACTTCGAATAACAGAGGGCCGATCTCTTCTGAAGAACTCAAAAGCCCCAAAAATAAGGAGCCAATGGATGCTCAGAACTCAATGCTGGAGTTAAAGCAATGTGTTGACCCTGATTTCTACAGCAAATCTGCTCCCAGCCAGTCACAAAAAGTCAGTGCTACACTACCTTTGGATGAGAGCTGGCTCAAGAAAGCATCTTCACCTTCTTCACCATCTTCTCCATATCCCCTGCCATCTTTAGTCAGGGGGAACAAAGACAGAGAGCACCAGTCAATGTCTAAATCGATTGGAGTGGGTTCAGGAGCTATGATTGACACTAAAGAGCACCAGTCAAAGTCTAGATCAGTTGAGGTGGGATCAGGAGCTATGATTGACACTAAACCCAACTTCTCACCTCAAATCACCATAGAGTCAGAGCAGCAAAGAGCCCCTGGTGTCCCCCAGGTAACAAGGGGCTCAGAACAGGACTTAACCAAAGATAAAAAGGCCCTGAAGCCCCAAAGCACCTCAGGAAAGGAATCTCGGTCTCATAAAGCTAGAAAAGACAGTTTTGGAAACTCAAGTGGAAGTGGACGTGCAAGTTCCCTTCAGCGCGCCACCAGTATGTTCACATTAGACATGAATGAGGAACAGGCCCAAACTTCTATGTTGTACCCTAAAAGGACACGGGATATTAGTCATGTCCAGCCCAAGAGGACACAGGGTAGACGACAGAGTGGTGACAAGCACGCTCCTCCTGGTCCAAGGAGGTCCTCAAAATCATTGGACGAGTCTGAATCTCTGACCCCTCGCACTCGGGTCTTTGTTCCCAAAGACTACCCCCATTACCTGGAGTTTTCAGAGAAGACCAGCGTCCACACTGCTCTGGCCCCGGCAGCAGGCCCGCCTGGGGCTGAACTTGACCTGAGTGGTGGGCTTGTCAGATCCAGCACCCTAGTGGACTCAGAGGAGCGTTACAGTAGGAGGAGCAGCAAGATAACCCAGCGCCCCCTGGCCCTCTGGTCAAACCAGGGCAGCACTGACACTGGACGAGATTCATCATTCAGTGCGTCTGAAATAGCATCGAGCAGCGCGTCTGAAACTTGGTCCAACTCCAGGACCAGTTCAAACCGTGAGTTTTGATGATCTATACGGTAGCGCCCTGTTGTTTTAGTACAAGTGTTATGTAACCTGTGATATATCATGAAAACATATAATAGTTATTTGTTTATCTGGGTTCCCTGTGAAGTAATCTTCTGATAGATATTTTTCTAGATCAGGCAGCATCCAGGTTGCAGTGTCCTATCTGTGTCATTGTAAATAGTGTGTGCAGGGAATCAGCTGCCTGTGTTTCATTTGTGGGTTGGACGATACTCTTTTGTAACTTTATAGACATCACATAGTGCTTGCTCTGATAGAGCCAACAACTAAGTAGCCAAGTTTTTCTTTGTTTGAGTTAGGCATTCCTCTCCAGGATACACCTACAACATTCCGGAGTTTACTTTTATGAGTAATGATATAATATAGCCAGTAAAACAAATTATTTTCTACAACTTCAAACATATTTTTCTCTTCCAACTTAACTCTAGAGACACTTTCGCTATCTGTAAACAACAGACTACATACACTGAGTGTACAAAACATTAGTGTACACTGAGTGCACTGAGTGTACAAAACACTTTCCATGACATAGACTAACCAGGTGAATCCAGTTGAAATCTATGATCCTTTATTGATGTCACTTGTTAAATCCACTTCAATCAGTGTAGATGAGGCAGGATAAATAAGGATTTTTAAGCCTTGAGACAATTTTGACATGAATTGTGTATGTGTGCCATTCGGAGGGTGAATGGACACCTTTGTAGAGTCCATGCCCAACAAATTGAGGCTGTTCGGATGGTAAAATGGGGGAGGGGGGCAGGAGGGGTTGTAACTCAATATTAGGAAGGTGCTCTTATTAATGTTTTATATACTCCTTGTAAATGATCAGTGTAAAGAGGCCACATGTAATGTTTTTTTAACACGTCTATGTGTGGTCTTTGTTGAAGGCATCTACATGTACAGTATGAGCAACTCTTTCTCTAATGTCTGATGTTTTAGGTGAAAATGATGATGAGGATCAGGACCCTGTACAGAAGGCATTGAAAAGAGCTCAGGCCCGCCCACAAAATCTGGCCAAAAGTCTTGAGGATATCACAGCATCCATGCCACCACGTGAGAAATGTCCCTTGTCTCCTCAACCACTATACCGGCATTATAGTGGTGCTGTCAGGATGGCCCAGATACCAGGATTAATGCATGTTGGGATGAAAAAGTAATGTTGTCTATGTTTTCCATAATTCCCTACAGGACAAGAAAGAAGACTAGCTCCCCTTGATGTCCTCAGGCGAAGCAGTGATGGTTAAGAATTGTTTTGTACCTTTCTTGGAAATGTAATTTGCCTTTGGGTCGATATTGGGTTAGACAGTTTATACCAAATATAATAAAGAATACTGGCTTTTTATTCTATGTTGTAGAATGCTAGCATTGCTGGGTAATTCAATAGCTACAGTAAGTGATCTGTAATAAGGTTATGAGGGTATTATGGAACCTTTAGCCTCTCATCCTTCTCTCTGTTCTGTCCTCCCTCAGCATCCACCATCCCCTCTCCCTCCTCATCCCTCTACTCTGACCCTGAACATTTGAAGAAGATGAGCAAATCTGTTCCCTCGTTCCTGCAGAACGAGGTAAAGCCACAACATCTTTATTCCATGCGAGCGCTTTAGGTCAAAGAACACTGTATGTCTGTATGTGCACTGGGCATTCTAGCGATGCTGTCTGTATTCTAGAGTGATTGCAGAGAAACTGACTCCGCCTCTGAAGAGAGTTACCATGGAGGCAGGCAGAAGACGGGCAGATCTATGACTAACTTCAGCAGCTCCTCTGGCATGGCATCTGTGTCCTCTGTATGTTCACTTCACGCATGCTCTGCTAACACGCAACCACTGTTCACATTCAAAGCACGCACATGTTCTGCCTAACCAAGCTTAGCTGGCATTTTCTATTGGCAACTATCATGATTATAAAATATTAACAGTCTTATTAAATCTCTTAATTGTCCCATTAACCACACATTTTATAGTTTTTCACATCATGATTTTAATGAGAACTGCCTGAAAGGCTAAGGTTTTATGTAAACTGTTTAGAAGGTTTTAACTGTGTGTGTGTGTGTGTGTGTGTGTGTGTGTGTGTGTGTGTGTGTGTGTGTGTGTTAGCTGAGTGGCAGTGTGATGACCATGTACAGTGGGGACTATGGAGGTGTGGAGGTGCAGGGGAACATTCAGTTCTCCATCAACTACGTTCAGAAGCTCAGGGAGTTCCACATCTTCGTGGCTCAATGCCGAGACCTGGCCGCCGTCGACCCTAAGAGGGGCCGCTCTGACCCGTGAGTACAGTGCCAACTATTATACTAGGCCCCTGATAGAACTCCTTATGATCCCTGAATATAGGGAATTCCTAATAAACTCAGCAAAAAAAGAAACGTCCCTTTTTCAGGACCCTGTCTTTCAAAGATAATTCGTAAAAATCTAAATAACTTCACAGATCTTCATTGTAAAGGGTTTAAACACTGTTTCCCATGCATGTTCAATGAACCATAAACAATTCATGAACATGCACCTGTGGAACGGTCGTTAAGACACTAACAGCTTACAGACGGTAGGCAATTAAGGTCACAGTTATGAAGACTTAGGACACTAAAGAGGCCTTTCTACTGACTCTGAAAAACACCAAAAGAAAGATTCCCAGGGTCCCTGCTCATCTGCGTGAACGTGCCTTAGGCATGCTGCAAGGGAGCATGAGGACTGCAAATGTGGCCAGGGCAATAAATTGCAATGTCCGTAATGTGAGACGCCTAAGACAGAGCTACAGGGAGACAAGACGGACAACTGGTCGTCCTCACAGTGGCAGACCATGTGTAACAACACCTGCACAGGATTGGTACATCCGAACATCATACCTGTGGGACAGGTACAGGATGGCAACAACAACTGCCCAAGTTACACCAGGAACGCACAATCCCTCCATCAGTGCTCAGACTGTCCGTAATAGGCTGAGAGAGGCTGGACTGAGGGCTTGTAGGCCTGTTGTAAGGTAGGTCCTCACCAGACATCACCGGCAACAACGTCGCCTATGGGCACAAACCCACCATCGCTGGACCAGACAGGACTGGCAAAAAGTGCTCTTCACTGACGAGTCACGGTTTTGTCTCACCAAGGGTGATGGTCGGATTTGCATTTATCGTCGAAGGAATGAGCGTTACACAGAGGCCTGTACTCTGGAGCGGGATCGATTTGGAGGTGGAGGGTCACAGCATCATCGGACTGAGCTTGTTGTTATTGCAGGCAATCTCAATGCTGTGCGTTACAGGGAAGACATCCTCCTCCCTCATGTGGTACCCTTCCTGCAGGCTCATCCTGACATTACCCTCCAGCATGACAGTGCCACCAGCCATACTGCTCATTCTGTGCGTGATTTCCTGCAAGACAGGAATGTGTTCTGCCATTGCCAGCGAAGAGCCCGGATCTCAATCCCATTGAGCACGTCTGGGACCTGTTGGATCGGAGGGGAGGACTAGGGTCATTCCCCCCAGAAATGTCCGGGTACTTGCAGGTGCCTTGGTGGAAGAGTGGGTTAACTTCTTATGGCTGCAGGGGCAGTATTGAGTAGCTTGGATGAAAGGTGCACAGAGGTGCCCAGAGTAAACGCCCTGCTCCTTAGTCATAGTTGCAAATATATGCATATTATTATTAGTATTGGATAGAAAACACTCTGAAGTTTCTGAAAACGGTTTGAATTATGTCTGTGAGTATAACAGAACTCATATGGCAGGCAAAAACCTGAGAAAAAATCCAAACAGGAAGTGGAAATTTTCAACCAAGATCCCATTGAAATTACAGCGAGATATGAATGGGTTTGCACTTCCTACGGCTTCCACTAGATGTCAACCGTCTGTAGAACTTTGTCTGATGACTCTACTGTGAAGTGGGGCCGAATGAGAGAAGAATTAGTCACCACTGCCATGAGGTGACCAGTCTTTGACCATGCGCGTTCACATGAGAGTGAGCTCCGTTCCATCGCTCATCTGAAGTCAATGAAATTCTCCGGTTGGAACGTTATTCAAGATTTTTGTTAACAACATTCTAAAGATTGATTCAATACATCGTTTGACATGTTTCTACTGACTGTTACTGAACTTTTGGACATTTCGTCAGCTTTTAGGGAACGCGCTTCGTGACTTTGGAATTGTTTACCAAACGCGCTAACAAAAGTAGCTAATTGGACATAAATAACGGACATTATTGAACAAATCAAGCATTTATTGTGGACCTGGGATTCCTGGGTGTGCATTCTGATGAAGATCATCAAAGGTAAGGGAATATTTATCATGTCATTTCTGGTTTCTTTTGACTCCAACATGGCGGCTGATTTGACTTGTTCTGAGCGCCGTCTCAGATTATTGCATGGTTTGCTTTTTCCGTAAAGTTTTTTTGAAATCTGACACAGCGGTTGCATTAAGGAGAGGTATATCTATAATTCCATGTGTATAACTTGTATTATCATCGACATTTATTATGAGTATTTCTGTTGAATAGATGTGGCTATGCAAAATCACTGGATGTTTTTGGAACTAGTGAACGTAACACGCCAATGTAAACTCAGATTTTTTTATTTAAATATGAACTTTATCAAACAAAACATACATGTATTGTGTAACATGAAGTCCAATGAGTGTCATCTGATGAAGATCATCAAAGGTTAGTGATACATTTTATCTCTATTTGTGCTTTTTGTGACTCCTATCTTTGGCTGGAAAAAATGGCTGTGCTTATTCTGTGGCTTGGTGGTGACCTAACATAATCGTTTGTGGTGCTTTCGCTGAAAAGCATATTTCCTCCATTAGGAGGAGATGCACTGCAGTACTTAATGCAGCTGGTGGCCACACCAGATACTGACTGTTACTTTTGATTTTGACCCCCCCTTTGTTCAGGGACACATTATTCAATTTCTGTTAGTCACATGTCTGTGGAACTTGTTCAGTTTATGTCTCAGTTGTTGAATCTTGTTATGTTCATACAAATATTTACACATGTTACGTTTGCTGAAAATAAACTCAGTTGACAGTGAGAGGACGTTTATTTTTTTGCTGAGTTTATATAGCCTTGCTTTCTTATTTACTACTCCATGATTGATTGGACACTGCTGAAAGATGGTACTTTGTGTGTATGATTCTTGTGTTTCTTGTTGTAGGTATGTTAAAAGTTACCTGGTACCTGACAAAGCCAAAATAGGGAAGAGGAAAACGTCTGTGAAGAAGAAGACTCTCAACCCCATTTTCAACGAGCTCCTCAGAGTAAGAGAGGTTCTAAAAACTCTATAATTTAAGTTGAATAGAGAAATGTATCATTACATGTACATCAGGTCTGACATAAAGTGCTTTTAACAAAAAGTATTTCCTGTTCTTTTATCAGTATCGGCTTCGTATGGAGCACCTCCGAACTCAGACCCTCATTCTCTCCGTCTGGCACCACGACACCTTTGGCAGGAACAGTTTTCTGGGTGAGGTGGATGTGGACCTGTCCAAATGGGACTTTGACCACACCCAGATGAACTACTTAGCTCTGAAATCCAGGGTGAGACAACATCACACATGCTTTGTCTGTGTAATGGTCTCAGTACTGTACCAAAACATTAATCCAAGACTGAAATCCATCTCTATTCTTTTGCTATTTATTTTACATGGCTGTGCCTGTTAGCATTGTAGGCCGTCATTGTAAATAATACTTTGTTCTTAACTGACTTGCCTAATTAAATAAGGTTAAATAAAATAAAATACAATTGTGTGACATGACATGCTATACACCGTGGGTTGTGGAGGTGTGAGTGTAGATTGGAGTGTGTCCAGTAAGGTGGTGGTGCTATTTAGTAAATTGGGGTGTTCTCACTGTACTCTCTGTGCTGGCGGTCTCCCCCTGGTCTCCTCAGCCTACCTCCAGTCTGCAGCCCTCCGATGACAGAGGGGAGATGAAACTGGCCATACGCTTCCTGCCTCAAGTCTCCCACAGTAAGAGTCTGCACGCCTCACATGTCTTAACCATCACCAGTGTCTATAAACAATTTATTAAATAGAAAAGGTATATTTTATGAAGAAAATGTGTTGCTTTCGGTAACTAGTTACCATACATTCAAATATGACTTTTGTGCAACAGAAATATACAGTGTACACAAGTTCACTGAATCATGCTTGATTATAAACACTAGGCCCAGGAAAGGATCCCCCCTCTAACAAAGGTGAGGTTCATATTTGGGTGAAAGACTGCAAGAACCTTCCCCTCATCAGAGGGGCCACCATCAACCCATATGTCAAGTGGTACGTACAACACATGCCATAAATAATATCAACATTTGAAATGTATGAATTGCTCAATATGATCAAGGACAACTACAGCATCTGGGGAGAACAGAAAATGTGGAGGCCTATCATAAGACATATCCCCTTAGCCTCAATTTCCAGCCTTTCACATTTACTTTGCTCGTGATATCAAATCAAATCAAATTTATTTTATATAGCCCTTCGTACATCAGCTAATATCTCGAAGTGCTGTACAGAAACCCAGCCTAAAACCCCAAACAGCAAGCAATGCAGGTGTAGAAGCACGGTGGCTAGGAAAAACTCCCTAGAAAGGCCAAAACCTAGGAAGAAACCTAGAGAGGAACCAGGCTATGAGGGGTGGCCAGTCATGGCCAAGATGTTCAAATTTTCATAAATGACCAGCATGGTCAAATAATAATAATCACAGAAGTTATCGAGGGTGTAGCAAGTCAGCACCTCAGGAGTAAATGTCAGTTGGCTTTTCATAGCCGGTCATTAAGAGTATCTCTACCGCTCCTGCGGTCTCTAGAGAGTTGAAAACAGCAGGCCTGGGACAGGTAGCACGTCCAGTGGACAGGTCAGGGTTCCATAGCCGCAGGCAGAACAGTTGAAACTGGAACATCAGCAAGGCCAGGTGGACTGGGGACAGCAAGGAGTCATCATGCCCGGTAGTCCTGACGCATGGTCCCAGGGCTCAGGTCCTCCGAGAGAGAGAAAGAAAGAGAGAAGGAGAGAATTAGAGAGAGCATACTTAAATTCACACAGGACACCGGATAAGACAGGAGAAGTACTCCAGATATAACAAACTGACCCTAGCCCCCCGACACATAAACTACTGCAGCATAAATACTGGAGGCTGAGACAGGAGGGGTCAGGAGACACTGTGGCCCCATCCGATGATACCCCCGGACAGGGCCAAACAGGAAGGATATAACCCCACCCACTTTGCCAAAGCACAGCCCCCGCACCACTAGAGGGATATCTTCAACCACCAACTTACAATCCTGAGACAAGGCCGAGTATAGCCCACAAAGATCTCCGCCACGGCACAAACCAAGGGGGGGCTCCAACCCAGACAGGAAGATCACGTCAGTGACTCAACCCACTCAAGTGACGCACCCCTCCTAGGGACGGCATGAAAGAGCACCAGTAAGCCAGTGACTCAGCCCCTGTAATAGGGTTAGAGGCAGAGAATCCCAGTGGAGAGAGGGGAACCGGCCAGGCAGAGACAGCAAGGGCGGTTCGTTGCTCCAGAGCCTTTCCGTTCACCTTCACACTCCTGGGCCAGACTACACTCAATCATATGACCTACTGAAGAGATAAGTCTTCAGTAAAGACTTAAAGGTTGAGACCGAGTCTGCGTCTCTCACATGGGTAGGCAGACCGTTCCATAAAAATGGAGATCTATAGGAGAAAGCCCTGCCTCCAGCTGTTTGCTTAGAAATTCTAGGGACAATTAGGAGGCCTGTGTCTTGTGACCGTAGCGTACGTGTAGGTATGTACGGCAGGACCAACTCGGAAAGATAGGTAGGAGCAAGCCCATGTAACGCTTTGTAGGTTAACAGTAAAACCTTGAAATCAACCCTTGCCTTAACAGGAAGCCAGTGTAGGGAAGCTAGCACTAGAGTAATATGATCAAATTTTTTGGTTCTAGTCAGGATTCTAGCAGCCGTATTTAGCACTAACTGAAGTTTATTTAGTGCTTTATCCGGGTAGCCGGAAAGTAGAGCATTGCAGTAGTCTAACCTAGAAGTAACAAAAGCATGGATACATTTTTCTGCATCATTTTTGGACAGACAATTTCTGATTTTTGCAATGTTACGTAGATGGAAATAAGCTCTCCTTGAAACAGTCTTGATATGTTCGTCAAAAGAGAGATCAGGGTCCAGAGTAACGCCGAGGTCCTTCTCAGTTTTATTTGAGACGACTTTACAACCATCAAGATTAATTGTCAGATTTAACAGAAGATCTCTTTGTTTCTTGGGACCTAGAACAAGCATCTCTGTTTTGTCCGAGTTTAAAAGTAGAAAGTTTTCAGCCATCCACTTCCTTATGTCTGAAACACAGGCTTCTAGCGAGGGCAATTTTGGGGCTTCACCATGTTTCATTGAAATGTACAGCTGTGTGTCATCCGCATAGCAGTGAAAGTTAACATTATGTTTTCGAATGACATCCCCAAGAGGTAAAATATATAGTGAAAACAATAGTGGTCCTAAAACGGAACCTTGAGGAACACCGAAATGTACAGTTGATTTGTCAGAGGACAAACCATTCACAGAGACAAACTGATATCTTTCCGACAGATAAGATCTAAACCAGGCCAGAACTTGTCCGTGTAGACCAATTTGGGTTTCCAATCTCTCCAAAAGAATGGGGTGATCGATGGTATCAAAGGCAGCACTAAGGTCTAGTAGCACGAGGACAGATGCAGAGCCTCGGTCTGACGCCATTAAAAGGTCATTTACCACCTTCACAAGTGCAGTCTCAGTGCTATGATGGGGTCTAAAACCAGACTGAAGGATTTCGTATACATTGTTTGTCTTCAGGAAGGCAGTGAGTTGCTGAGTTGCTGCAACAGCTTTTTCTAAAATTTTTGAGAGGAATGGAAGATTTGATATAGGCCGATAGTTTTTTATATTTTCTGGGTCAAGGTTTGGCTTTTTCAAGAGAGGCTTTATTACTGCCACTTTTAGTGAGTTTGATACACATCTGGTGGATAGAGAGCCGTTTATTATGTTCAACATAGGAGGGCCAAGCACATGAAGCAGCTCTTTCAGTAGTTTAGTTGGAATAGGATCCAGTATGCAGCTTGAAGGTTTAGAGGCCATGATTATTTTCATCATTGAGCAAGAGATATAGTACTAAAACACTTAAGTGTCTCTCTTGATCCTAGGTCCTGGCAGAGTTGTGCAGACTCAGGACAGCTGAGCTTTGGAGGAACACGCAGATTTAAAGAGGAGTCCGTAATTTGCTTTCTAATGATCATGATCTTTTCCTCAAAGAAGTTCATGAAATTTATTACTTCTGAAGTGAAAGCCATCCTCACTTGGGGAATGCTGCTTTTTAGTTAGCTTTGCGACAGTATCAAAAATAAATTTTGGATTGTTCTTATTTTCCTCAATTAAGTTGGAAAAGTAGGATGATCGAGCAGCAGTGAGGGCTCTTCAATACTGCATGGTACTGTCTTTCCAAGCTAGTCGGAAGACTTCCAGTTTGGTGTGGCGCCATTTCCGTTCCAATTTTCTGGAAGCTTGCTTCAGAGCTCGGGTATTTTCTGTATACCAGGGAGCTAGTTTCTTACGACAAATGTTTTTAGTTTTTAGGGGTGCAACTGCATCTAGGGTATTGCGCAAGGTTAAATTGAGTTCCTCAGTTAGGTGGTTAACTGATTTTTGTCCTCTGACGTCCTTGGGTAGGCAGAAGGAGTCTGGAAGGGCATCAAGGAATCTTTGTGTTGTCTGAGAATTTATAGCACGACTTTTGATGCTCCTTGGTCATCAATCTGAGCAGATTATTTGTTGCGATTGCAAACGTAATAAAATGGTGGTCCGATAGTCCAGGATTATGAGGAAAAACATTAAGATCTACAACATTTATTCCATGGGACAAAACTAGGTCCAGAGTATGACTGTGGCAGTGAGTAGGTCCAGAGACATGTTGGACAAAACCCACTGAGTCGATGATGGCTCCAAAAGCCTTTTGGAGTGGGTCTGTGGACTTTTCCATGTGAATATTAAAATCACCAAAAATTAGAATATTATCTGCTATGACTACAAGGTCCGATAGGAATTCAGGGAACTCAGTGAGGAACGCTGTATATGGCCCAGGAGGCCTGTAAAACAGTAGCTATAAAAAGTGATTGAGTAGGCTGCATAGATTTCATGACTAGAAGCTCAAAAGACGAAAACGTCATTTTTTGGGGGGTAAATTGAAATTTGCTATCGTAAATGTTAGCAACACCTCCGCCTTTGCGGGATGCACGGGGGATATGGTCGTAGTTGTAGGTATATGTAATATTTCTGAAACAATTGCTTGATTTGTGAGACTGCCTGATTCCTCTGTAGCTTTGTGCTCCCGGACATGAGCAGAAAGAGTCGACAGAAAACACGGGTGCTGAGGAGTACGGTGGAGCCGGTGTTTAACCACACCATGGTGTACGATGGCTTCAGACAGGAGGACCTGAAGGAGGCCTGCGTGGAGCTGACTGTGTGGGACCGTGACAAGCTGGCCAGTAACCTCCTAGGGGGTCTAAGACTGGGGCCTGGCACAGGTACTAATGGACTATTCTATTATATGATTTTATATTATATTATAGATTTCTCCACAGAAACACAGGTTCTGTACATTCATTTCATTCAATTGACTTCATTGGCTAAGCCTAGGTTCTCTCCATCTCTCCCTACAGGCAGAAGTTATGGGGCGTTGGTGAATTGGATGGACTCGAATGCTGACGAGGTAGCTCTATGGGAACGAATGATGACCTCTCCAAATGAATGGGTGGAGGATGTACTGCCACTAAGAATGCTGACCACAGCAAAGACTGTGATGAAATGAGAACGACTGAGAGAAAGTCTTCAACCTGCCACAGTACAAATAACGTTGTTGCGTTTTATGTTATATACTGTACATGTGATGTGTAATCTAGAATAATCAAAGACATTTTATATTGAAATATATAGGAATGAAGAAGCTTTTGTAAAAATCTGCTGAACAAGTTGATCAAATGTTATATTAATGATAATCATACAACCCAAATATTATTTTTATTATCAGCCAAAACACACTTATTTTCTGTGTTTAATTCTCAATCACAATAAGTTTACTCACTCCATTATTTATATTTGATATGACAATTTTCCATGACATGAATGTACATCCTAACATTAACCACAATTAAAGAATGTGCAATGATGGGTATTCAGAGTTTTGATTAGTGTCCAGAAGAAGTGAAGAGTTTTAGTAGATCCGTGGTCTGTCTGTGTGTGATGTTGATGTACAGTCTACTCTGTACCCATCTCTTCAAACATCACTGCCTGTATAATGGCCCTCACATGTGACTTTGTACTTGGTGTGCAAGATCACTTTGGGCAGAAAGCACTGAGCACTCCAGATAACCAGCCCCACCTGGTGGACAGACACACAAACAGCAGGCACTATTATTTTACCATACATGGTCAGCAAATGGTGGGTTTGGGAACCTATGACTGATTTTCATTATTTTCAAATTGTTGGTAACATTCTGGAATGGGATCTTTTTGGTAGACATAAAAAAAGCTATATTTTTTGTTTCATTACCTACATATATATATATAAAATGTATGTTAATTATAATCTTGTTCCCCGGTGATGACAGAAGTGGTCAGTGAGACAGGGCTGGTTGCTCATGAACTCCATGACACTGGAGAAGCAGAGGGAGGTACAGAGCTGGGCCAGCGTGTCACTGCAGTGCAGCTGACGGTCCGTCTTCACCGTCTCAAAGGACCTTAGCCTCATGTCTGGCTCCCAGAGTGTACAAGGAACAGGTGCACCTGAGCCAGGGTAGTGGAGAGAAAGATCAACAGCATACGAAATGGCATCCTATTCCCTATATAGTGCATTACCAGGGCCCTGGTCAAAAATAGTGCACTAAAAACAGAATAGGGTGCCATTTGGGATGCAGCCCATGAGTCAGGGGTAAATATAAGTACTGTATGAAACTGTTAGTGGCAGAGCCGTAGAGCTATATGCATGTCCTTATCTAGAAGTTTCCCACAGTGCAATACTGTACAGTACAACACAATACAATCTCCGTACATTACTGTATGCCACCCCCTGCTACATTTTGAATTGCTTTACATGTTTGCCACCTACGGGATAATGCTTTGATGAACTTGCCTTTTTTTGTGCCCAAAAAGTCCATTAGCTCCTTTTTCTCTTGTAGGTTTGAAGGTTAATTTGTCTCTTCCACATCTTTATCAATTTCTTGGCAGACCACAGCTAGCAGGAGTCCAGCCAAGACAAGCCCTGGCAGTCAACCAGGTACACACAAACAAAGAGAATCCAAACATGTCTGTACATATAAAACCAAAAGTGTGTTTTAGACTACTGATGGATGTGAGAAGTTAGACTGCTAGTACCTCAATCTGTTACCAAAACAGTACTTACTGTAGCTATGTGTCTGGTTTTGTTTTTTTGTTGACTTTCCACATGTTCCTTGACTGAACTAATATTGTATTTAGGCTAATGAATATACAGAAACCAAAAGATAGGTGCCAGGTGAAATTGCTTAAATTAGACAAATAGTTGAAATAATGACCTGTGTAGGTCCTCTACAAAGCTTGTCAACATGTTGCTCTTTTCTCTTATTGCACAAAGGGAGAACATTCTCTATAACCAAGCTGAAGCTGCACTTGAACATTTGTATTTGATACTTCTCTATAACCACCCAACCAAGACATCCATGATACTCTCCCCAGTGACAGTTCACGACTGCTTTCCCAGTAATACATGTCATAAAATACAAGATAGGAGAATCAAACTATTCTCAGGTAAAGGCTTAGACTATTGTTGCCAGTTTTGTTGGCCCAAGAGCAAACATCTCAAAATGACATGGAGGACAGACAATTATTTCACACACAAAAAAATGTATGAAACCATTTCATTAATAAAATATACTGAACAAAATTATAAACGCAACATGCCACAATTTCAAAGATTTGTCTGAGTTACAGTTCATATAAGGAAATCAGTCAAGTGAAATAAATTCATTAGGCCCTAATCTATGGATTTCACATGACTGGGCAGGGGTGCAGCCATGGGTGGGCCTTGGATGGCATAGGCCCACACACTTGGCAGCCAGGCCCAGCCAATCAGAATGAGTTTTTCCCAACAAAAGGGCTTTATTACAGACAGAAATATTACTCAGCACCACCCCTCCTGACGATAACGAAGGTGAGGAAGCTGGATGTGGAGGTCCTGGGCTGGCGTGGTTATGTAGCAGTGTGATGTTGTTCCCCTAGATTATGCACCAAGTTGCACACAAGGACCAATTCAAATAGGCCATGTCGGGGATGTTAATAATTTGATAATAATAATTCAGTGTATTTTTTTATTTAATTACAGCTGCATAGCTAATGTTTTTATTTGGTGTACAAACACTTTTTCATATCAATATTGTACATACATGTGATTGTAAAAGTTTTGTATATTTTGGTTTGGCCCATCGCGGGTTATCTGTATTTCCGTACCCCCTTATTGCTCTCTTTTGCCTGACCTTCGTGTCATGTTCTTTCAAAATCGAACCCAGAAGCAGACCAGGACAAGGAGAGTAGGAAGAAGGTGAGTATTTATTTACAAGTGAATATGAAGGGGTAGAAATATCCAGGTGGCGTAGCGGGCAGCGGTGGTGAGTTGATGGGAGTGAATAGGTGGGTCCAAGGGAGTAGCGGAAGCCTCCGACGACCAGGCAGGAATGGGGTAAGTGATCCGGGTGAATAACTGAAGACAGAACAAACGGAGGTAAGTTTAAGGCAAGCAAGACGTACAAAACAACAAAACAAATTCTATCAAGCTGGAGGCTGATACGCTGGCACAACATACTGTTCATGGCTAACGATCCGGCAGGGAATGGATGTCAGGTCCGGGCTTATGAAGAGGAGAGATGATGATCAAGACCAGGTGTGCAGATAGCTGATGGGATACAGGTGCGGGTAATCTGAGATCTCCCAACTAGCTAAATCGCCCGGCAACCAGACAGGGTGCGTTCCAGGACACCGGAAAAAACACTCCAGAACAGAACACAGGCAAAAAACAGACTCAGGAAACGGGATTCGTGACAGTACCCCCCCTCCGACGAACGCCACCGGGCGGACTACCCGGAGCGCCAGGGTGGAGGCGGTAGAAGTCACAAAGCAGGTCAGCGTCAAGGATCTGACGCCGAGGAATCCAACTCCTCTCCTCTGGACCATATCCTTCCCAATCCACTAGATACTGGAACCCTCGACCCCGCCGTCTTGAGTCCATGATGCGGCGCACCGTGTAGACAGGACCACCTCCGATCATCCGAGGAGGAGGAGGAGGACGAGGAGGAGGGGGCAACAGAGGACTGAGGAGAACCGGCTTGAGGCAGGAGACATGAAAGGTGGGATGTACTCTAAGTGTTGCAGGCAACTTGAGTCGGACCACAACAGGATTAATGATTCTCTCCACTACAAACGGACCAATGAACTTCGGTGACAGTTTCCTCGACTCAGTCCGTAGAGGAAGATCCCGTGTAGCCAACCAAACCTTATCTCCGACCGTATAAGCGGGGGCAGGAATACGGCGACGATTCGCCTGGATCTGATACCGGTCAGAAACTCTAAGGAGAGCCTTCCTGGCCCTATGCCAGGTCCGGTGGCAACGACGAATGTGGGTCTGGACAGAGGGAACCGAGAGATCCCTCTCCTGAGAAGGAAACAAGGGAGGTTGGTAACCGTACAGGCACTGGAAGGGAGACATCCCAGTAGCAGATGAAGGGAGAGTATTATGGGCATACTCGACCCAGGGTAATTGAGAGGACCAAGAGGTGGGATCAGAGGAAACAAGACAGCGCAGCGTGGACTCCATCTTCTGGTTGGCTCTCTCCGCCTGACCATTAGATTGGGGGTGAAATCCAGAAGTGAGACTGACTGTAGCTCCAATGGCCAAACAGAAGGATCTCCAGACAGCAGAGGTAAACTGAGGACCACGGTCAGAAACAATGTCACAGGGCAACCCGTGGACCCTGAAAACCTCCCTAACCAGGATCTCGGACATCTCAGTGGCAGAAGGCAGCTTGGAGAGGGGGACAAAGTGAGCAAAAACTTGCTGAATCTGTCCACAATGGTCAGAATAACCGTGTTACCAACAGAAGAGGGCAACCCCGTGACAAAGTCCAGGGCCAGATGCGACCAAGGTCGCCGGGGAATAGGTAGGGGGTGAAGAAGCCCAGAGCTGGGCCGATTGGTACTCTTATTCTGCGCACAAACAGGACAAGCGGCAACAAACCCCCGGGTATCTTCTCCCATGGCAGGCCACCAAAATCGTCTGCGCAGTAGCGCCATAGTCCGAGCAACGCCAGGGTGACAAGCTATCTTGCTGGCGTGGGCCCACTGAAGGACAGCAGAACGGACCGACTCAGGCACGAACAACCGACCGGGTGGACCGTTACCGGGCCCGGGCTGCGTCTGAAGGGCCGCCATCACATCCTCCTCAATCCTCCATGTAACGGCTCCCACGACAACATTCTGGGGAAGAATCGTCTCAGTCTTGGCCCCACTCTCCTCCGTCTTGGAGAACATCCGGGACAGGGCGTCCGCCTTCCCGTTCTTCGACCCAGGTCGGAACGTCAGGGAAAAATTGAAGCGTCCAAAAAACAAAGCCCACCTGGCCTGACGGGAGTTGAGACGTTTAGCCGATTGCACGTAAGCCAGATTCTTGTGGTCAGTCCAGACCACAAACGGTTGCTCCGCTCCCTCCAACCAGTGACGCCACTCCTCCAAGGCAAGCTTCACAGCGAGAAGCTCCCGGTTACCCACATCGTAGTTTCTTTCAGCTGGAGAAAGACGACAAGAGTAGAAGGCGCAGGGATGGAGTTTACCGTCAGTGGAGCTACGCTGGGACAGGATGGCGCCCACCCCCACATCAGACGCGTCCACCTCAACAACAAACTGACGGGAAGTGTCAGGTTGAGAGAGAATCGGGGCGTTGGTGAATCGGCTCTTCAAGTCCAGAAATGCTCGGTCTGCCTCAGGAGTCCAACAGAAATCTCTGGTGCAAGACGTCAGGGCAGTTAAAGGGACGGCCACCCGGCTGTAATCACGGATAAACCTCCGATAGAAGTTCGCAAACCCCAGGAATCTCTGGAGCTGCAATCTCGTACCGGGCTGGGCCCAATCCCGAACCGCCCGAACCTTCTCTTGGTCCATCATGATCTCTCCCCTGGAGATGATGTACCCGAGGAAGGACGTCGTGTGGGCGTGAAAATCACACTTCTCAGCCTTCACGAACAGACGGTTCTCCAATAACCGCTGCAGGACCTGCTTGACATGCTGGACGTGGCTAGAAAGCTCCCTCGAGAAGATGAGGATATCATCCAGGTAAACGAACACAAAAATACCAATCATATCTCTCAGAACATCATTCACCATACTTTGGAACACAGCAGGAGCGTTGGTCAGTCCAAACGGCATCACCTGGTACTCGAAATGTCCCATAGGAGTATTGAACCCAGTCAACCACTCGTCCCCCTCTTTGATCCGAACCAAATGATAAGCATTACGTAGGTCAAGCTTCGTAAAAACCGTAGCACCCTGTAAAGACTCGAAAGCAGAGCTCATCAAGGGCAGGGGATACTTGTTCTTGACCGTAATATCATTCAACCCCCGATAATCAATACATGGTCGAAGAGAGCCATCCTTCTTACTCACAAAAAAGAATCCTGCTCCCAGAGGTGATGACGAGGGGCGAATGAGACCTGCAGCTAGAGATTCCTTGATGTAGGTCTCCAAGGCTTCACGTTCAGGTCGAGAGATACTGTATAACCGTCCCTTGGGAAAGGCAGCTCCAGGGAACAGATTAATCGCACAGTCATAAGGTCGGTGGGGAGGAAGGGACAGAGCCTTCTGCTTACTGAATACTTCACCCAACTCGTGATATGTTTCTGGAACCAGGGACAAATCAGGAGGAGCAGAGTCACTGACCTGACTGGGAACAGCAGGAGAACAGGCAGTCCTAAGGCAGTTAGCATGACACTCAATGCTCCAACTAGTTACCTTACCCGTCACCCAATCAAACGAGGGATTGTGTTCCTTCAGCCAGGGGTAACCAAGAACCAGAGGAACATGGGGCGAGGACAGAATGAGGAAGGAGATAAACTCTGAATGATTCCCCGACAACAACATCTTAACCGGTTCAGTCCTCATAGTGATCCGTGCCAGACTACTGCCGTTCAGAGTGGTTGCTTCAATGGCTTCCGGCAATTGCTCCTTGGAAAGCCCCAGCTGTTCCACCAAGTCGGCATCAATAAAGCTGCCATCGGCACCTGAATCGATAAAAGCGTTCATCTCTAAGCTCTGATCTTTATTCATAAGGGTCGCAGGAAAACAGGGTCTGACAGGGTTCTTGAGAGGTTGAAACTGGCTCGCAAAAATTCCTCCCAAAACTAGCGAGCCGGGCAGTTTAACGGGCGCTGTGGACAAGCGGAGATGTAATGTCCCGAGCTACCACAGTAGAGGCAGCTGTTGGTCTCACGTCTACGTTGGCGCTCCTCCTTAGTTAGCCCGTGTCGCCCCACTTGCATTGGTTCAGGATCTGGTGGCAAGACCCCTCCACTAATCCCGTGTGGGGAATCATGATCAACACGTTCTGGTCCATTTCCTGAACCGAATGGTAACCGAGTTGCTGATTGATTGGACGGGCCCCACTGCTTCTCCCTCCTCTCTCGGACTCTATTATCTACCCGAATAGATAAAGTGACCAAGCTGTCTAGGTCACTAGGCTCTGGATAGGATATCAGCTCGTCCTTGAGTTGCTCCGACAACCCCTGGTAAAAAGCCGCTTGTAGTGACTCCTCATTCCAACCACTCTCCACAGCCAATGTCCTGAATTCGATCATAAAGTCTGCCACACTGCGAGCTCCTTGGCGAAGAGTGAACAAACGTTTAGCTGCGTCCTTACCTCGGACTGGATGGTCAAAAAGCTTTCTCATCTCCGCCGTGAACTCCTGGTATGAAGCCATGCAGGTGTACTGTCGTTCCCAAACGGCTGAAACCCATTCCAGAGCTCTACCACGCAGCAGTTCAATCACGAAAGCTATCCTAGCCTTATCTGTGGCGTAAGAGTAGGGCTGTAGATCAAAAACTAAGCCACACTGCATAAGAAATGAACGGCATCTTCCGAAATCCCCCTCGTACTTATCAGGCGTCGGAACCTTGGGCTCACGGAAGGAAACCTCTCCAGAATCGGCAGGTGAGATGGGTGAAACAGGTGGTGGATGTCCCGCCGGCAAACTGAGCTGATCCTGGATATTCGTCAAGCTAGCAGATAAGTTCCGGACTGAACCCGCTATCTCCTGTAGCGCCGTGTTGTGTTGTTCCAATATCTTCCCCTGCTGGGTAACGGCATGGCAAACGGAGTCCAGGTCCGCTGGGTTCATCCTTGGCCGGATCGTTCTGTCACGTTCTTTCAAAATCGAACCCAGAAGCAGACCAGGACAAGGAGAGTAGGAAGAAGGTGAGTATTTATTTACAAGTGAATATGAAGGGGTAGAAATATCCAGGTGGCGTAGCGGGCAGCAGTGGTGAGTTGATGGGAGTGAATAGGTGGGTCCAAGGGAGTAGCGGAAGCCTCCGACGACCAGGCAGGAATGGGGTAAGTGATCCGGGTGAATAACTGAAGACAGAACAAACGGAGGTAAGTTTAAGGCAAGCAAGACGTACAAAACAACAAAACAAATTCTATCAAGCTGGAGGCTGATACGCTGGCACAACATACTGTTCATGGCTAACGATCCGGCAGGGAATGGATGTCAGGTCCGGGCTTATGAAGAGGAGAGATGATGATCAAGACCAGGTGTGCAGATAGCTGATGGGATACAGGTGCGGGTAATCTGAGATCTCCCAACTAGCTAAATCGCCCGGCAACCAGACAGGGTGCGTTCCAGGACACCGGAAAAAACACTCCAGAACAGAACACAGGCAAAAAACAGACTCAGGAAACGGGATTCGTGACACTTCGGCTAGCAAGGTATGTTGTCGTTGGCTCCGAAATTGTTTAATATAAAACCGTCATAATGTTACACAATGTACTGTTATGCAACCATAAGTTTGTTACAATGTGGATAATATAAAGATTTATGTTAACAAGTTTCACAAAGCTCGCTAACTAGGGTATCTATTGTAACTTGTGAGTACTTGGGACAGTGTTTGAGTGAGTGTCCATGTGCTAGCGCAGGTGCCTGAGAGCTAGGACTGCACCAAGGGTTAACATAATGTGTGTTGTCTCTTCGTGTGCAGGTATGTCTTTTATTTTGTCCGAATTATGTTCTGTATCATTTTACTTGCATTGTATGGTGTGCTGTTGTGCATCGAATGTGTGCACGCAGCACCTGTTATTTCCTTTTGGCACTCTTTTGCCTGACCTTCGGCTAGCAAGGTGCCTGAGAGCTAGGACTGCACCAAGGGTTAACATAATGTGTGTTGTCTCTTCGTGTGCAGGGCAAATAAAAATAATTCAACTAGCAGACCTTCAGTTGTGGCAGCGTCCTAGTTAAAAGTACACAACGCAGAACGAACCACGCTACAGTTACACATGGTCTGCGGTTGTGAGGCTGGTTGGACGTACTACCAAATTCTCTGGCAAATGAATTAAATTCTCTGGCAAACAGCTCTAGTGGACATTCCTGCAGTCAGCATGCCAATCGCACGCTGCCTCAAAACTTGAGACATATGTGGCATTGTATTGTGTGACAAAACTGCATATTTTAGAGTGACTTTTTATTGTCCCGAGCACAAGGTGCACCTATGTAATGATCATGCTGTTTAATCAGCATCTTGATATACCACACCTGTCAGGTGGATGGATTATTTTAGCAAAGGAGAAATGCTCATTAACAGGGATTTAAACAAATTTGTACAAAACATTTGAGAGAAATAAGCTTTTGTGCGTATGGAACATTTCTGGGATTTTCTATTTCAGCTCATGAAACATGGGACCAACATTTTACATGTTGCGTTTATATTTTTGTTGTGTACTTTAATACACATCTGTCAAGCAAGTGCATACAACATTTGCTCTGGCCTTTAGCTATCATACAGAATTTACTCTGACAATTAGTCAGCTATCATACAAAAGATTCATACAAAAAATCTGTACGTGCCGTATTTATGAACTATACATTTAGGTGTGTAGAAGATGATTACCTCTAGTACCCTGCTGTCACTTTCTTACAATTATAAAATGCTATGTTTCTGTAACATTATGCATGAAATGTTGCTTAATACTTTCTCACTAACGTGTATAACATTGTAATCCATGAACTGAGAACTAACCATCCTTTACTCATGAACTGAGAACTAACCATCCTTTACTTACGAACTGAGAACTAACCATTCTTTACATACGAACTGAGAACTAACCATCCTTTACTTATGAACTGAGAACTAACCATTCTTTGCTTATGAACTGAGAACTAACCATCCTTTACTCATGAATTTAAAACTAACCATCCTTTACTCATGAATTGAGAACTAACCATCCTTTACTCATGAATTGAGAACTAACCATCCTTTACAAATGAATTGAAAACTAACCATAATTTACTTATGAACTAAGAACTAACTATCCTTTACTCATGAATTGAGAACTAACGATCCTTTACTCATGAATTGAGAACTAACCATCCTTTACTCATAAATTGAGAACTAACCATCCTTTTCCCATTTTACCTGCCACTGTATTGTGTCTTCATAACAGCTGTCTACATGCTCTGGGGATGTAAAGTACCCCACTGAGTGTTTCCCTGGTCCTAGACCAAATCTCATTGGAGGATGGATAACCTTCTCCTCCTCAGCAAAAGACCAATGAACAGGGCCATGGAGAGACAAATGACAACCAGCACCGCAGTACTGACAGCCACATGGCCCATTGGGCTTCTCTGGGACTGGAATGAGACTGTTGGAGGGGCAGAGAGTAGGGATATATCAACATACTGTAGCCAATGGGTGCATTTTTTTATTTTATTGAAAGGCATAGGCTTTGATGACTGTGATTATCAAGGGTAGCTTGGAAGAATTTCTTACATTATGAAGCTGTTGGAAGACCTGTAGGAGATGGAAACAGAATAAGATGGTCAAGAATGAAGTGACTTACATTACAATACATTTAATTACTCATTCTGTATAAGCAATGAGATGACTAATCAATTTCACCCTCATCAAGTGTCATTAATTCACATCTGATATATCATTAATGTCTGCTATCATATCACACCACTGGTACAGTATGGCCGCACCGTCGTCCACTTTGGTCTTGATGGGTCCGGAGGAGATTGTGGCCTGGTCGTTGGCCACAATCCCTGGGCTTCTCTCTTTCTCCTGGAGGAACCTGAACAGTTCTGGGATCAAACAGGCAGAGTTCAGACAGGAAGTCATTTTTCATTTCCTATTGGTTTGAAACATTTATCTATTCAGTTGGATATGCTTAGAATATCATAGGGTTGTCTCATAAATTAGGGTTCTTCAGAACAGAGGGCAATATAGTCTGGGAAACAGGTGTTAAACTGGAATCTTTGAACGTTGTTGTAGACAAACCGGATGTCGAGAGAGAGCAAGGGCAATATTGTGAATGTGACCGCCACTGTGTACTATTGTAAAATGTTTAGTTTTGTTTCTATGAGTGAAGGCAGTGACCTGTGTGTTATTTTCTAATTGTTGATGCTTACGGGCAGTAAGGACGAGCAGGAGGACACCTCACAGAGTCGGGTGACACAGTGCAGGTAGAAAGTGGAGATGGTCATGTTCTTGTGTTCAATGAAACGGAAGGCCTCAAAGGAGAAGTGTGCATTCTGAGACGCTCCGTTCAACTCAACCCTGGTTTTTCTATCACGTGTACACCTTTGATGAGATAAGAGATATGAGTCATACACATACTGTACACATACACACATTAGGCGTGACCAGAAACCAAAAATGCTTCAGTTTCAGTTAGAGTTATTATAAATCTATAGAAATTAAACTGGGTGAATAATACTGACTCACCCAACAAAGAGGTCATAGTAGGTGCTGTTGTTGGGAACGGGACTTGTTGTTGCATAGCATCGGTCAAGCAGAACGTGGAACCTTTAGAGAGGAACAGAGGGACAGATTCTAGAATGCAGTATAGCTACAGCACTTTTTTTCTTAAATATATTTGTTTTTTATTTGTGAGAAATTGTATGTTTTGCAGTACGGTACTTTACAAAAGGCTCAACGTCTATAGTCCTACCTCTCTGTTAGACTGGTGGCTTTCACCCCCACAAAGATTCTGGTCTTCAGATTTATTCCATTCTCTGGGACAATGAGTTGCTGAGTGTAGTCAGTGTCCTGTTTCACAGCAAAACACCAGTCTATTATAAGCACAACACAATTGCTTCATATCCTATAGAAGTGCACTGTGTACTTCTGGGAGTAATGTGCTGAAGGTAGACACTTACACTGTAGAGCCACATGCTCAGTGTACTGACAAAGCTGCCGTCATTGTCCCTCACTGCAAGACTCACACCCGATCTGAATGTTACAGGGAATGTTACAGTGACACTTACCCTACATGGTTTACACTCAATAACACCGAACCCAAACTGGCTGCGCCCGTGCGCTATTGTGCATAATTTTATTTTGTCCCCCTACACCAAAAGCGATCACGACACACAGGTTAAAATATCAAAACAAACTCTGAACCGATTACATTAATTTGGGGACAGGTCGAAAAGAATTAAACATGTATGGCAATTTAGCTAGTTAGCTTGCACTTGCTAGCTAATTTGTCCTATTTAGCTAGCTTGCTGTTGCTAGCTAATTTGTCCTGGGATATAAACATTGAGTTGTTATTTTACCTGAAATGCACAAGGTCTTCTACTCCGACAATTAATCCACACATAAAACGGCCAACCGAATGGTTTCTAGTCATCTCTCCTCCTTCCAGGCTTTTTCATCTTTGAACTCATATGGTGATTGGCATCTACACTTTTACCACGACAACCGGCAAAACATTTAGTCTTTCAATCTCCCACTTGAGTATAACCAATGAGGAGATGGCACGTGGGTACCTGCTTCTATAAACCAATGAGGAGATGGGAGAGGCAGGACTTGCAGGGCGATCTGCGTCAGAAATAGAACTGACTTCTATTTTAGCCCTTGGCATCGCAGACACTTGTTGGCGCGCGCGAGCAGTGTGGGTGCAATAATTGAATAACATGGATTTCTAAATTTATTTTGCAACTCGCGCACGCGACGTGTCCGGTCTGGTCAGCATGTAATGAACAGGCTGTTTGAGACATTAGACAAAATTATGCAGAATTATAGTGGGAGTTACAGTAGAGTAGGTGATTCATTTAAAGACTCACACTGTGACTTTACTGCTGTTGACCAGATACTGCAGAGGGTAGCGACAGGAGAACATGTAGATGATCTGCCGGCGGTAGGTGACAATAGATGCACTGGTGTCCAGCGAGTTGATGGTGCCAGATATATTAACAAACTGGACATTTGAGAAGTCAGAAAATAACCCAGTACCAACTTCATTGGTTATCTGGAGTCAAGACAAAGAGATTCAAAATACCCAGCTTAGAACAATAGGTGGCAATTCGAAGAATAAAATACTAATTTTCTCTCACCATAATTAACCAAGCAGGTAAATACATTCCTGTAATTGATTTACCCTGAATGTGTTGGAGCAGAGCCACAGCATCAGCAGTTATTGACAGATTGAATTTCAGGATTGGAGGGTCAATATTCCAGTCAGGTGTTCCATGGCACTCGGGGAGGATAAACTGTGTGTTGAGGGCCATCAGGGTTTTGTTGTATCCACCAAAGTAGACTGGGCATAACAAGATAATCAACTCCATAACCTCAGTACCACAGGTCACTGTGATGTCCGAGTTCACTGGGAAAGACCAGAGATATGAACCATTAGATAAGACAAAGGAATAGCGCACAATGTGGTACAATAGTAATATTGTAATACTATAATAGTAATTACCTGACATTTTGGTGACGTTGATGTGTGTGAAAACGTTGTTTTATCATCACCCTAACCTCTGTTGAAATAAGAGGGGATGGAAGTACTTGTACCAGCTGAGCAGTGTATTCACTAACCTGGTGGTCTGAATGTTGAGTGCATGTTGCAAAAAGTGCTGGGTGTCTGGGCCTCACTCCGCAGAAACAGGCAAAGCTGGCACACAAGCAGGGGCAGCCACATTGTTCTCAGTCTGCAAGTACAAGACACACCACAATGAGGACCAAGGCATTATCTGAAAAAACATCACACATCGATATGACTTTGTCCATAAACTCACAATCCCCTTCTGAAAAAGCTAGCCAATTACAAAATCACAAATAAACAGGAAATTATAGATTATACGGAATAATCTTGCATTGATAGATTAAAGACAAGCACACTTCTTACATTTGTGCACTAATTAAAGCACACATTTGTATGCATCTATTATTAAGAAAATAAGCAAATATGTATTCTGGTTGATGACATTCCAGTGAAATGGCTAAAAAAAGATGTTGTCAAAGACTCACCTGTAGGTGTTCATCTTACTTTGTCTTTATCTCTGTCTCCAGCTCCCTATATTTATACTGGCCTCCTGAGGAGCAGAGGGGCGTGAGAGTGAATATCCCATACAAAAGACATAGTAACATGAGATATGGATGTTCAGAAACATCTCAGTACTGCATGTTGTTGTATTTTCAACATTGCTATATACTTCAATTATCAAGTATTTTTTATACATTTTTTATATTTTAGCAATGATCTCTGTCAGTAGACATACCTACAATGTTGCTTTAGAATGCAAGACTAAAAGTGATTTATCAACATGGGGTGATGTGAAGGACACAGATGCACTTTAAAGTAAGACAATTTCATTACATATCCTCTGACAGTAATTGTATGATTTTGTGTTGATTATAGCAAATGTACTTCAACAGAGTTGTGCATCTGAGATAGACTACCACAGGATGAGATCAGTGCTCGAGGAACAACTTGATGACATAATTCAAGTAATTTTCTACCTGTTTCAATTGAGTTACAATCAAGTCCACACCAAGCACATACTGTCCTTGGGATAGGGAGACGTGAAGGTAGGTGGGATGGAAGGTGTTATTATAAAGGTGTGAATAGCCATTAATGGTGTTATGTAAGGACTACATAATGAATAGTCTCAGACATAATGTAATAAGCACATTCAATTCAAGTATATATTAAGTACATTTGACACTACAATGATTACTATAATTATGCTCTTGATCCCTGGGATCAGCAGACGGAGGGTGTACAATGTGATGTCGTCAGATATTCTGTTGCCATTGTTTTTGTACGGTGATAAACGTGTCAGCATGGCATTCATAATGTATCAGGTTTGGCTGTTAGGCGCCTCAGCCAGGCATCTAAATTGGATGTAGAAAATCTTTCAATTCTCTCCCTGTTCAGGAATAAAAGACACACCTATTGAAGAGAGAGCCAGGGTATTTTGTGTGGCACCCCAACATGAAAGGGAGTTTCCTGGATCCCCCAGAGACAGCACTACTACAACCTGTATTAGTACAGCCCAATAAAAACGCATGCTAAATTACTCTAGTGGTATCCAACGATAAATGCCAGTTTTGATCTCACCTTTGCTGTCTAAACATCTATTTTTCTCCAAGGCACACCATTGGTGTTGTTTACTGTAGGCCTAGAGATGCTTTTACCATTACATAAGAACCATAAACAACAACACATATATAGGACTGCCACCATCATGTATCTTACATTATTTTTCTGATAATGGAACTCTTCCCTTTCTCTAACAACCTGTTCCAGTCCAGACACAAAGGCCAATTGGCAGTAATTGTTCAGTGAGGCAACCTCTTTAGCTAAATCCCAACCTTCTTTCATAAAGTGAGTCTCTCTCTCTCTCTGTGTGTGTGTCTCGCTCCCCCATCTGACTCACAGGGTTATGTCAGGGTTTCTGCTGAGCTGTCCTTTATCAAGGAACGTATCTCTCCCACAGTACAACAATGCCTAGGCTACTGTACTGTGAGCTGTAGCTCCCCTGTGCCAGTAAGCTATACTTCACACCTCCCATGGGAGCAGGGACATATACACTTGATACAAGCAGATGGCAGGAGAGGAGACAAAGCAAGAACGTGTTCTCTGCTCTCATCTCGTGTACTCTAGTTCACCTGTTAAATTTCATCCAAGCACAAACAACTGCTGTAGGCTTTCCAGATTAGTCGTAGTGGGAGGACCACACAACATGTCATCGCGTGACTCCAAGTTTACTTCAATATCAATATTTGCACATAAAAGCATTTCACAGACACAAAAAAATCCCACTAAGTGCCTGACTCTCTAATGACCTCAGAGAGTCAGGACACCCATTTAACATCCCATCCAGAAGACAGCACCATACACAGGGCAGTGTTCCCAATCACTGCCCTGGGTCATTGGGATATTTTTTAGACCAGTGGAAAGAGTGCCTCCTACTGGCCCTCCAACACCACTTCCAGCAGCATCTGGTCTCCCATCCAGGGACTGACCAGGACCAACCCTGCTTAGCTTCAGAAGCAAGCCAGCAGTGTGGTATGCGGCTGGCTATGATGGCCTAGGAACAGAAGATTAACTGCCTTGTTCAGGGGCAGAACAACAGATTTTTACCTTGTCAGCTCAGGGATTCGATCTATCAACCTTTCAGTGACTGGCCAAATGCTCATAACTACTAGGCTACCTGCCGCCCCAACCACTAGGCTACCTGCCATCATCAAGGCAAAAGGTGGCTACTTTGAAGGATCTCAAATATAAAATATATTTAGATTTTTTTGACACTTTTTTGGTTACTACATACATTGTTTTGATGTCTTCACTATTATTCTACAATGGAGAAAATAGTAACAATAAAAAATAACCCTGGAATGAGTAGGTGTGTCCAAACTTTTGACTGGTACTGTATATCCACTCCATGAGGTTGGAATAACACTATGAAATTGCTTAGGTGGGATGAAGTTTTGGCCTGCCTGACGTCACCAGACAGTAAGTTAGATGTTAGACCAATAAGAAAGAGGGTTCCAAACCTCTCTGCCAGTAACAGTTTTTTTTCAGTTTCCCCCTCCCCACTCAGACCACTCCTAGACAGTCCCATCTAAATTCTTGCTTGAGAAATTGCTCTTTTCTAAAAAGCTATTTTCTTTTTGACCTTTTAAATGGAAAACAGTCACAGTAGGGTACTTAATTGTTACCCAGAAATGATTTGATTTTTAGATGAAAAAAGCTGAATTGGGCTTGCATTCAACTAACTGCGCCTCCATGTGACACACAAGCTTCCATTCCCCCTGTCACAAGGGGATTTATGGCTGATTTACAGTCAACCTTGTTGCTTTATTAGGCACTTGCTATAGTATAATAATAAAAAATTGCTCTTGAGAAGGGATTTTTTTTTTTCATTAAGTTGAACATGTGAACTTAATGACAGAATGTTATAATTAGGTGAAATAAAACTGGGGGTTTTCTCAACAAGTTACACTGCTCAAATTGTGGAACGGTCCAACACTGTTTCTCTAAAAATAGGAAACACTGTAGCAACTAACTTATCTACTGTGGAAATATTTTAATTGGTTCATTTGAGCTCGCGATGAAGCAACTGTTGGCAGTTGATTGGCTAGCTACATCGCTCCGTTTGTTCTAGACTGTTCGGCGGAAATCACCAGCCCGGTCAGCTTCTGCGAGGAGTCCTTCTGTACTAATCAGGGTGAAGCGACATTTTCAGGCTGATTTGTAATATTTAATAAGGTAAGCATTTTGAAATGGAAGTTGTTGAATATCAGCATTATAGTTGTTGGAAATTACGAACAGTAAGTTAGGCTATTCTCCAAAATTCAACGTCTCCTGTAGGATAATCGCCATATTCAACTTCTCCTGTAAACCCAGATTCAGGTTCAAAGTGGTTACATTATTTTCTAATGAATCAATAGTTTCAACGATTACATCATCGGATATATCAGTTTGCTTGCTAGCTGTTTAAAGGGACGCTCTCTTGTTAGGCTAGCTAACGTTGTGTGAAGAGCTGGGTTTGCCTTCCAACATTATACAGTTGAACCATTGGCTTGTTCGATCGATGTTGCTTAATGCGCTGGTTAAATGTTAGTTTTAATAATTGCGTGTGAAACTTATTTTAATGGAAACCCTACCTAGTCTAGACTACGTGAGTTGGCTGGCAATACTGGATGATGATGATGAAGCTGAACGGAATGTTCCAGCAATTTCCCAACACACCGCGGTAGCGCAGGGGCGAGTCCACTGTGACAAACTCCCGGCAAAATGTTGTTTTATATTTAAATAGGTGATAGGGAGGAATGGCTTCCATGACGTGTTCTATCCATGTTCATTTGGTTAAAGTGATAATAAGCATGGAGTTGCTTTAGCTATTCAGTTAAAATTAAGCTAGAGATGTTTTTGTTATTTTATTTATTAACAAACGAATATCAACAAACAAAAGATTAATAGTCACATGTAAACAAGCATGCATGCATGCATGCATACATACAAACTATTTACATTGCCAGGGATGCTAAGCAAACAAAACGTATTCATTAAGAATTCAAGTTAGAATTTTGTTTTTTCACTTAAAGTAGTGCCATATTGTTTAAATTAATTTATAAAGTGAAAAAAGTTAGGTTTTGAATTAGACCATTAGCATTTGAATATGAAATGCACCAAATATTCCTAGCAGTTGAAATAAATACACTACATTTTATCAATGTCAGAATTTCTGAAATAAATCAGATCATAACCATTAAATTGTACAACCTGTCCTGTTTTATTTGTAACAAAGTTATGTATGTCAATCCCAAAAATGTGGGGGATGCATGCCAGCAAAGCCACTACACAACACTAAACAATACATGAATTGTACTATAGCAGTGCCCACATAAAGCTGTCCCAACAGCAGTCCCAACACCTTACCACTGCTACACCTGGCTATCAGCGGAGCCTTGTCTGGCAGCGAAACAGTTAATTTAGCCTCATTTACTGCCTTAAAAATAAAAAAACATAGCTGATAAGGCTGACTTGCTTTAAAAAAAAAAGTGGTTTCTACTGGCAATTGAGATGTACAAACTATGGCATAAGGGGACGACAATCCGTAATTTCGATTAAGACATTAATGAGCGAGCTAGGACGGATGTAGTCAATAATTTTGTTCAGCACTTTTGAAATGTACAGTGACAGAATTGTTCTTACAGTGTTCTCCCTGTACACCAAGTCAGAACCGTAGGATAAATAACGGGCATATAAGCAGACAATGAAAGCTCTTACGACATTCAATGATTACATTTCTCTAAAACAGTTTATAGGCTAAATGTTCACCAAGTCAGAACATTAGGTGAAATTAAGAGGGGAAAATATACCAAATTATTAGGGTGAGGCACATGGGCTACTAACAGCTTACTACACAACATACACTAAATATTACTTTATTGGCTACAGTATACATATCTACCTGGCATATTGCATCATTTATGCAGCAGCATACAAGACATTTTTCGACTCCCCTTGTTGTGCTCACTTGTACAGGAAGGTGGCGTTCCGGTCCTTTTGTGGGCAAATTTTGTCATCAAAGTCTGACATTCTCTGGATTTATGGTGTTTTCAAGACAACTGGGAACTCAGAAAAAAAAAAAGGTTGAATCATGATGACGTCAGTGATCTTCAGGATGTAGCTCTAGAAAGAGGCCCGAGTTCCCTGCTTAAAATTCCGCGTTGGATGACCGTTCAAAATGTATTTTCCCAGTCGGAGCTTGTTTTTTCCCCAAGTTCCCAGTTGTCTTGAACTCGCTGAAGTCAGATTTCCCAGTTCCAAGTCAAGTTGTTTGGAGCACGGCACAAATCATGCTTCACTAACAGCATGGCCAATGTTGGATGTTTATCATTTTAAGCTTGGGAAAGAGACCCTTAAACACAGAATATGGATCACACACCCACTCCACTGAATAGCAGGCTAGGGATTGCTTTGCAATGCTTTCAGTTAGCCACTGATTCCTTCCAAACCACACATTGTTGAATTTGCAATTTCCAACTTGTTGTGTAATGTTTGTCCAATGGCCGATGAGCACCGATACGTTTTATCTATAATTTCTCTTCAATATTTCTCTTCATATGACAAGGAATTAAAAGTATTTGCCAATAGATTGTCGACTTGATTCATGAATATGACTGCTAGCTAAGATTTTGAAAGTATGGTGTTGACATGAATCAAAGCTACTGCAGATAAAACATGAAGTAAATTTATCTGTGGCCAATAACCTTGAGCCTTCTTGGATGGGCACTTCTAATGTAACTCTATGGCAGCACCCAAGGGGCTTGAATTTTCTAGCTCTACCCTTAGATTTGGCAGTGATGTACTGTAGTGTCCCCATGAGTGAAAGAACACTGAGCCAATCACAGCGCAACTAGAGAACATTACCAACCCCTATACTCTGTATTTTCCGCTGGCTGCCCCACCAACACAGAAAGCACTGAGCTAGGCTGATACACCTGCATTTTGGAGCTGCCTTACTCAAGGAAGCAAAAAAGAGACCATGTTTGTATTGAGGCTTTATTAACTCAATGATTTTATTCTATTCATTTTTTTTTTTTTTTTTTTACATTGTCTGCAAACTAATATGTGACATATTAATGCCAAAATAACATGCAAAACAGGCAACCCAAAGAAAAGACAGGTGTGGGGATCAAATCAGATGGGGCTCTGTTGTGGCTACTATTGTATGAACTTTTCAGAAAATAGCATCGTGTGTCACGGGTCTATACTAAAATAGACCCAACTTGACCAGTTTGTATAGAGTTGTCCCCTACAGTCTACCCTCAGGATAACTCAAGTCAACGAGTTCATACCACACAGTAGTGCTGGGCGATATGACGATATATATCGTGTGACGACAGAAAAACATCTATCGTTTCATATTATTTCAACCACACAGTTTGTTTTGTTATCTCTCTTCATTTTCAGACACCATGTCAAAGGGACCAGCAGTTGGCATTGACCTGGGCACCACCTACTCCTGTGTGGGTGTGTTCCAGCATGGCAAAGTGGAGATCATAGCCAACGACCAGGGAAACAGGACCACACCCAGTTATGTCGCCTTCACAGACACAGAAAGGCTGATTGGGGACGCAGCCAAAAACCAAGTGGCCATGAACCCCACAAACACAGTTTTTGGTAAGAAATTAACTTAGAGAAATTGATTAAATAACATGTACGGTATATAAGATGTACTTTACATAGTCTCTCCATCTGTGGCATTAACTCATGTTTACCCCCTTATCTTCTCCCAGATGCTAAGCGGCTGATAGGGCGGAAGTTTGACGACAGTGTCGTCCAGGCAGACATGAAACTCTGGCCGTTTACAGTGATCAACGACTCGACACGGCCCAAGGTCCAAGTGGAGTACAAGGGAGAGACCAAGGCCTTCTATCCAGAGGAGATCTCCTCCATGGTGCTGGTCAAGATGAAGGAGATTGCAGAGGCCTACCTGGGCAAGGTGAGCATGCCTATCACTCTGTCTTCATAGCAACGCATGTTATGGTGTTTGGGGTGTTACCTAATGGTTTAACAAAATAGAAATGCATTTTTCTAACACATTCCAAAAAATTAAGATTGTCTTGTCCAGTGAAGCATTACTAATTTGTGTATACTGAATCTTTCCTCTTGCAGACTATAACCAATGCAGTGGTCACTGTGCCAGCTTACTTCAACGACTCTCAGCGCCAGGCCACCAAAGACGCAGGGACTATCTCAGGTCTCAACGTACTCCGCATCATCAATGAGCCAACCGCTGCTGCTATCGCCTATGGCCTGGACAAGAAGGTTAATGTATATATGTTTATCAACACTACAACTATACTTAGAACTATAATGCATACCTGAGGCCTGTTGACCAAATGTTTTGGGAGACAAATTTCACAAAAATGCATATTTAACAGGCGTTTAAAAACATTTATAATCATTTTAGGTGGGAGTGGAGAGAAACGTCCTAATCTTCGACCTAGGCGGCGGTACATTTGATGTGTCTATCCTGACCATCGAAGACGGGATCTTTGAGGTGAAGTCCACGGCCGGAGACACCCATCTTGGAGGAGAGGACTTCGACAACCGCATGGTCAACCACTTCATCTCTGAGTTCAAGCGCAAATACAAGAAGGATATCAGCGATAACAAGAGGGCCGTGCGTCGTCTGCGCACCGCCTGTGAACGTGCCAAGCGCACTCTGTCCTCCAGTACCCAGGCCAGCATTGAGATTGACTCTCTGTATGAGGGCGTCGACTTCTACACCTCCATCACCAGGGCTCGCTTTGAGGAGCTGAACGCTGACCTGTTCAGAGGCACCCTGGACCCCGTGGAGAAGTCTCTGAGGGATGCCAAGATGGACAAGGCCCAGGTTCACGACATCGTCCTGGTGGGAGGCTCCACACGCATCCCCAAGATCCAAAAGTTGCTGCAGGACTTCTTCAATGGGAAGGAGCTCAACAAGAGCATCAACCCTGATGAGGCTGTTGCCTATGGTGCAGGTGAGGCTCTTTATTTTTCTATCTTTGCCCAGTAAACCCCTCGAGTCAGCTGTGTCTTTTCCTGTTTTGCCTTCCCAAACCTTCATCCAGAGAGGCCCGAATATGGATAAGGGAATTGTAAATGCTTTGATGGTTTAAGAATGAGTGACAACCCCTGTGCCTGTTGACAGCTGTCCAGGCAGCCATCTTGTCCGGAGACAAGTCTGAGAACGTGCAGGACCTGCTGCTGCTGGACGTCACGCCACTGTCCCTGGGCATTGAGACGGCTGGAGGGGTCATGACCGTGCTCATCAAGAGGAACACCACCATCCCCACCAAGCAGACGCAGACCTTCACCACATACTCAGACAACCAGCCTGGGGTGCTCATTCAGGTGAGGGGGACGTACTATGACTCATTCTTAGGTACCTCAATGGATTGTGTCCATCGGTGTCAAAATGTTATCATATACTCTAGTTGAGATTTAACTTTAAATTTGTGCTGAATCCTGATCTGAACCAGTCTTGACCTACATGGTCATTTATTTGTTAGTGTTTACTTAAGATGAGACTTTGAATGTATCCACTTTAATGTTGACCTGAATGTGTGTCTGTGTCCTGTCCTCAGGTATATGAGGGGGAAAGAGCCATGACCAAAGACAACAACCTACTGGGGAAGTTTGAGTTGTGTGGGATTCCACCAGCCCCCCGGGGTGTGCCTCAGATCGAGGTGACCTTTGACATTGACGCCAACGGCATCATGAACGTGTCCGCCGCTGACAAGAGCACCGGCAAGGAGAATAAGATCACCATCACCAATGACAAAGGTACACTTACTAGTTCTTACAGTTAAAGGGGAAATCGGCAGTTCAAACAATAACAAAACATGCACCCTGACACTGTTTTGGGGCAAAAGGTGAGGGATGGGGCTGGAAAAATGCAACCACTCTCAAATGTATAGACATAGCTATGGATGCAAGGACTGACCATCCCATGATGTTAAAATATAGTTTTAAACATGTTTTGAGGCTATACAGTGTTTGTTTACGATCACATTGTTTACAAAAAAAGGAGTTAAACAAGCTTATTTTTTGTTTATTTATTAATACATTTATTTAAATATATATATATATGGACTTTTATATTATATATAAAAGTCCAACCATAAGCTATGGTCTGGGATCTGGAAATCTGTTCAATGTTCATTTCAATTCTTGATTTACCCATTGATTCTTGAACATCTGGATCCCAGAATGTAGCTTTAAACACTATGCCATTGTAAAGTATGCACAACATTTTAAATAGGCATGTCCTCTCTAACAATGCTTGGTAACAAAGCTTCCATCTCATTGTCTGCCCCTCTCTCCACAGGTCGTCTGAGTAAGGAGGACATAGAGCGCATGGTCCAGGAGGCTGAGCAGTACAAAGCTGCGGACGACGTCCAGAGGGACAAGGTGGCGTCCAAGAATGGCCTGGAGTCATACGCCTTCAACATGAAGTCCACCGTGGAGGACGAGAAGCTCAAGGGCAAGCTCAGCGACGAGGACAAACAGAAGATCCTGGACAAATGCAATGAGGTCATCAGCTGGCTGGACAAGAACCAGGTACAGTACGGGCTCTGGGTCCTTCAACCAGAATGGAGTGGGTTGATGTTCATATCTAAAGTCAAGTATAGCACTCTGAGTCCCTCACCTCATTGTAATTTGATTAAACAAATGTCTGGTGGTTAAACAAGGTTGGAACACTCTCTCTTTGCTATCTCTTCCTTTCTCCTTGTAGTCTGCAGAGAAGGAGGAGTTTGAGCACCACCAGAAGGAGCTGGAGAAGGTCTGTAACCCCATCATCACCAAGCTGTACCAGGGTGCTGGGGGGATGCCCGGGGGGATGCCCGGGGGGATGCCCGGGGCTGGTGGTGCCGCACCCGGAGGAGGTGGATCCTCTGGACCAACAATTGAGGAAGTCGACTAAACCATTTAGTATTATTTTACTCTTGATTGGATATTGCTAAATAGTGGTCCACATTCTATGGCTTGGAATGGGCTAAACCTTTATTTTCAGAATCTGCATTGACTACTTTTTGTTTATTTTGGTCATTCATCTTTTTATGCTGAAAGCAACCATGGATTGAGTCTTTTTCATGGGCACTGTTCTACCTATTGTAAAACGTTTTCAGTTTAGCCAGTGAATGGTTACTATACAGAGCATGTTTTTCACCAGTCGCATTCTGTGACTGCAAAATGTTTTTGCCTTTGCACTGCGCTCTTGGCTAAAGGTAACTCTTAAAAAATAAAATCTCTTGAATTCACATTCTTCTACCAGACTCTTCTTTAATTTCGACTCCTGTGACAGTCTTGATGACAATCAGGGTTTAATTTAAATGTTAAAGCTGCTCTATGCAGAAATAGCTCCGCCATTTCCTGGTTGCAAAAATTATAATAGTTCACCTAATTTAATTTTGTAAAAAAAGCACGTATAGTGTATAGAATCATTGTACAATCTAAACCACTGTGAAATATATTTTCTATAACCACAAATATTGTATTTTTAGTTGTTTTGAAGCTGGTGTACAAAACTGAAAGTAAAAGACACAAAAATGAAGCTAGGGGGCAGCATTTTCACTTTGGATGAATAGCGTGCCCAAATTGAACTGCCTCCTACTCTGTCCCAGATGCTAATATATGCATATTATTATTACTATTGGATAGAAAACACTCTGAAGTTTCTAAAACCGCTTGAATTATGTCTGAGTATAATAGAACTCATATGGCAGGCAAACTTCCAAACAGGAAGTGGAAATTCTGAGGCTGGTTGTTTTTCAACTCCTCGCCTATTCAAATCCCAGGAAGATATGGATTTGTTTTAAAAAAAACTTTGTTTCTATTGAACATGCCATACTAATAAAGGCATTTTAATTAATTATATGAGGAGTGCCTTGGTCCTCCTTTTTTTTTAAAGATATGGATTTGTTTGCACTTCCTACGCCTTCCACTAGATGTCAACAGTCGGTAGAACGTTGAATGAAGTTTATACTGTGTTGTGGGGCCGGATGAGAGGGGAATGAGTCAGTGGTCTGGCAGATTGCCAGTTCCTGGTCATGCGCATTCCACATGATGTCGCCTTGTGTTCCATTACTTCTACAGACACGAAGGAATGCTCCGGTTGGAACGTTATTGGATATATATGATAACAACATCCTGAAGATTGATTCTCTACTTAGACAAGTTTATTCGACCTGTGATATAACTTTTTGAAGTTTTCGTCCGACGTTATGCGTGACTTGCATGAGCGTTTGGATATGTGTACTAAACGCGCTAGCAAAAGTAGCTACTTGGACATATATAATTGACATTATCGAACAAAACAACAATTTATTGTCGAACGAGGATTCCTGGGAGTGCATTCTGATGAAGATTATCAAAGGTAAGGGAATATTTATGATGTAATTTCGTATATCTGTTGACTCCAACATGGCGGAGAAATGTTGTTTTTATCTGAGCGCCGTCTCAGATTATTGCATGGTGTGCTTTTTCCGTAAAGTTTTTTTGAAATCTGACACAGCGGTTGCATTAAGAACAAGTGTATCTTTAATTATATGTAAAACATGTATCTTTCATCAAAGTGTATGATGAGTATTTCTGTTATTAGATGTTGCTCTCTGCAATTTCTCCGGATATTTTGGAGGCATTTCTGAACATGGCGCCAATGTAAACTAAGATTTTTGGATATAAATATGCACATTATCGAACAAAAAATACATGTATCGTGTAACATGATATCCTATGAGTATCATCTGATGAAGATCATCAAAGGTTAGTGATTAATTTTATATCTATTTCTGTTTTTGTGACTCCTATCTTTGGCTGGGAAAATGGCTGTGTGTTTTTTGAACTTGGTGGTGATCTAACATAATCGTATGTTGTGTTTTCGCTGTAAAGCATTTTTTTTTTAAATCGGACACGATGGGTAGATTAACAAGATGTTTATCTTTCATTTGCTGTATTGGACTTGTTAATGTGTGAAAGCTACATATTTCAAAAATATATATTTCTGAATTTCCCGCGCTGCCTTTTCAGCGGAATGTTGTGGGGGGGTTCTGCTAGCGGAACGTGTGTCCTAGAAAGGTTAAGAATGGGAAGCATAGAATGGTGCACATAGAACATATTTACCACTTAAACTTTCAATAATGACTGATCTATAACTCACATTTCCATTTGAATTTGGTCAGGTCACCCAAAAAAGTTACATATTGCAGCTTTAAAAAAACTTTCAAAATTATAAATGTGGTGCATATTCTTTATTATCAAACAGATGAATACCACTCAATAGAAAGGAGAATAAACAGACAATTGGTTTGACCCTTTTTATTATGCTTATTCAATAGTGGCCTGGTAAACAGGGAATTACGTAGTTAGGTGTGTAAACCCAGGTGTGAACTGTGTGTGTTTTTGTCAGATCAGCGGGAGTTGGAGTTTCTCGGGCATTCATGCATCCTGTAGGCACACATGTAGAAGATGCCTGTAAAAGAAAATAGGAAGAGATTAACATTCAGTTCCTGGGCATACTGTATACTGTCCACTGGATTATCCACTGATGTCAAAAATGTTTTTCTTCAAATTAATCTTGTTGGACTGAGCCGTAGGATGCATCTCAAATGGCAGCCTACTCCTTATATAGTGCACTACTTTTGAACAGGCCTTGATCAAAAGTAGTGCACTAATGGGAATAGGGTGCCATTTGGGATGTACAATAGTAAATTAAGCCCTTTTAGCTCTATAGGCAGAACCACATTATCCTACCTGAGAAGAAGGTGAGGACCACGGCTACCCAACCCATGATGTAGGACCAGGAGAAGCGCCAATTCCCGTATCGTTTCCCGTAGTAATTCACCGTCACCCCAGTGTACACAGCCATCGCCAGCAGCACAAAGAAGCCTGTGGAGAGTAGTCAATCAAATGCTGCTTATTTCTTTCATCACATCCATCAACAGAGACTTGATAGCATATAAATATGTAATTTATTGTATTTCTATGCTTGATAGAGTTACAGGGACAAATGACAAGGAGGAGATACTTACAGGAGATGAAGAAGAGGATGCCGGCAGCAAAAGTCTTGTCAAACCCACTGAAGGAGGAGGAGCGTATGAAGGCCATGACGCCGATCACGATGCCAATGAAGCAGGCCAGCAGGGAGAGGATCATAAAGGCACGGGTGGCATCCCAGTACGCTGGTGACAGAGGGCACAAGGCTGAGACCCAGTGCAGGTACTACTTACCCAATAAGCACTACTACTACTATTATTAGTGGCATTCCTGTCCATAGTACTGAATTACATTTCACACTTTACTCAGATGTGACATCACTGAACATTTACTTACTACACTCCAATTTGTAAGTCGCTCTGGATAAGAGCGTCTGCTAAATGACTTAAATGTAAATGTACACAATATTCTATATTTGGCACCAAATGTTGAATTATGGTGATTTACTCCCAACTAAACCTGCTCAAATAAAAGGAGCTGATTCCTTTGTTGAAATACCTTTTTACTCTAGATATTCACAGCATGGAACAGGACCTCATAAAGACCTTTCGTTCACTTACAGTACGTTTGATGACAAATGGGACATGTTGCGCTTACCAATGCTATCTGTGTGTGTCATGCATTTCCCAGGCACACAGTAGCGCCACAGGCCCTGATGCATATAGTTGTTGGATTGACGGTACTGCATCCAGTAATCGGTTGCTGTGGAGATAATAAGGAGTATGTTCCCGACTCCAGCGCAGAACAACCCACCGCCCATGAAGCTGTACATCCTGCCAAGCACACTGACATACACAGAGGAGACAGTTAGCCTACAACACAATTGTCAGGGACATTGAAGCATCTCTATACAATTACATCTCATGGCTGGTGAATACAGCATAGAGTAACACAACATAAAGTACATTGTTTGCTTCTAATAGTTGAAAGGATCTGGATGGACATTACAGACCGTTTTAACATTGAATCAATTATATTTTTTCAAAGAATAATCTTACAAGGTATACATTCATATTCCACTTGTTTTACCATAGGCCTACTGCTTTTAGACAGTTTGTTAGAGCAAGGTCTTTTCAAATGGCCATTATATACACTATCGTTCAAAAGTTTGGGGTCACGTAGAAACATCCTTGTTATTGAAAGAAAAGCAATTTTTTTGTCCATTTAAGATAACATCAAGTTGATCAGAAATACAGTGTAGACATTGTTAATGTTGCAAATGACTATTGTAGCTGGAAACGGCAGATTTTTTATGGAATATCTACATAGGTGTACAGAGGCCCATTATCAGCAACCATCACTCCTGCGTTCCAATGGCCCGTTGTGTTAGCTAATCCAAGTTGATCATTTTAAAAGGCTAATTGATCATTAGAAAACCCTTTTGCAATTATGATAGCACAGTTGAAAACTGTTGTTCTTATTAAAGAAGCAATAAAACTGTCCTTCTTTAGACTAGTTGAGTACCTGGAGCATCAACATTTGTGGGTTCGATTACAGGCTCATAATGGCTAGAAACAAAGAACTTTCTTCTGAAACTCATCAGTTTATTCTTGTTCTGAGAAATTAAGGCTATTCCATGTGAGAAATTGATTGCCAAGAAACTGAAGATCTCGTACAACGCTGTGTGCTACTCCCTTCACAGAACAGCACAAACTGGCTCTAACCAGAATAGAAAGAGGAGTGGGAGGCCCTGGTGCACAACTGAGCAAGAGGACAAGTACATTAGAGTGTCTAGTTTGAGAAACAGACGCCTCACAAGTCCTCAACTGGCAGCTTCATTAAATAGTACCCGCAAAACGCAAGTCTCAACGTCAACAGTGAAGAGTCGACTCCGGGATGTTGACCTTCTAGGCTGAGTTCCTCTGTCTAGTGTCTTGTGTTTTTTTGCCCATCTTAATCTTTTATTTTTATTGGCCAGTCTGAGATATGGCTTTTTCTTAGCAACTCTGCCTAGAAGGCCAGCATTCCGGAGTCGCCTCTTCACTGTTGACGTTGAGACTGGTGTTTTGCGGGTACTATTTAATGAAGCTGCCAGTTTAAAGAAGACCAGTTTTATTGCTTGTTTAATAAGAACAACAGTTTTCAGCTGTGCTAACATAATTGCAAAAGGGTTTTCTAATGATAAATTAGCTTTTAAACTTGGATTAGCTAACACAACGTGCCATTGGAACACAGGAGTGATGGTTGCTGATAATGGGCCTCTGTACGCCTATGTAGATATTCCATTCAAAATCTGCCGTTTCCGGCTACAATAGTCATTTACAACATTAACAATGTCTACACTGTATTTCTGATCAATTTGATGTTATTTTAATGGACAAAAAAAATTGCTTTTCTTTCAAAAACAAGAACATTTCTAAGTGACCCCAAACTTTTGAACGGTAGTGTAGTTTTAGCTTTGATATACTGTATTTACCCTGACATGACTGATCTGTTTCTCTTCTGTCCTCTCTCTTCTGTCATCTGTTTTCTGTCCTCTCTCTTCTGTTCTCTCTGTTTTTCTATGAAGAAATATGATCTATAAGTCACCTACTGTACATTATATCAAAACACATGACATCACATTTTACCCACACCACTCGGCTAAGTAATAACTTACCTTTATTATCCCTTTAGAGAAAAAGTCAGAGATTCCAATATTACAAGGGGGACGTCAAAGCACTCCGGAGCCCAATATTGCCCAGGCTGGCAGGAAAGTTTTGTTTGTGTGTCGGAAACCAGGCGAACAAACGGCCCCGGGGCACAATAGAGCATGCTGAGCCACAACCAATCACATGGGATGAGTTTTGTGTTTTAGGGAATCTGCTGAAAATACAAAACTATTAAAGCTCTGGGTAAGGCACAGTAATACTGATGACACAGGGGTTTCAATTCAAAATACTGCACTACCATCCACAGTGGACATGGGTTGGCAATAGGATCCCACACTATGCAGTAAAAGTAAGTTTCACGTAGTTATTTCACACAGAAAAGAACAAAAGTATAGTTGGGGCTCTCATGTTAAATTGAGATGACATTATCTCTCACAACATCAGATGTTAAGGTTTTAAAATCTTTATTGAAACTACAATTGAACTCCCAAAACCACTGTCAGTTCATTGAATTTAAACTGCCCAGTAATTCTCCGACCGTGGTCCAAAAATCAGCTTCAAACACACACTGTGATGCATATGAGTCACTACAGTATGTAACACTTTCCTTTTCTAGGGTAGCAGGTGTCTTGAACAAATGGTGGTAGATGTATTTCATAATCACAAAACAGTAATTCAAGTTATTCAGTGCTATTCCATAATTAACACATTTTCAGTAAAATAAATCAATAATTATGTATTCAACATTTTCGGTGGAGAGTTAAGTTGTTTAGGAGGCGGGAAAATAATCAAATGAAATTTTATCAGTGAGTGTTTTTAAATTTGTATATATACAGTGGGGTCTGACATTATTAACAGCCTTGATAAAAATGAGCAAAAATGACTGTATGGAATAAATACTTAAAATACTGAGCTATGCTCAAATAAATGGGGAAATTATATTATTTTAAACTAATACAATTGCTCAAAGTAAGAGATTTTTTTTAACAATACTTTTTTTCTAAAATCTTTTATACGTTGGAGAACACATCTGGAGGGATCTTAACAGCATTCCTTCATACAGAATCCTTCTAGATCCTTGATCTCCTTTGTCTGCGAGAAATAGACTGCCCTCTTCAATTCAAACCATAGGTTTTCAATGGGTTTCAAGTCCAGAGATCCCAAGTGAAATATTTTAATTATAAGTATACTTAAATATATAAAACAATTATATTAATATACTGTACTTCAAATACAAAATGTACTTTATATCTTAAGTATACTATAAATATACTATCATTACACTTCAACACACTTATTAAAAGTGTACTTTATATTCATTGTTATTTCAGTCTTTTAGTACACTATAAATATGCTATCATCACACTTCAATACACTTATTAAAAGTGTACTTTAAATGAATTGTTTTTCAGTCTAAGTATACTATATGTTCACTATCATTAAACTTAGACACTCATTAAAACTGTACTTCATTTCAAACACTTTAATTGTAATTTAATATATTCATTCAAAATACACTTGGAGTTGTTTTTAAGTTGAAGTGTCGATTTAAAAAAAACAAAAAAAAACAACAACAAAAAACTGCTTGAGAGTGATCAAGTACACTATAAGTGTACAGTAACTTGCAGAAGTATTTTTCCCCCTGGATTTCTTCACACTGTATTGTGTTAGAAAGTGGGATTCAAATTAATTTAATTGTCATATTTTGTCAACAATGAACTCCAAATACTCTGTAATGTCAAAGTGGAAGAAAAAGTAAAAAGAAATATGTTACATGGACTCACTCTGTGTGAAATAATAGTAGTTGACATCATTCTTGAATGACTAACCCTTCCTCTGTACCCCATTCATACAACATTTGTTGTATCAGACATTGAGCATCTCTTTAAGCATTGTCAAGTTAATAATTACAGTAGGCTGTGGATTATGTATTAAACCTCCCAGACACATCAAAGATATGAAACTGCTCAGGGATGTTATCATCAGGCCATTGGTGATTTTAAAACAGTTAGAGTACAATGGCTGTGATGGGAGAAAACTGAGGATGGATCAACAACATTGTAATGTCTCTACAATAATGACTTAAATGATAGAGTGAAAAGAATACAAATATACAGAATACAAATATTCCAAAACATACACCTTGTATGCAACAAGGCACTAAAGTAATACTGGGGGAAAAAACACAACAAATGAATACACTTTTTGGCCTAAATGCAAAGTCTTATGTTTGGGGCAAATCCAACACAACACATTTTATTTAACCCTTATTTTACCAGGTAAGTTAACTGAGAACACATTCTCATTTACAGCAACAACCTGGGGAATGGTTACAGGGGAGAGGAGGGAGGATGAATGAGTCAATTGTAAGCTGGAGATGATTAGGTGACCATGATGGTATGAGAGACAGATTGGGAATTTAGCCAGGACACCGGGGTTAACACTCCTACTCTTACAATAAGTGCCATGGGATCTTTAGTGACCACAAAGAGTCTGGACACCCATTTAACATCCCATCCAAAAGACAGCACCCTACACAGGGCAATGTCCCCTATCATTGCCCTGGAGCAGTGGGATATGTTTATAGACCAGAGGAAAGGGTGCCTCATACTGGCCCTCCAACACCAACTGGTCTCCCATCCAGGGACTGACCAGGACAACCCTGCATAGCTTCAGAAGCAAGCCAGCAGTGGGATGCAGGGTGGTAAGCTACTGGCCTACACATCACTGAGTAATTGCCTACTTATTTTCAAGCATGGTGGTGGCTGCATCATGGTATGGGTATGCTATAAGAGCTTTACACTCCTGGATTGTGCAGTATTAGCCCATTATTCTTTTCATAATTGTTCAAGCTCTGTCAAGTTGTTGGGGATCATGGTTAGACAGCAATTTTCAAGTCTTGCTATAGATTTTAAAGAGCTTGAAGTCAAAATTGTTACTTGGCCACTAAGGAACATTCACATTCTTGATAAGCAACTCCAGTGTAGATTTGGGGAGTTTTTCACAATTAAAATAATTGGGATGGAGCTAAGCACAGGCAAAATCGTAGGGGAAGACTTGCTTTAGTCTGCTTTACATCAGACACTGATAGAGGAATTCACTTTTCAGCTGGGTAATAACCTACAACACAAGGCCAAATCTACACTGGAATTGCTTACCAAGAAGACAGTGAATGTTCCTGAGTGGCCAAGTAACAGCTTTGTCTTCAATCTCTTTAAAATCTATAGCAAGACTTGAAAATTGCTGTTTAATCAAAGAATAATTGGCTAATACTGCACAATCCAGGTGTGTAAAGCTCTTATAGACTTACCCAAGAATACTCACCGCTGTCATCGCTGCCAAAGGTGTTTCTAACATTCAGGGAGCTGAATACTTATGCAACGACTATATTTTAGTTATTTAATTTCTATTCAATATTTCCAAATATTTGTAAAAAATATTCCACTTTGAAACTACAGAGTATTTTGTGTAGATTGCTGACAATTTGTTTTACAATTAAATCTATTTTAATCCCACTTTGTAACAATAAAATGTGAAGAGGGGTATGAATACGTATGCAAGGCACTGTAGTTTCAGTGCCAATGAGGAGTTTTGAAGTTCTTTCTGAATTCCTGTTCAGAAGAGTGCAGAAAAAGTTGACAATTATAACGATTGTCTATTCAACACAAGGAAACATCCACAGCTGAGGAACATGCTTCCTGAGAGTATACTTTTTTATATCTCAAGAAAAAAGTATAAAAAAGTATATTTAACTTAAATATCCACAAAATATATTTCAAGTATACTTTCAAAAACGCATGTGCATTGTTTTGGGCATATTACCCAGCATCCTTTTCTGCAGCTGAAGTTTTGATATATTGAAATATTATATTGTGCTAATATTTAGCTTATTCAAATATTTTGATGTAAGTTTTCAAATTGAATAATATTGTACTTTTAATTACACATTACAATGAAATGTTAATTTATTACTGTACTGTGAACAACTAAAGTGTGTAATGCCACTGGTGCACAGGTATCATATACAGTGCATTCGGAAAGTATTCAGACCTCTTGACTTTTTCCACATTTTGTTACGTTACAGCCTTATTCTAAAATGGACTTTATACAGACAGGTGTGTGCCTTTCCAAATGCCACCCCCGTGCTTCACGGTTGGGATGGTGTTCTTCGGCTTGCAAGCCTCCCCCTTTTAGCTCCAAACATAACGATGGTCATTATGGCCAAACAGTTATATATTTGTTTCATCAGACCAGAGGACATTTCTCCAAAAAGTACGATCTTTGGCCCCATGTGCAGTTGCAAACCGTAGTCTGGCTTTTTTTTATGGCGGTTCTGGAGCAGTGGCTTCTTCCTTGCTGAGCGGCCTTTCAGGTTATGTCGATATAGGACTCGTTTTACTGTGGATATAGATACTTTTGTACCTGTTTCCCCCAGCATCTTCACAAGGACCTTTGCTGTTGTTCTGAGATTGATTTGCACTGTTTGCACCAAAGCACGTTCATCTCCAGAAGACAGAACACGTCTCCTTCCTGAGCGGTATGACGGCTGTGTGGTCCCATGGTGTTTATTCTTGCGTACTATTGTTTGTACAGATGAACGTGGTCCCTTTAGGTGTTTGGAAATTGCTCCCAAGGATGAACCAGACTTGTGGAGGTCTACAATGTTTTTCTGAGATCTTGGCTGATTTCTTTTGATTTTCCCATGATGTCAAGCAAAGAGGCACTGAGTTTTAAGGTAGGCCTTCAAATACATCCACAGGTACACCTCCAATTGACTCAAATGATGTCAATTGGCCTATCAGAAGCATCTAAAGCCATGACATCATCTTCTGGAATTTTCCAAGCTGTTTAAAGGCCAAGCTGTTTAAATGACTCCAACCTAAGTGTATGTAAACTTCCGACTTCAACTGTACTTAAGTACAAAAAATAAATACATCATAAAATACCAATACAATTGACATTGAACACATTAAATGTATCTAAAATAATCCCAATATACTTTTAAATACGATTTTGTATATTTATCATGGGCATACTCAGGTTTTTGCTCTTTGGGATGGCCATTGCAAATTGTTGATTTTGTGGCCAATTAACCATTTCTTTGTGGATTTTGATGTGCGCTTGGGGTTTTTGTCTTTCTGGAAGATCCACCTGTGGCCAAGTTTCAGCCTCTTGGCAGAGGCAACAAGGTGTTAAAATGTCCTGGTTAAAATGTCCTGGTACTGAGTAAAGTTCATGATGCCATTGACCAGTGGGGGCCCTAGGACCAGTGGAAGCAAAATAGCCCCATAACATCAAATATCCACCACCATATTTTACAGTAGATATGCAATTATTTTGCGTTCTCATTTTGACACCAAACCCACCACTGATGGTCTAAAATCCCTCCCAATGTGTTCTCCAACTCATAAAACATTTGATAAAAAAAGGTCAGTGCCGTTATCCTCGCAAGGTGAGGTATTGAAAACATGGGTGACAATAATTTTGACTCCTACCTTTTTGAATTGAAAAAAGTATTACTTGTTAAACAAAATCTCTTTCTCTGAGCAGTTGTCTTAGTTTAAAACAGGATGGGCAACTGGGATGGGGTTGGGGGCCACAAAAAATCTGAGCTCATCCTGAGGGGACGCAGTAGCTCACGGGTCTGCGTATCCACATCCATACCAACACATATAGTCAGAAAAAATGTAAGTACCCTTTTAGGGGACCTAAGCAACATTTTGTTTGGGGGCCCCCCCACCTTATGGTAAAACATTTTAGCGGCCCTGCTCTTGACAGCATAGAGAAAATGTTGCAGTAGTAAAGCAAGTTTGCTGCAATTCTACACATTTTGCCATGGGACATAGAGAAAATGTTGCAGTTTTAAAGAAAGTGCTGCAATTCGACACATTTTGCTAAAAACTTATAGAATATTTTGCAATTGTATAACTAATTTCATGCAATTCTACAAATTTAATCATGGGGCAGAAAGAAAGATTAGCAGTTTTACAGCTATTTTCCTGCAATTCTACACATTTTGCCATAGGGTGGAGAGAAATGTTTGCATTTTTTAATATGATATCTGAGTGAGAGTGACTAACAAGATGAATGGGGTCATCCTGGTCGGTAAATCGACCATGATTACTACAAGCGCCGATAGCTAGACTAATTTGCCAATCTAAAACATTTTAGCTGATGGGCTAATTGAGTGACTGTCAGACTGACATAAGAGAAACACTGCTGATGCACAACCAAATTTCGAAATTGGACCTTGTGTATTCTACTATTCTAACTCTGAAGGGGGAGGCGGCTGCTGTGATGGGGGGGGGGGGGGGGGGGGGGGAGTGATCCACAGGCCTACAAAAGGGAGTCGCCAGTTGCCCATCCTATAATTTCACTTTTCTTTTGCTTACATCAGAGATCAACAACTAGATTCAACTGCGGGCCAAATTTGTATTGAGCCAACAAGTGCTCAGCATATATGGGAACTCCTTCAAGACTTTTGGAAAAGCATTCCAGGTGAAGCTGGTTGAGAGAATGCCAAGAGTGTGCAAAGCTGTCATCAAGGCAAAGGGAGGCTACTTTGAAGAATATAAAATATATTTTGATTTATTTAACACTTTTTTGGTTACTACATGATTCCATATGTGTTATTTCATAGTGTTGATGTCTTCACTATTATTCTACAATGTAGAAAATAGTAAAAATAAAGAAAAACCCTTGAATGAGTAGGTGTGCCCAAACTGTTGACTGGTATGTTTTATGTGTTTCGTTAGGCTGAACATGTCTGTCAACAGCCAGTGATTTGCTGAGAGTTCTGTTAATATGAAATCCATTTAGCATACACTTTTATCCAAAGCAACTGAGTGCATCATTTTTTTCCATATGGGTGGGTGTAGCACCTCGCGGAAATCAAACCCACCCCCTTGGCACTGCTGGCAGTATGCTCTTACCAATTTAGCCACACAGGACCTCCTAAATTGTGATAGATTGTGAATTCATTTCCTAGTGTTCACATTTTGAGTCATCCTTAGGCTAGATACGAGTCTGAGACAAAAAATAAGCTCCATTGTGATAGCTTGTGTGGCCTAATGGCAAAATGATCTGTGGATCCTACATACAACTCATGACTGGGCAGAAGGATAAATGCTATGTAACAGCCACTAGATGGTGCCTTCTATCAAGTCAAACATATCCACATATGGAGCAAGTTCAATAGGTCTCTCTTACTCTAACCAGTATCTGGCCAACTGGTAATAAGCATGTGTGTGTTCCTTGTCATCCTCCACATGGTAACTGACTCCGGAGTATTTAGTCAAAAGTGCATGGGATCATCTCTGCAAATTCTCTCCGTGATTACATTCATGTTTGATTTATAATCTAATCTACAGTACCAGTCAAAAGTTTGGACACACCTATTCCTTCAAGGGTTCATCTTTATTTTTACTATTTTCTATGTTGTAGAATAATAGTGAAGACATCGCAACTATGAAATAACACATGGAGTAACCAAAAAAGTGTTAACCAAATCAAAATATATTTTATAAGATTCCACTTGTTATTTTATAGTTTTGATGTCTTCACTATTATTCTACAATGGAATGAGTAGGTGTGTCCAAACTTTTGACTGGTACTGTATATCAGATCACATTAAATTCATAATCCCATCATCTGCCATTGATAAACATTGTGTTATTTTATATTCTTACTGTGTGTATGATGCTGAAGTGGATTCATGGTTGACCTTTTTTATATTAATCTTTACTCAGCAGATCAGTTCTCATATCTCTAACCCCATCATATACAACTGATCAGGGTTGGGGCCAATTCAATTTCAATTCCAGTCAATAAAAAAATAATTTTAAATGATTTCTCATTGAAAAGCATTGAAGATAATTAGAATTTTAGTCTACCTTCTGAATTGACTGTAATTGAAGTGAAATTGACCCAGTGGATGTTTGTCTATTTCTGTTCCTATACTAATGGGAAAAAAACTATAGATTGAAAAACATTCTATACAGAGACATACTGTATGTGAAATGGCCTTTCAGTAGTCTGAGCCTTGCTGGGAGAGGAGCACTGAGGGATTGTGATTCATAAAAATACCCTAATCCATAAAACAAACATGCAAAAAATATTTTTTTAAACAATGCCCCCACTGCTTAATCGCTTTGCTCTAAATTCTGATGGATTATCCCCAATCTTTGTGGGTCCCTGTGGACATTTGGGAGAGAGATGAGTATTTTGGGCTCCTGAGTGGTGCAGTGGTCTAAGGCACTGCATCTCAATGCACGAGGTGTCACTACAGTCCCTGGTTCAAATCCAGGCTGTATCACATCTGGCTGTGATTGGGAGTCCCATAGGGAGGTGCACAATTGGCCCAGCATCATCAGGGGTAGGCTGTCATTGTAAATAAGAATTTGTTCTTAACTGACTTGCCTAGTTAAGTAAAAAAAAAAAATGCTTATCATACACCGTCTTGCCCACTCCCTAATTTCAAACAGTCCCAGAACCCATCATCCACACTAAGTAACTGTGTCCAGAAAGAATGTCCCTTTGAAGTCCAGTGACATTCTACTGACTTTAAGGCATGGTTCTTCTCGTGCTATTTTTACCCAATATAAAACAATATTCATATATTTCTGCTCCCTGGCACCTGTGTTCTCAAAAACCCTAAATGTTCTTACATAACAGTATCTCAAGCAGAGGTTTTCAGAATGACTTGGAACATTGGGCAGTATATATACTGCCCAATATTGAAAGATAACAATAATATTATTGATACCAGTGTACCAGTCACTAGAGAGCACAGAACAAAGGAGGTTAATATTGTACAGAGAGGAGCTTTTAGAAACCTGGGAAGAGTATCTCACAGGTGGAACAGCTCACATGCTCCTCTCTCTCCCAACCTCATCCACAACACTCCCAGCCAGCCAGTTGATTTAACACACCTCACATATACTTCCCAATGTTCCACACTAAATAAAAACCTCTCCCTCCTCTGGCTACCTTTTAACTGTAGCATATCCCTGACTGTCACAGTTCTCGCTACTGTAGTTTTGTGGTGGGTTGTCCTCCTCACCACCTTACTATTAACTACTTTCTACTGTCTGGTAGAAAACACAATCTGAAATCTGTCTGGGTTTAGCAGTTAACTATTATATCAAAGTCAGTGCACAGCGGCACAATACAAAGAACCCAGGAAAAAGGGCACATTCTCATAAACGTGAATCAATACAGCAGGCATGTACAATAGGATTGATTACCTACACTTGATCGATTCCAGGAAACAGTCTAGTGAAACATGTCTTTAGAGTAACAAATGTTTTATTGGTATTTTTTTAACAAATCATTCAACTGATGACAGAACATAACAATTGGTGTTCAACAAGGGTATAGGTTCACACATTTTCAGCATCACAAACTGAAAGGACAAGGCTATTTCATCTGGTGTTGATAAGATCGATATGTCTGTTTAGAAGAAGCAGGAGGTTTACGCCACAATGACAGCGAGAGAGAAAAACTGTAAACACACACTCTCAGATGGTCTTGTTAACAGAGTTTCTGCCTCATATCCTTTCATCACACAAACATCACCAGGGTTTCAGGGTAAACAACAAAGTACATTCAAACATCTGTTGTATAATATCTACAGTAATTAAGACTTTCTTTCCTTTTTTTCAAAATACAATATATTATCTTTATCCAAGATCCTGTTTAAAAAAGTTGCTAAGATGTCTATATACATCGAGGCAGGACATAAAATCACATACAAATTATCAAACGATAAAAAACACAAATATGAACCAATATCGAAAAGGCAGGTGGCAAGCCTACATGCTTTCACTTTTGTCTTCAGCTCCTCTTTGATACCATGGCAACAGGCTGGAGTTCAGCAAAGATGGAAGCAGCAAAACAAGCTTTAAAAAAAAACATGGCGGAGAACTTCACATCACATAATCTGCTTCCAGCTATATGAGGTACTGAAAGTAAACAAACATTAAACTCAAATCAGCAATGTGGCTGGTGCCAAAAACTAATCCTGACACTAATTTAGCCAAGGCTTAGACACACAAATGTGAGTATTCCATTTATGGTTGAGCTCTTATAAATCTACTGACCTCCCATATTTGCTTACATCTATGCCATTGTCAAAACATTAATTTGACATGTCCATAATCTATCCTATGCAACATACTATAGATGAAAACACTAGTCTTGATTTGGCATTAATATTACCAATATGTTGGATAAACTGGACCAGATTAGTATAGAGATTAAAGCAGCAAAGAGCCAGGTGGGTCTTTGGCCAGTGGGTCTCTTGGCTCTCTGTGCCACACCAATCAACACTGATTAAGATCCAAAATTGTTTTGGATTATCACCAAATCCTTGCCTTACATTTACCCACTATAGTAATAGACTAGGAGGACAACAACCAACACTGATAACAACTATAGGACTAACATGTCTCTACTGAACCAGACCAGGTAGTCCTGCTGTCCTTCACACTAGACTCACCTCGTCCCTCCTCTGGGCAACTCCAGGCCCTCTCTGTCCAGTTGAAGCCCGCGAGGAGGCCCCTCCACCAAGGGAACCGTAGCAGGACATCTGACCCCGGGGCAGAAAGCTGGATGGGCAGTACGGGATTACCCCCTCATCTGCAGATGACAATATGCAATACCGCAATCACTCAAAAGTACAGCTGGAATTATATGGGTCAGATTCTAAGTGCTGGACCAGACTAGACCCCCCACCATCTCTGGCCACCTGGGTAGAGGGGATTGTTGCTCGATGTGTGCTTAAACCGATGCACTATTCTAAGTCCACTGAGGATTTGTATGCATATTAATGTAGACGGAGCATTACTAGACCTCAATCACAATATGAGTCTGTGCTTGCCGCTTTTATATTACTGTACGTGTATTTGCATTAATTAGATGGTTTGATGCATACCTTGTGAGCCCCTCATGGCAGGCCCTCTCTTCTGGGGTGAGGAGTAGTCTCCTCTCCTCTGTAGGGCCGGCGAGTTCTCCGCCGACGGCGTCCGGCTACAGCCCAGCACATCAACCAGGAGCTGCATGGGGTCATCTGCTGCGGGGGGTGGGGCCGGCGGAGGGGGCAGGTCTGCACAGACTGATTGACAGCTCATGAAAAAAACACTGCCTTCACTCGACCACAGGTTACCTCTTTAAAGCACTGCTGTCTAAATGTATAGTACAGGACTTTGAAGTGGAACTGACAGCATTTTAGCATAAAATCTATGACATTTTTTATTTTTTTCTGACAAGTGAACACTTAGATATGGTAATTTTCATGTTTTCATAAATTCTTAGTATTTGTAATTCCCAAACATTCTAAGGTATTTGTCAAAATTCTATAGCATCATTCACTTTGAGTGGGAAAGCGGCCATGCGTTTGGACAATTAATAGACACTGCAGTAAATAAATAAATCTGTCTCGTCCAGGACCAGAGTCTACTTAGACTGGTACACCATAGCCAATCAGAGCTACAGTATAGGCCTGTGCCATCATTCACTTTGAACTGGACTGTGTGTTTACAGGCAGTTGCAACTGCGCGACTTTAGATCATTAGAACGCATTCGCCAAAAGCCACAAAATACCCCTGAATGGATTTCTGCAAATATGTCAATACCACTTGGGAGTCCTCTTACATTTGGGAACTTTACAGTCCTATTGATTAAACCACCATGAAAAGGTAGGCTCTCTCTCCTTCAGTTATGCACATCAACAACAAAAAGATCAACAACTAATGCTAGCCAGAGAAAGATGAGCTAACATCTAACGAAGGAACATTAGATAAACACCAACTTTTTCAAATAGCTAGTCGTCAAAATTGCACTGATAAACGATGGGTAATTGTAGCCTGGTTAAAGTTAGCTAGCTTGCTACTTCCTGACACAAATGAGAGAACACCTTACTCTGACCATTTTACTCGCCCTAGCAGAGCTGGTTAGGCTGTTTACATGTTGTTATCTAAAGTGTTCGTGACTAACTATTACTTTCTTTGCCTACATTTACTAACAAGTCATATTCAGTGGATGTTGCGCGTTCAAAAATTCATCAGTTATTCTGTGCTCTGGCACATTCAGAAGAGAGTGCTCTGAAATTGGAGTAGATAGCTAGAGTGAATTTGCAAATTACACCTGCATCTCTAACGTAAACTCACCCCATTCCGTACAAATGTGCGCAACCGCAACATTCATACGAGGCTACAAAGAAAACTAATGGGACTGTAGCGACTGTGTTGACTTCAAAATCAGGGGTGTGAACTACGTTTCTATTCAAGCGTTGATTGACATGGTAATGGATCTATAGTATTGGAGAAAAGTTGAAAAAAACGGACCTTCCGTTACATCGTGACGTGTCATGTCGTAACGTACAGCCTGCATAAAGCAACTATTTCTGTCTTACAACCTCTCTCCACCAGGTGTAGCACTTCTCTCATCGTTTAAAAACAAGAAATGGACAGTAACGGGGTAAGGGGGGATACCTAGTCATTTTTTGCGTCATCATTGCATGTGATCATGATTCTCAAAGCCGCTGTTTACTTCTAAGATCACTTTTGCACCGTCCTAAAAACCCGATTCAAATTCGACATAAACCTTCAAATAGGTATGTAATGACACATTATATAAACTCTTTATAGTGTTTTATTTACATTTCAGAGGCGATAAGGTGATAAGTTGGACAGATCGAGTGAAAAAAAGCAATTTTCCCACACAACATCTCTCCTTCTCAATATCACGCATTAGTTTTGCTTCCCCACCCGCCATTTTTTTAAAGACCAGACGGAGCTTATTGCATTGTTGAATTATGCAGAAACGGGCAGCGTGGGGGTCATGTAATTGATTCTGTTGGAAAGGGGAGAAATTGTGCTTTACAATGGTATTGACATTACAGTTGATCTGGAAGTATTACGTTTTTGGGGCGCTAAAATAAGGTCAATTGTACGGACCAAGGCGATGTACAAAAGTGAGTGAGTTTACGTTAGCTGTGTATAGCCACCAAAAAACAATATGAGGAGAAAAAGTCAGTCACTCCTCCAATGACATGACATCCTCCTAGCAGCTAGCTAGCGATTTAACTAACATTAGGATCCGAGTTTTTACCTTGCTACATAAATAGATACGCTAGCCTATTAGCCACGTTATGACTGACTAGTGATCATTGCCCTTGCTAGTTTGATTGTATTGTCATATCCAGCCTTAGTTACATTAAACCATTTTTGTCCAAAATATTGAGCCAATGGAAACTGAAACAGTGCATCTCAAATGGAGGCAGCAAACAATGTACCAGGCCAACTGTGATTTACAACCGGATAGCAATATTTTTTTGACTACCAAGAAACGTATTGGTGAATTATATTAATAATGCATTGAACGGCATCAATCTATTCTGCCAACAATGCCTTAGTGTACGTCATGGAATGTTGAGGCAATTATAACTTATTTTTAAAACATCTTATTAAGTTGTCTTGTAGCATAAACTGGGAATTAGATATTTAATACTGATATTAAGATTGTTTGTTTGTTTGTTTGTTTGATATCTGGAAAGTAGTTAAAACGCTGTCAGTTCCACTTTGATGTGTGACCAAAATGTAAATGTGCTGTAAGGATGTGGCTTGAATACCAAAGCAGGCATGTTACTTATGTGCATGTGCTAGCAACACACCACGAAGTTAGAGCCAGTGAGAGCCATTTCTAAGTTCTTGGAAATAATAAGATGGTGTAACTTGTTATTACAAAAGCTATGTGTGGTGCCTTGTATAAAACCTTCTACAAAGAGAAGATAACAAATGTAGCTGCCAATATGTCTTACCTGCTTGGTCATGCAGCTCTCGTCGGTGCTGGCCCTCCCTGAGGGCTTTCTTCTTGCTTCTGGTTCTGTGTCCCTGCGTAGCGTATGAGGAGTCAGCCGGGAAAGGAGGAGATTGTCCTGACAGAACATAACAGTGATGTCGTCATCATCAAGAAGACATTCAGAGGGAATAAAAGATACAGAGCCATCTCATAATAGATCTGATTTGATTTTCATGTACAAATACTTTGTGTTAAGTAACATAATAACATTGAAAAATTCAGGATAATTATGCAGTTATGGATTAGCCTGGTAGCAGATCTGTCTGTGCTTTAGCCAACTCCTCTTGTCCTTTCGTTGTCATGCCAAACACGGACTGTATGTATGGCATGGCAACAAATGACAAAGAACGTGGCTAAAGCACATACAGTTCTGTGACCAGGCTGGTCATTTTCAAGAGGCTAGCTACACATATAAATGATTATCCTATATAACAGATTATCCTATATTAATAATTATCCTAGAACTATAACAGAGGAAAAGGCGTGTAAAGACAGGGGGACAGGTGTGTACAACTAACCTCCTCTGCCACTCCTCTCTGAAGTAAAGCTCTCCCCTGTGAAGGGGTCTCCCCATTGGCTGGTGTGGTATGGCCCGCTGACGTCTATATTGGCAAACAGGTTGGGGTTGGAATGGGAGACCTGGGAACCGGGCTCGTAGTGGCCCCGCAGGTCAAAGTGCTGCAGCCGGGGGCTGTCGTTGGGGTTGGGGGGGGGTGTCTCCTCTTGGGGGGAGGGGGGAAGCGTGGCTGTGGACTGTAGGCTGGAGGTGGTGTCCTGGGCCAGCTTCTCTCTACTGAAGGAGGGCAGGCTGGGTAAAACCTGCCTGGAGCCATCCATCAGGTGAGTCCTTGCTGGCAGCGGGGGACACCTGTCCTCATCAGAGTTACTGGGAGCGGGAGGAAACATGATTAGTACATGGGGGAAAGCGAGAAAAGAACCCTGGTTTAACAACTAAGAGGACCTGACACATTGAGTGAAAAACACTGTCAGTAAGACCCCAGTATAAATCTAAGGGGTCTATCTTTCACAATACTTGTACATCATCAAGAAAACTCTTCGAGGCACATTAACAGCCATATCCAGAGACTGTAACAGTAGTTGACAGTGTTACATTTGAAAAGAGGAACCAGCAGCAATGGGTTACAAAACAGAAGACTTCAAATTATTTATGTTGCCGTGACAACGTCAGCGGACATCAGAGCAGATTTAACAGAGAACATGTTATTGAAAAAGGAAAGGGCTAATCAACACTGTCAGATGATGGCTAATGTCATTACAAAAAAAGACAACTAAGTCAGACCAGCTAGGTCCCCCCAGTTATGGCCACAATCTCATCTGTCACAATCTGTTAGAGGAAACTGTACACTCCCCCTGATGCAGCCACACTAAGAGTCTCTCCTGAGCCTCCAGACAAGAATGTTTTTAACTCCAACTTTAACCGTAGTAAACTTCACTAGAGTTTATAATCTGGATTGAACTGGAGGTCAGGTTCCGGCCCTAACGTCATGAACTCTTGCTATGTAGTTCAGGTAAACTATCAGGGCAAATAGAGTGCAAGACAAACATTCAATCTAAACACAGCCCTCATATGAGGGTGTCAGAGAATAGATAAAAAGGACACATCAGGAAAAATCACAATGAGTTATGGAGAAAGGGTGCAATATGTAGCAACTTCAGCACTACTAGTTCTCTTTCCCTGTACTGCCATTTCCCTCCTGAACACCGGGAGGGAAATGCTAACAAGCTATCCCATGGGAGGGTGTCTACAGAGGACGTAGCGCTGGGTGTTACCTGTTCCTCCCATCATCCTGATCTCTGTTGGTGTAACCACATCCTTTATTAGCAGGCAGTGGTAGAGACAGAACGTCCTCCCAGTTGAGTGGTGTAGGCTTAAATGGAGGACACACTGACCTCTGCTTCACCAGCTTGGCTACAGTACAGAGAAAGCAGACAACCCACACACTTAGTTAAATCAAGCTGAAGAGAACATTGGTCAATTTATTTATATACAGTGGGGAGAACAAGTATTTGATACACTGCCGATTTTGCAGGTTTTCCTACTTACAAAGCATGTAGAGGTCTGTACTTTTTTATCATAGGTACACTTCAACTGTGAGAGACGGAATCTAAAACAAAAATCCAGAAAATCACATTGTATGATTTTTAAGTAATTAATTTGCATTTTATTGCATGACATAAGTATTTGATACATCAGAAAAGCAGAACTTAATATTTGGTACAGAAACCTTTGTTTGCAATTACAGAGATCATACGTTTCCTGTAGTTCTTGACCAGGTTTGCACACACTGCAGCAGGGATTTTGGCCCACTCCTCCATACAGACCTTCTCCAGATCCTTCATATTCAGGGCTGTCGCTGGGCAATACGGACTTTCAGCTCCCTCCAAAGATTTTCTATTGGGTTCAGGTCTGGAGACTGGCTAGGCCACTCCAGGACCTTGAGATGCTTCTTACGGAGCCACTCCTTAGTTGCCCTGGCTGTGTGTTTCGGGTCGTTGCTGGAAGACCAAGCCACGACCCATCTTCAATGCTCTTACTGAGGGAAGGAGGTTGTTGCCCAAGATCTCGCGATACATGGCCCCATCCATCCTCCCCTCAATACGGTGCAGTCATCCTGTCCCCTTTGCAGAAAAGCATCCCCAAAGAATGATGTTTCCACATCCATGCTTTACGGTTGGGATGGTGTTCTTGGGGTTGTACTCATCCTTCTTCTTCCTCCCAACACGGCGAGTGGAGTTTAGACCAAAAAGCTCTATTTTTGTCTCATCAGACCACATGACCTTCTCCCATTCCTCCTCTGGATCATCCCGATGGTCATTGGCAAACTTCAGACGGGCCTGGACATGCGCTGGCTTGAGCAGGGGGACCTTGTGTGTGCTGCAGGATTTTAATCCATGACGGCGTAGTATGTTACTAATGGTTTTCTTTGAGACTGTGGTCCCAGCTCTCTTCAGGTCATTGACCAGGTCCTGCCGTGTAGTTCTGGGCTGATCCCTCACCTTCCTCATGATCATTGATGCCCCACGAGGTAAAATCTTGCATGGAGCCCCAGACCGAGGGTGATTGACCGTCATCTTGAACTTCTTCCATTTTCTAATAATTGCGCCAACAGTTGTTGCCTTCTCACCAAGCTGCTTGTCGATTGTCCTGTAGCCCATCCCAGCCTTGTGCAGGTCTACAATTTTATCCCTGATGTCCTTACACAGCTCTCTGGTCTTGGCCATTGTGGAGAGGTTGGAGTCTGTTTGATTGAGTGTGTGGACAGGTGTCTTTTATACAGGTAACGAGTTCAAACAGGTGCAGTTAATACAGGTAATGAGTGGAGAACAGGAGGGCTTCTTAAAGAAAAACTAACAGGTCTGTGAGAGCCGGAATTCTTACTGGTTGGTAGGTGATCAAATACTTATGTCATGCAATAAAATGCAAATTAATTACTTAAAAATCATACAATGTGATTTTCTGGATTTTTGTTTTACATTCCGTCTCTCACAGTTGAAGTGTACCTATGATAAAAATTACAGACCTCTACATGCTTTGTAAGTAGGAAGACCTGCAAAATCGGGAGTGTATCAAATACTTGTTCTCCCCACTGTATATATATATATATATATATATATATATATATATATATATATATATATATATATATATATATATATGTTGAAGTCGGAAGTTTACATACACTTATGTTGGAGTCATTAAAACTAATTTTTCAACCACTCCACAAATTTCTTGTTAAAACTTCTTATGGCTTGGGGGCGCTATTTTCACGTCCGGATGACAAGTGTGCCCAAAGTAAACTGCCTGCTACTCAGGCCCAGAAGCTAGGATATGCATATAATTGGTAGATTTGGATAGAAAACACTAAAGTTTATAAAACTGTTTGAATAAAGTCTTTAAATATAACAGAACTGATTTGGCAGGCGAATCCCTGAGCACAATCCACCTAGGGATTTTTTAATTTTTTTTAGGTCAATCTGTTTTCCATTGGGTTTCTATGGCAAGGCCGGTTGTGATAAAGCCTGGAATCGAACCAGGGTGTCTGCAGTGACACCTCTAGCACTGAGATGCAGTGCCTTAGACCGCTGTGCCACTTGGGAGCCCAGTACAATTGAGATGGTTTGGGATGAGTTGGGGCCACAGAGTGAAGAAAAAGAAGCCAACAAGTGCTCAGTATATGTGGGAACTCCTTCAAGACTGTTGGAAAAGTATTCCAGGTGAAGCTGGTTGATAGAATGCCAAGAGTGTGCAAAGCTGTCATCAAGGCAAAGGGTGGCTACTTTGAAGACTCAAATATTTGGATTTGTTTAACACTTGTTTGGTTACTACATCATTCCACATGTATTATTTCATAGTTTTGATGTCTTCACTATTACTCTACAATGTAGAAACAGTAAAAATAAAGAAAGACCCTGGAGTAGGTATCCAAACTTTTGACTGGTACTGTATATCCTCACCACTTAACATTCCATGAGCCCTTAACTATAGTACATGAGAAGTGTAATAGATGCCTGTACCATTGCTTGTCCTGGCGTACTGCATCTTGGCGTACTCTACAGACTGTCCAGACTGGATGGTCCACTGGTCCAGGTCTTGCACCAGACCGAAGAGGCCCGAGTTGGAGAGGACGGGGGTACTGGCATAGGAGTCAGGGCCCTGGGTGCAGGGGGTGTTGGAGCCCCGGGTGCAGGGGGTGTTGGAGCCCCGGGTGCAGGGGGTGTTGGAGCCCCGGGTGCAGGGGGTGTTGGAGCCCCGGGTGCAGGGGGTGTTGGAGTATGTGTTGTAGTAGGCTAAACCCTGCAAGTCCTCAGCAGCAGCTGTATTGATGGTGCTGTAGATGGGACTGTCAGTGGACACTGAGCTGTATTTCTCAGACTGGCTCAGGTAATTGGAGATGGCAACTGCAGAGAGAAATAGAAAGTCATTAAAACATTTAAAAAGTCAAACGCATTTCATTGAATGAACCACTTGATCTTCCCTCTGCAATTTCCTGGTCAATCACAAAAGCTCAAATAGGTTCTATCATTTGAGCAGTAAAGGCAGCGTATTACTATTCATACTATTCATTTTGCTTCTATTCAAACTACTGCATTTTATCCCATCCCAAGTCGCAAGACGTGACTGTCGGCTCTCACCATTGTAGTATCTGTCTGTAGAGTCCAGTTTGCCAGAGCAACAGTTGACTGAGTCTTTTCCATTCTGGGCAACGTTCCCCATGTTGGAGCCCAGCATCCCTGGTCTACTGTAGACAGATGGAGAAAACTAAAGGTCAGATATTACTGTAAGTCTGTGCTGTTTGTAATAAAAAAAACGAGTCCACTCATGTTTACATTGATTCTCTGAGTTAAACCAAGATCTCTACCTTCCATTGCTGAGACCAGATCCTTCACTGTGAGCGAATCCAACTGCAGGAAAAAACAACAAAAGCAATGGCTGCAATTAAAATCTCTCTTTATTATGCAGTGGCTTTCATCTAGGGCTGTTTGCCAAACAAATTCACATAATATGCCGTATACTCAAGGGCACAAAACAGTGTGTCCCACTTGTGATTCAGGCATGCCGTTTTTTTGTTGTCATTTCATTAAGGCCATGCTTCTGAGTCTGACCTAGATACGCCTTTTAGTGTATCACAGCAACACTAGGATTCAGAATCCACAGATTACAACAAGTCACATTTAAGACACTCAGACTTGGCAAATGTGATGGTGACAGGATTGGAACAGATGAGTATTGTAATGCTAATGGTATTGTTTGTATGCTATGTGAATACAGTGTCGGGTTGAGGATGTTACAGTATACCTGCAGGTGTGTAGGCGAATGATGTGGTGTAGTGTCCCAGCTCCTTCCTCCTGCGGTGGCGACAGTACAGCCAACCACTGAAGCCCATGAGCGCCAGCCACGGAGCCACACCCAACCCAGCGATGAACGCTGGTTGGCTGACCACTCCCGTGATCTGCTCTGATAGACTGAGGCTGCTGTCTTTCTGCAGACGGTCTGAAGGCATGTCCAGTGACAGGGCTGAATGATAGAGAGTTCAGGTTATCGGTCTGGCAAATTAATTTCCAATATGGCTTCCTGTATAAACAGACAACTAACTAACCCCATTGTTTTTTTAGCAAGAAGTGTTGAAATACAGTATACCAGTAACAAACAATTCAGAAACCTCTTTAGTCATCTCCCATTACCGACTGAGGACCAAGTTGACAGGCTATTAATGTTGCATCTAAGGAAGGGTCTATTCTAGTGGTAAAGCTGACTCACTGAGGACCAGGTCTATAGGTGGGCTGTGTTCACCAACTCCCAAGATGGTGACTGCAGCCACCATCACATTGTACTGGAGGTCTGGTAGCAGCCCAGTCAGTAGGATGGACAATACTGCTCCATCCACTGTCCTGTTGATATGGCTCTCTGTCTTCATCTCAGAGTCACTTCCCAGGCACCAGACCTGACAGACAGAGAAACAAGCGTGATATTAAGTGGTGGAGGGACAGAAATGACCTACAACATTTAAAAACACTAGAAGCATCAAGTCGATCATGTTGCCAAGAGGACAACTGAACCATAAGCAGAGATATTTTGTTGCTGTAAGCCAGCTCAACATGGGGATACGATAGGCTTTAAAAGCCTTTCCAGAAAAGTCTGAGAACATTTTTTGGGGGACTGCAAATCAAAACTTAGAGGCGATCCAATCGACAAGATGAGGACAAGTGATTTAAATCTGAGGACAAAATTTGTTCAATTGTGTTTTTGTATTCTACAGAAGTGTTGCTGTTAACAGATACTAATCAGGGAGCAATTTGCAACGTTTAATTAAAACCACTAGCACAGCATTTCTGTTCTGCACAGCATGTTTTGGCAACAAGGATAAAACCGACTGCTTAAAATCAGCACATGCGGATTCAAACAAATATTACATTTTTCTTTCCCACGAACAGCTGTAGTGACTAATTAACTGCCCACTTTTCACTATATTAACATCAGACAGTAGTCTAGAGTAGCACTTTCCTCCAACCAGGTACAGCTTCAACAGTCTCCATGCTGTAATCTCACCTTGTACTCCAGGACTGTACCACTCTGAACGTCAGAGGGAGGCTCCCAGGAAACACGGATGCTGGAGCTGTTGCTGAGCTGGACCACTGACACAGCCTGCGGGGGAGCACTCAACACTGGAAGGATGTGAATATGGAAAACTGTTAGTTAACAAGACCCAGAGGATCAAAAAGAGTCTTTGGTCAATAAAATTGATTTTCCTATACGCATGTGCTGTGGTGTACTAGAGAAGCATATAACAGCATTGATTAGAGTCATTTTAGAAGCAAAAAAAAAAACGTTACTAAATTCAAAGGAAAATGGATTCTTACTGCCCTTGCAGCGACAATAAAGACGTCTGTAGGCATTGTACACTACTTCAGAGAGGGACGCTCCTGCATCCCGCTGCGTGTCTTACCTTCCTCAGGGGTGCGTAGCAGCACCAGGGGGCTGTCCAGTCCCTGCAGCTCGTTGAAGTAGGGAAGGACCTTCACCTCATACTCTGTGTCCGTGCGCAGGTCTGATAGGACAGTGCTAAGCTCAGGCCCCGCCTTCACATCCTGGACCAACCAGACGCTGCCAGTGGAGCGGTACAGCAGCCTGTAGCCCTGCACATACTGAGACTGACGCGCCACCTGGCCAATGAAAAAATACAGGAGGAGGGATATAGAGGTGGGTATTGATCTACTCCGAGATATTGTAAAGTATGTAGCACAGTATAAAGTAGCATATTGTTTCTCCAGATTAGAATACTCAGTTTTACTCACAGTCCAGGAGACCTGGGCACTGGTGGGTGATAGGACCACAGGCTTCTGTAGGTAGACAGACACCTCCCCTAGTTCTCTCTGCACCTGTCTGTGGTCCACCCCCTGCTCTGTAGGACTCCCATCTACAACAACACAGAGAGAACTGCACTCAGAAGAGCCTGACATACCACACTGCACTCAAAACAGCCGAACATCACATAACACTTTACTACGAAACAGTTCAAGTGATTGAGTGATTATGCACATTATATGCTGTTCTGTGCCCATACTGACCCTGTGTCCTGATGGGTTCAGAGATGGGGCTGGGGTCACTCAGACCGTAGGAGTTGACCGCTCGGACGATGAACAGGTAGACAGTGTTTGGGTACAGGCCAATGACCGTGTGCTTCTCCTGTTTCACGCGGTCAGCTACCATCTGCCACACACTGCCAACAGATTGGCTGGAAAATAACATTTATCAATTACAGGTTGAATTCTGGTAGGATTGTCTGGCCTTGTCCTTATCCTGATATGAGGACTCGGCTAGCCGAACGAGTGGGCTAACATACTCCCTTAAAAGAACTTGAAAAACAACAAAAAAGTGACAGGTACTGTTTGACAATTTTGAGACACCGTAGCCAGTATACACTTCCTCAAAATAGTCCGAATTAATCTACGATAAGAAATCTACGCAAGAAATCTGTCATTAATTTTAGTTTGTGTTCAAACAGACAAAAAAAACCTTACCGAAGTCCAAAACGAACAAACTCTTCCGAACTCTGACCTGCTCCTTAACTAGGTGTCATAGAAGATCTGCATGGCAATCTGCCCTCTACAGTACTCCAACCCCCTTCAAGCATCCCCCCCCCTCTCCACTCTTCTTCCATTAAGCCCTGTTCGCTAGTCCTAGGAGGGTTAGCGGAGGAATAATAGGATATGTTTCCATCCAGCAGCTAGCTCTATTTAAAGACTGTGCTCTGTTAGATGAAGTTTTAGGAAAGCAGCTAACAGCTACCCATGGGAATGTCTCCTCTCAAACTGTGCTGTCAGTCTCAGTGCCAATCAACAGGCAGCCTGTTGGCCTGTCTGTGTCTGGCTCTGCCTGTCCTGAGCCTCTGACCTCTCTGCCTGTGATGAGAGCTCTCTGGCTGGTCTGCCCTTCCATAGCCCCAGGTCAGTGCCGTTCAGGACCATGGGGAAAATGCTGCTTTTTTCCCCTTTATGCAACTGATTCTATGATTCTCTGCTCCAGAACGCTTTATGCTTTTATTAAATCTGCCACGGCTCGGTTTCCCTTCATGTCGTTATTTCCTGACCCTGTAGCACATGTATGAATGGCTTAGTTAAACCAAATGGACATTCTCTGTATGTGAATACAATACACATCAAGAACACAACTGATATAGCAACAGACTTAGAAAGCATTGAAATAGAAATCCTCTATTTATATGGTGCCCTGCAGAGCCATGTATTAAGAGAGGTTGGGCAATGCAGTTTGCAAATATATGGCTCTGGTACCCAGTCCTTGCATGTCATACAGTACCTAAAGGCCTCGATGATGTAGGAGGTCACAGCGGCCCCACCCTCGTGGGGGTTGGGCTGCCAGGTGAGGGTGACTGTGCCCCTGGTCACCTCCGTCACCACAGGCTTCTGGGGCGGCCCTGGCAGCTGGATGGACTCTGACACCCGGGGAACTGATGACCCAGGGGCTCCATCCTCTGGGACACGAACAGGGATCCGGCATGAGATAACATGAGACACAGTGGTGGGGTGTGATAATGGTACCGGGATATAGTGGTGTGTGGTCGTGTACCGGGATATAGTACGAGTCTGTTGATATTCACACACAGTAGTGGTGAATACTGTAGCTAAAGCAGAAAAGTAGGTTTCCGTATAATGTAATGTATAATTTGAAACCAGTGGTTTTTGGTTTTGTGAGGCGCTGAGAGAATTGTGTGTGTGTGTGTTTACCTCTCATGGTGAGTGTCCCACTCCAGCTTGACTCGCCCGTGGCGCTGGACACCACACACGTGTACATTCCCGAATCCGTATCCTAGCAACAGATGTGCATTTTAGCTCCCTTACACGAGGAGAGGGGACCCAAAACATTGGAACCATGGTGCTTTAGATACTGTGTTTGCTAATCCAAGTGGAGCCAATCCCAGTGGATCTCCTCTTTTTACTATTTAATAGCTTTTTTGTTCACTGCTTTGCTGCCTGAGACTCACTTTTAGAAGTTTAAAAGGTAAAAGCTTTTATGACATGCCACTTTGCCACAAAGCAGACATCACTCAGCCACAGCAGCACTAGGAGTCCTGAGTGAACAGTAGTCTACATGGTCTAGCTCACAGGTGTCAAACTCATTCCACAGAGGTCTGAGTGACTGCGGGTTATCGCTCCTTCCATGTACTTGATTCATGAACTAAGCTCAATTATTAGTAAGGAACTCCCCGCACCTTGTTGTCTAGAGCTTAATTGAAAGGAAAAAAATAAAACCAGCAGACACTAGGTCCTCCATGGAATGAGTTTGACACCCCTGGTCTACCTGCTCTCCTTTTCCACAGTACTGTATACATGCTTCACTGGCCTAATGGTGCTACCAACACTGGGCTGGCGGAGTGCCAGTCTACTGTAACCAACATAAATTCATGTTAGATTTGACCTCTGGTCAAATGAACTGGTAGCATGTGGACAGATGAACTCTGTGTGAGTTTAACCACTGCTGAAATATTGAAGACTAGGAGGGGCATCGCTAGGCTAAATATTTTTAGTCTCTCTTTCTCCCTCTAGAACTGGTCCTCTCCCTCCCTCGTGATGCCAAGCTAATGCATCTCTTCTGTTCCATTGAGCGCAGTGGCATGGCATATTTCCCCCGCCTCATTGATGCATTGGACTTTGTGTTAATTCTCCAAGTTTGCTGAGCACAAATGCTGAGCATGACACAGTGATGACACAGAGAGAGAGAGAGAGAGTTGTGCCAGAGATGTAATTAAAGGCTTTGAGATCGTTAATCATGCGTGGCCACAGTCAATTATAACAAACGATCCTGCACTCCCCGCTCCGCACGCCCACCTCCAGTGAGGCCACAGCACAAAAGGGCCACTGACTGGTCTTTCATCAAAGCAGAACACATTTACAAACAAGTCCCTTCATTAACATTACACACTGCATAGGCACGTAATCACACCGGAGAGGTCTGTTTGAAATTCAGTTTCACCTAGAATTTCTTTGAAATGCAGAGAGGTATTTGTAATGGAGGAGTACATAAAAACGTTGATTGGTTGCCCTCTGGCATTGGGGAAAGTAAAAATGTATAGATGATGGATGGCATCTGTCCAGCCGCGCAATACTCATTTATTCATGAGGATCAAAAGACAAATCCGATCCCAGACATATTTTTATTCCATGACATCATACAAGTACCTCAACATTAGTGATCTGCAGTGTCCCGTTCTCCATCAGGTTCATGCGGGGGTCGTCCTCCACAATCTTCTTCCCGTCCTTTTCCCACCCGATCCTTAGTGAGGGTCCACCAATCGCATGACAGTGAAACTGGGCAACGGACCCTAGAGCCAACGTCTGATTGGCTGGGCCTTGGCGGATTATTGGTGGAACACGGTGTGAAGGACCTATGGGGGAGAGGGAATAACCGACAGGACATTAATGTCAGTGTGTCCTGTCACACACGCTGTAATGTCCACTATTTGACAGTGGTTATGTAGAGCTGTCAGAGCCTATCTGCCAATCCATACATGCATGTTATAATATCAATGTATTTGTACTGGGCTCCCCCCTCCCAGTACCATATTCCTTCCTCGTCCCAAAGTAACCCCCCCAATCCCTCAAACTCACCCCCTTCCACCTCCAGCAGGGCTTTGGTCAGGACACTTCCTGCTAAACTGATGGCCTGGCAGATATAATACCCAGAATCCTCTGGGTGCACGTCGGTGATGGACAGCTCTCCACTCATGGACACAGAGTAGCGGCCGGACTGGGAGAAGTGCTGGCCAGGAAACAGCAGCATCTACACACACACACACACACACACACACACACACACACACACACACACACACACACACACACACACACACACACACAGAGAGAGAGAGAGAGAGAGCGAGAAAGAAACACTTTCATCTTAGCTAGTGATGAATCAGAGATGTACTTTATGCATGCATTATACAGAATAGCAGGAGATGACTTGGGACTTTTGTTTTGGTCTGTTGGCTTGATGTGAGGTGACAGACGCTTTACACACGGCCAGAGTGATGAGAGGGAGATGGGCATGAATAGGGGGAAGGGACATCCTTCCATCCATCTAATTCCTGTAAGAGGCATAGACTCTTGTAGACTCTCATAGAGTGGACCAGGGTTATAAACCCACAAGATAACCCCAAAAGTACAGCAAACCGCTTCACAAGCAGGGGGACCGACCAGGCACCACAACTATCACAGACTGGAACACAATGAAACTTATTCAGAGGCTCAGGCCAACTTCCCCTGCATGGACCTGAGGGTTAACTCCTCTACCACAACCATCTAGTCAAATAAAATCTAATTGCATTTGTCACATGCGCTGAATACAATAGGTGTAGACCTTACTGTGAAACACTTACTTACATCTTTATTGTTCTCCCGCTGTTATCAGAATGTATTTCTATTAAGTTATAATGACAGAAGGCGTTAAACGTAGTGTTTCTGTGCCTGTTTCTGTGCCTATTTTTCTTCTCCCACCTGATGTAGCTCATCCGAGTCCCCCCTCTACCCTTCCTCCTTCATCGGTCTGCAGGCTACAGCGACTTCCTCGCCAAAGCATTCCCCGTCACTCTTTCCAACACGTATCAGTATTTGCATTTCACAGCCAAATGCAAATGAGCTCCCTCCCTCATTTCACCTCGGCCAACGTCTCTTCAAGAGCCCGGGCAATCATGAAAATAAGTGAGAAAGCGCTGTTAAATCTAACGATTCCCGGGTTTGTTTTCAAGCTGAGAGAAATCAAATGAGTCACCACCTAACAAACATGGTGAGAAAACTATTTATCTGCTGCTGATCAAAATAACGGACTGTTGAGCACAAATAAGGCTAAAACACCACAAAATCCTACTGGTCCCGTGTGGCTCAGTTGGTAGAGCATGGCGCTTGCAATGCCAAGGTTGTGGCTTCGTTTCCCACGGGGGAACAGTACAGGAAAAAGGTTTAAAAAAAAAATGTATCCACTTAAAAACAAAGTACATTTGTGAAAAGTGAAAAAGGCAAAGATCATTCTGGAAAAAGGTACTGACTGCAATATAAATAGTTCACTCCATATTGATTCAGTGGCATAGGAAGTTGAATATCTACTTGGTGTACTGAGGAGAGGGAAAGTTGTCGGTAGATGTTTCTAGTACACAGCTGATTGGGTGGCCTGTGATGAGCGGACTAGTTTGCCAAGTCGCTCTGGATAAGAGTGTCTGCTAAATGACTAAAATGTACATGTGACATAAAACATCACTACTTTGTTGATCAGTTTAAAAGTGCCATTTATCTACAACTACACATGTTGTAGTGTGTACAGTTGGAATTGTCTTTAATTCTTTTAACCTCTTTACAAGGTATTAGTCTTTTATTTTTTAGGGGGTAGTCTTTATTGGTCTCTCTCTGTCAGGAAGTGACACTGTTACCTGGCTTCCTTCTTTCTTCCAGAAGATGGCAGGTGAGGGGTTTCCTCTGGTGCCACAGCGGAAGGTGACACTGCGCCCCTGAGCCGAGATCTGGTCCCGGGGGTTAATGGCGATCTGTGGGGGCACTGGAGAGGAGAAACACTCGTTTAGGAGATTCAGGTTTTCGGCTTTAGCATTGAAATTCCCCATTTCATCCCGCCTCCCCTGCATAATCAATACCTACTCAGGAATGCCAGAACAGTATTGATTAAACATTTAACACTACCCTTTTACTCCATGATTTGACTGCTGTCACATTTAACCCTCATGGTTTCCCTTTCTGATTAATCTGCCCTCTCATTTTCACATTATCCAGTGATAACTTTGATGCTTATCTTTTATACTGAGATGAGCCATCATCTAATTCCAATCAAACTATTGTGATGGTATTTGTGGGTTTACTTTGGAGTGATATCAGTGAAAATGAACTGGCGGTCAAGTTGTGTGTTGTGGCCACAGCTTGCTTCTGATCCCATCACATCGTCTTCCTATAGACATTGACTGAACAACGACAGCACTGACTTCCCTTCCATAGACTCTGAGCTCTCCTGCTGTTTAATCTTCTCAGCAGGCTTTTCCCTGTCTTCTCTCTCACACACACACACACACACACACACACGATCAGGCTAAATCCAAGGGAACAGAGTCATCTGTGTCGTGTCTTGATTTTCTCACTGAGGGAGAAGACAGCAGATCTTCCCACGTCAGAGATGGAGCACACACACACACACACAGCCAGAGAGCGACTGACTTCACTACACTAACACCAGCCAGCAGGGGGATGTAACAGGGAACCGTGCAGAGAAACTATGTTACTAAACAGTCATGTGGTTTATGTTCACTTCAAATAGTCATCAGAGTGGACATGTAACAGAACTGCCTCTACCTTTTGATATTTAGATTTGTTTTTTACAATGTAAAAAAAAAAAAACATCAAATGAATAGTGGTATTTTCATTGGAATAATTACCCATTTAGAAATCATGGGTTTCTATGGTAACAAACATAACAGTATGTCAATGAATGTGTGAACTTTATGTCCTCATATATCAACACACTTCTTTAATAAGAGTAAAAACAGCAGATGTGTGTGTTTGATAGCAATCCTTAATCTGGTACACATTAAGTCACTGTGTCAGAGCACAGGCTTACTTACTGCACTGCTTGAGTGCTGCAACGGGCCAGTAGTAAGTCATGTTACAGGCTCTTTTATACCATTAGGTGCTGATGATACTGCATGCATTAAATATCACAACCCCGCCACCCTAGCTTTAAAAATACATTTGAAAGAAAATCTACAAAGTCAGAATGGTGAATTACAGAATGGGCCGACATGGATGGAGGTACAGTGAGAAACATCATGTGGGGGGGGGGGTAAAATGAAACTGGATAAGATTTCATCAGGACTGACAAAAGCAAATGGAGGATGAAGTCAACCCCGCTGCCCACTCAGCCAACACACACACACACACACCAAACACTGCACGTCTTATTAATAGTGGTCCTGCTCTCTGGCACACCATCTCCCAAACAGCTGTCAGAGGGAGTAATCCATACGGTTTAGCATAAGCTTCTTTCAGTGGAGTTGAAGAGAAGAGAGCACAGCACAGATACATTGATATTCCAACACATCCAGATGGATGGGAAGAGTTCTGACAACTCCGCATGACCACTGTCAAATGAAGTGGACATACAGTGCCTTACAAAGGTATTCACCCCCCTTGGCATTTTTCCTATTTTGTTGCATTACAACCTGTAATTTAAATAGATTTTTTATTTGGATTTAATGTAATGGACATACACAAAATAGTCAAAATTGGTGAAGTGAAAAAAATTACTTGTTTCAAAAAATTCTACATTTAAAAATAAAAAAACGGAAAAGTGGTGCGTGCATATGTATTCACCCTCTTTGCTATGAAGCCCCTAAATAAGATCTGGTGCAACCAATTACCTTAGTCACATAATTAGTTAAATAAAGTTCACCTGTGTGCAATCTAAGTGTCACATGATCTCAGTATATACATACACACACACACACACACACACACACACACACACACACACACACACACACACACACACACACACACACACACACACACACACACACACACACACACACACACACACACACACACACACACACACACACACACACACACACCTGTTCTGAAAGGCCCCAGAGTCTGAAACACCATTAAGCAAGGGGCACCACCAAGCGGCACCATGAAGACCAAGGAGCTCTCCAAACAGATCAGGGACAAAGTTGTGGAGAAGTACAGATCAGGGTTGGGTTATAAAAAAAATATCAGAAACTTTGAACATCCCACGGAGCACCATTAAATCCATTATTAAAAAATAGAAAGAATATGGCACCACAAAAAACCTCCCAAGAGAGGGCCGCCCACCAAAACTCACAGACCAGGCAAGGAGGGCATTGATCAGAGAGGCAACAAAGAGACCAAAGATAACCCTGAAGGAGCTACAAAGCTCCACAGAGGAGATTGGAATATCTATCCATAGGACCACTTTAAGCCGTACACTCCACAGAGCTGGGCTTTACGAAAGAGTGGCCAGAAAAAAACATTACTTAAAGAAAAAAAATAAGCAAACACGTTTGGTGTTCGCCAAAAGGCATGTGGGAGACTCCCCAAATGTATGGAAGAAGGTACTCTGGTCAGATGAGACTAAAATTGAGCTTTTTGGCCATCACAGGAAAATGCTATGTCTGGTGCAAACCCAACACCTCTCTTCACCCCGAGAACATGAAGCGTGAAGCATGGTGGTGGCAGCATCATGCTGTGGGGATGTTTTCCCATCGGCAGGGACTGGGAAACTGGTCAGAATTGAAGGAATGATGGGTGGCGCTAAATACAGGGAAATTCTTGAGGGGAAACCCGTTTCAGTCTTCCAGAGATTTGAGAGTGGGATGGAGGTTCACCTTTCAGCAGGACAATGACCCTAAGCATACTGCTAAAGCAACACTCAAGTGGTTAAAGGGGAAACATTTACATGTTTTGGAATGACCTAGTCAAAGCCCAGATCTCAATCCAATTGAGAATCTGTGGTATGACTTAAAGATTGCTGTACACCAGCGGAACCTATCCAACTTGAAGGAGCTGGAGCAGTTTTGCATTGAAGAATGGGAAAAAATCCCAGTGGCTAGAGCGTGCAATAGTTATGCACGCTCAAGTTTTTTTGTTGTTGTCTTATTTCACAATAAAAATATTTCGCATCTTCAAAGTGGTAGACATCTTGTGTAAATCAAATGATACAAACCCCCCCAAAATCCATTTTAATTCCAGGTTGTAAGGCAACAAAATAGAAAAAATGCCAAGGGGGTGAATACTTTCGCAAGCCACTGTAAGTGTGTGACTACTGTACTGCATGCATGAGTGTGCCTTCGAGAACGTATATCAGTGTGTGTGTGAGTGAGTGAATATTTGTTTCTTACCATGGACCTGTAGCATGGCTGATGCCTCGGTCTTGCCCACACTGTTCTCAGACATACAGGTATAAGTTCCCTCGTCCTCCTCTCTCACCCCGGTCAGACGCAGGCTGTTGTCACTGAGGATCTCAAACCTGGGACAGAGACACACAGAGAGTCAAAAGTATTTGCATCAAGTAAACCATTGAGAGAAGGAAAGTCAGACAGAGTTCTGAAATATTTTCATGAACTAAACCTGGGAGAGATTGAAACAGAGTCAAAGTCTTTTCCTAAAGTAAACCAGACAGAAAGACCAGGGCTGTGTCAAAATACCCATACTTGCATTCTAAATAGTAGGCATTTTAGGTATGCGAAAATAGAAAGTTTGATTGTATTTGAAATTTCGAGAATACGAGTAAGCTTTAAATGCCAGGATGTTCTACTAATTTTGAGTTTTCATCTAGTAGAATTCACTGCACACTTTTCACTGCACACGAGAATCGTCATTCCAGACTCACGTGTGTTTGACAACAGCTGATAATGAGATAATGGGACGCGCTGTACCCAAATGAACAAATGGCGGGAATCAACGCAATTGTTCATTAGATGAGGCATTTTTAGGATAGGTGAGCCCAGTATGTTGATAATAATAATTGCTTACCGCATTTGTCTTTACTAAACAGTACGTTCTAAATAGTATGTACTATGATTAGTTCACAGTATGTAGTTTTAGTAAGTAGTAAGCAAGACAGATTTTGGACATGGCCCAGGTGTGACAACCACTGCCTTTGAACTATGTAAAAGTGATCTTGAATGTACCGGACCCTCTGATCCATCAAAATGTAACTGTATGAAGTAATCTGAAACTGTCGATCAAAAAAAAGATAAAAACCCTATAACTTAATACATCTGCAGAGAAATATGCACAAGTCAACCGTGTTCGAGTCAAACAGCCAATCAGAATGGGCAGAGTGAGTCACCTCCTCACTCCCCGTAGTTACAGTATAATCATGATAATATTTAAATATTTTGCACCCGGATGATCTTCCAACTGTCAAGTTGCAGTCACAGGAAGAACATTACCAGTCAAGAGTTTGGACACACCTACTCATTCAAGGGTTTTTCTTTATTTTTACTATTTTCTACATTATAGAATATTAGTGAAGACATCAAAACTATGAAATAACACATGAAATCATGTAGTAACCAAAAAAAGTGTTAAACATATAAAAATATATTTGAGATTTGAGATTCTTCAAAGCTGCAACCCTTTGCATACTCTTGCCATTCTCTCAACCAGCTTTAGTAGTCACCTGGAATGCATTTCAGTTAACAGGTGTGCCTTGTTAAACGTTTATTTGAGAAATGTCTTTCCTTCTTAATGCGTTTGAGCCAATCAGTTGTGTTGTGACAAAGTAGGGGTGGTATTTGGTAAAAGACCAAGTCCATAATATGGCAAGAGAATGGAAAGTCGATCATTACTTTAAGAAATGAAGGTCAGTCAATGTGGAAAATTAAGAAATTTGAAAGTTTATTTAAGTGCAGTCGCAAAAACCATCAAGCGCAATGATGAAACTGGCTCTCATGAGGACCACCACAGGAAAGGAAGACCCAGAGGTACCAGGTGAAGCTGGTTGAGAGAATGCAAAGAGTGTGCAAAGCTGTCCTCAAGGCAAAACAGGAAAGGAAGACCCAGATCAACCAGGTGAAGCTGGTTGAGAGAATGCAAAGAGTGTGCAAAGCTGTCCTCAAGGCAAATGGTGGCTACTTTGAAGAATCTAAAATATATTTTTGGGTTACTACATGATTCCATATGTGTTATTTCATAGTTTTGATGTCTTCATGATTATTCTACAATGTAGAAAATAGTAAAAATAAAGAAAAACCCTTGAATGAGTAGGCGTGTCCAAACTTTTGACTGGTACTGTACATGTTAACTAATGAATCCTCACTGGCCTCCCATTCATGAATTTGTATTGGCTGAGGGAAGGGATGGCATGAATTAATGATTAATTACTGTAGCTGTGCTTTCTAGGTCACATACTTTAATCGCATATGCATCCCTGGTGAATGGGCTTCCCTAATTCCGTCAGTCTGTCTGTACTTCCAGCACTCCATCAATCAATGTATCACACACACACTTAAAAAAGCATCCCCCTATTTATTTCTGCAACACATTCACTCATCACAAATTGTAAGCAAGCTAGCTACAGTGCCTCCTAAACACATGACTGACATCAAAAAAGAGGGTGGGCTATCAACTGATCATTCAAATTGATGATTGATGTACATCTGCTAGTTAGCTAGTGAGATTTATTTGACTGATTACGATTTATTTTCAATGCTTGTATGAAATAATAACTACATAATATAATATTCATAATCTTCTAACTCATGATATATGGCTGGCTGACTAGTGGCTTGTGTGGATATTTTAGTATATGGTGGTTAGCTTGCCTGTATTGCTGCTGCCCTGACACATGTGCAACTCTGACTGAAAAACGGGTGAGTTTGGGTTGGAGGGTCGTTGATGCAGCGTCTCCTCTCTATGTCTTTCTGCCTCTCTCTGCTGTGTGTATCAGCCAACCAGAGTGAATATTATTGATGATGTAGGCTAAAGCAGGTGTTAAATGAAATGTTATGCTACTCTGACAGTACTGTTGATATTTAAACTAGGTAGCTAGCTACACACACTCTAGTAGTGACCGCATCTCTCAAGCCATGCATGTTTGGATACTGGGCATGTGTGAGCTCCGTACAGGGCAGATCAACAGGCGCTACCAACAGATGGAGTGGGTTATGGGATTAGCGAACTTGATGACATCACAACTACGTGCAGGCAGTGGGTACAGAACAACAATATTAAACAAATTAATTTTGAAGGAAATTAAATCACCACCCAAAAGGGCACTTTGGAGACTGGAAGGGCAAAGGGACATGAGCTCTACACAGGTAGAACCCTATCTGTGCACCCCTGGTGAATGGACTTCCCTCATTCTGTACCTTCAGGACTCCATAAATCAATGTATCGCTGAGTGTTTTGTCTCTCTTTAGATGCAATTCAATCAGTTTATTTTTCTATTAGTGAGTAGACCTGTCTGTCAATGTGTCCTCACCTCCCGCGGGGGAGATCTGCCTGCTCTCGGCGCCAGCGTACCGTGGGAGCGGGGTCTCCATGTACCTCACACAGGAAGTCAATGGTCTCTTCCTCCATCACCACCTGGTTCACCGGCCTCCGCATCAGCACAGGACGCTCTGCAAAGAGAGACCCAGAGTTACACACGAAGACACGTGCACACACACACACACACACACGAGACTCACCATACACCACCAACTCAGCAGGATCACTGTCCCTCTCTCCCACCACATTGGTGCCCACACACACATACATGCCAGCATCACTCTTCCTGGTGTGGGAGATCATCAGCTTGCCCCCAAGCATCTGAAAAACAAGACAGTGATGACAGGTCATCATATCACGTCATGTATTAGCCTTTGGGCTTTTCAGCGGAGAGCCAGTACCTCCATCATCTGACATCAGCACTACAAATGCATAGACAGTATCATTAATGATTCCACCATCATCAACATGTATCATTAATGATTCCACCATCATCAGCATGCATCATTCATTATATTAATGGCCTTTGAAACAGTTTGGGTTGACTTGGGATTGAACTGCACTGACTCAGTGAGCTTTGGGTTGGAACTTGTGTATGTAAACTCTAATGAGCTTGATGCTGTAACAAAGGGGTTCTAGTTCAGGGGTCATATAGGCGAGACTCACAGAGATGCGGTCATCCTTGTTGCTGACGCGGGCGTTGTTCCTCTTCCAGGAGACGGTGGGCTCAGGGTGACCGCGGGGGGGAACACACTCCAGGACCGCTGGCTCACCGGCTGCCACCACCACATCACTGGGGGCCTGGCGGAAGTCATCCCTCAGGACTTGGGAGAGGAGAGCATTGGCATGGTTTAGTCTATCTATTCATATTACCATTATTTTACCAGGTAGGTAAAACAGAAAAAAATAGACAGACTCAAACTACAGAATATAGCTGATCATTATTATCTATTAATTGATTACATGCATGTTATTAAGAATGTTGTCTTTCAAATGCAAACTACTGTATATGAGATATATACATCAGAATTGGAGTACACATCCGTCTCCAATGCGGTATTCTGTCAATGTCATCACAAGTGCAATGTCAAATATTATCCTTGAAATCAATTCGAGCATATTTTATATGTAGAGTTTCTGTTTGAAAGTTAGACGAGAGGAAAACGAGCTGATTGGGTGAGAGCAGTACATTGTGTTTTGTGCTTGTACATGACAGTTCAAATCCCTGGCAACTTCCTTGCTGTACAGTGTTTTGATGTTTCCTGTGCCGCATTCTATTCTGCAGTCTCTACTACCAAAGTGGATGAATAATTCATATCTTAGTCCAACACAGAGTAAACAAATACATGAAAAATGTAACGTGTCAGAGGGAAAAATGGCATCACACATTAATGCAATGCTTCTGTCTCATACGGGAAACTATGCTAATACACATCTCCGCACTAGCTAATTTCCCCCCAACATCGGACACCCCCGAACTTCGGACACTCTAAACGTTTGGAGGATTAAATCATTTCAAACTCAACATTTAAATGGCCTGGAAAATAACGGTACGTTTTGCGACTAAAGACACCCTTCTAGCTAGCTGACCACCGATTTTCATTGCAGTATATATACACATATACATATACATATACATACATACATACATACATACATACATTTTGTGGGACACACTGTATATTGTAAAATTCGACTGCACAACAGACATTTAATATCCAACTTTTTACCAAAAGTATTCATACTCATATGTTAGAATTAAACTGTTATCTACTTTCTCAAAACGTAACATTAAACTGTAAAACAAATAATGAGACATTATTTGGTTACAACACTGAAGAAGATGTTGAAGAACCATTTTTAAGAGTCTACAGGAGGGCGCACCGGGCTACGCAATTTAAAGTTTACCGGCAAGTCACTTTTTTTTACTGGAAGGCGAGCCAACTATCTAGTAAACACTTCAGATACGAGGTTGGGGTCTCTTTTTGGAATAAAATTTAAAACAGATACAATTTTGTTCAATTACAAGATATAAGGTGGCCAATAACTGGAGACCGTATGCCGATAATACAGGCCATCTTTTTTTGCTAAACCGCTTATCAAAAAGCTAATAGTAGTAGCATTTCCACTGAAATGTCAAACATGCTAATTGCTAACCCGTTAGCTAACATTTTTACGACACCAAATCACAAAACATTGATGGCTTGATCACAAGATAACACGGTTGAAGGTAATATATTTCTTAAACGCTGTTGAATATGCCGATAATATGGGGTGCTACGCTACAAATATGACAGTTTGACATAACGAACGACAAAACTAAAAAAGGGACGTGATCTTTGTCACTGCCACACAGTGAGGTTAGCAGCCTTTTCTCTGCAAATGAAGACAGGATGAGATGCTTGACTTGGCAGCCTCAGGTAACCTGTGCAGCACTACTACTCCAGCCTTAAATTCTCTCTCTCACACATACTACTTCAGAATAATCAATATCTCTTCTTATACCTTTATAAATATTTCAGGTTGGCATTTTACAAAGTAAAGAATCAGACTCTGCCTGCCTAACTATCCATCTGTTAACACAGTAATGCATCAACACCCAATCAAATGAATTAGCACTGCAAATATGCTGTGAATTAGTCCAATCTCAAACATCAGTTAATCTAAACACATTAGTGAACTCGTCACCTGTCTGTCAACTGTGCATCTCTCCAGCCACACTACCCCCATCACTTATCCCCTGACATGTGTTTGACAGATCCCTCAGCACAGCAGCTATTTGTGTCTTTTAACATGGCATTTATATTTCACAACCACAGTGACTGACTGACTACCATCTCATTTAGTTTATCACAGCCATCTAGAGCATATAGAGTGTCTCCCTTCTGTCTTAAGTTGTAAGGGCTGCAATTATCTTGGGAAACGTGTTGCTATGAATATTCCAATCTCTGAGAAGCTGACAAATGGTGGCTGAGCCGTCGCTGAGCCGGCTGCGTTTCAGATCCGCTGTCAGGATTGAAGTGGTCATCTGTCGATCTCCCCCTCCCTCTCGCCAGCCCACCAATATGAGACAATCTGTCACACACTCTCTGCCTGCCTGAAGTCGCTGCCTGTTCAAATGCAGCAGTAGCTCTACTTTGATAATTTGGAGGCATTTCATCTGTATTATAATGAAGCACATTTAATTCCCCAACTGAAACTAGGCTTTTGTCATTGACGTGACATTTAAACTTTTAGAAAAGTCGACTTCTGTTACCCATTTGTTTCAAAAGTAAAGGCTTGTACAGAACATTAAAAAGCTTGTCAGAATTCGTCATCATACCCAACTGGAGTTTTTTTCTGTCTCAGATTGTAATACACCCACCACATCTGAATCTAAGATACACAAGGCCTATCAGCTCATCCAACTAGTAGGAGTTGCTCACCTACAGTCTGGGGTGAGTTAAGTACATAGGCAGGGGGGCAGTTTAATCCCTTAAATCACACACACACGGAAGTCCCAGAATCTGGGTCATTTGAGTGCCTTGAAACACGATTCAGAGATTGGAAAGTAGCCTCCAATAATTACCCCTAAACACTGTGCAGTGCGAGCAGCCAAGAGCAACTCTTTGAAGCTATTGAAGTTAATACGATCCCTCCTTCACCCAGGCTGTAAAGGCTACCATACTAAAAGTCATTTCACAGAATTCACACACTATTATAGTTTTATGAAATAATGATGGCACCACAGGAATCTCCTGATATTCTCAGACAGACAGATGGCCAGGGAACTTCCTGAGGTAAAGTCCAAAACACAGTATTTCTACCAGACCTGATTCACACTGATGGTGAGTAAGTACTAGGACTTCCTGAATCTGAACTATCCCAACCTTACCTTACGGTGACAAGAGTGGAGAACGGGGCACCTAATGTCCTGGGCTGGCCTGAGGATAAATAAAGCCCATATTCACCTCCTGCTATTCTTTTAGCTCAGTTTAAACAGTGTGGTTAAATGACTAACCATTATGCTATATGGTTACTACTATAATAACTGTTACATTTACATTTTAGTCATTTAGCAGACGCTCTTATCCAGAGCGACTTAGTAGTGAGTGCATACATTTTTCATACTTTACTGTTACTGCTACATTCCTATTCTAGGACAGTGCCATTTATTTTCATAACTTTCATGTTTCAGGGATATACAGATTAAGAGATTAAGAATATCCCCAGGATATTCACCACTGTATCTTTAAGTGACATTAATCTCAATATTTAGCGTTTAGCAAGAGTGCAGCTTCAGTGCAGTCGAAGTGGCCATCTGTTAATGCTTTGAAGGGGGGAGATGGGAGAGTAGTCATGGCAATAATGGGCTTCATAAAAATAAAGTAATGGTCTGAATTGCCGTGTGGCCCTTGTCAGTCAGTTCACTATGAACACCACTAGACCAGCAGACTAAACATCAGTCCAGTGATCAGATTCACTGAACAGTCTAAAGGTAGGATGGGAGGAGTAGGGTGATTGGGGAAGAGTGTAGTGAGAAGGTGAGGTTGGAAGGGGCACTCGAAAGGTGGCGTAGGGGACAGGGTTGAGAGGTTGGGCAGAGTTTGGGGGATTTGTCAAACTGGATGTTGGAGGGACAGAGTCCAGGTTGACTTTAATTGGGATGAGTCTTGTCCTTGAGGCAGAACTGAGATATCCGCTAGATGCAAAGTCAGAATTGTCTATATTGTAAAGAAATCATGAAAAACTAAAATGTGATTTTTGGTATTAATTTAAGGTTACTTAGGCATTAGGGTTAGAAGTGTGGTTAAGGTTACATTTAAAATATTATTTTATGACTTTGTGGCTATGCCAGCTAGTGACCACTCTGCAGAGCTTCCTCCAGAACAAGATTCATGATGAAAAAACGCTAACCAGCGGACAGAGTGGGGAGCTGTGTACAGCAGCACAAGGCAGCTCCCGCTCAGCCCAGTCCGAGCTCTTCTCTGTCCTGGCACCCTCCCCCCTTTCCTAATAGCATTGACTTTGCTGATAACATCTTTATTGAGGGAATATATACTTGCTACGATTGTGATATGTAGTTGTCTCAACTAGTTATCTTAAGATAAACACACTAATTGTAAGTCGCTTTTTGCCCACGCTGCAGACGGCTATATCAGTCAGCTAATACAGGACTATTATAGGCCCAGTGCACTACAGGACTATTATAGGCCCAGTGCACTACTTTTGTGAAAAAAATATTTATTTAGTTTTTTATATTAAAAAAAAAGCAATTGTATTCTGATTTTTCAGGGCACCCTCAGCACCCCTACTTCCCAAGGCAGGTCCTTAAAGTGACCTGATGGTCAGCCAGCCATTGTTCTTTTGTCTCAGTACAGTAGGAGTAAACCGATTAGAGGTGGTCTAATGCCATCTCTCTGTTACTGCCATGTCATGGCTAATAGAGCCAGCGGGATTGATTTAATCCACCCATTGTCTGTGTCTACTGAGGTTAAAGAGGAACTCAGGCAGTTCTAGGTCTCTTGAGCCCGTTGTGTTTGAATGCTTGGACGAGCGGTAAACTCATGCCTACAAATTCATCCTTAGGCACTTGTTAAAGCCAACTCAATTATTCAAAATCTTGAATCCTATATGTAAATAATTATGACAAGAAAAAGAGTAATGTAATGTAAAGTAGTATCCGTGATATCTGTCCATACAGAAAGCATCTCGTCTGCATTTCTTCTTCAGGGTTTAAAGAAGAGACCGGTGGCAGAGTCGTAGTGTAGAAGAGGCCAAGAAACAAGCTGCAGCCAAAAATGTCATTCCTTCATAAAAAAAAACATCAGGAGAAGAGGGACATCACCGTAAAGCAAGTAAACACTTTTAAAATAATGTTAAACTTTATTTTTAATCCAGCTCAGATTTTGCTACAATGGAAAGGCAAATACCTGTGGAAACTTGTGAAAAAAATGTAAATAAAATCACCCGATTAACTCTTTAGTCATATCCCAGTTTATCTATTTGCTTATGGCCTTGCCTACACCTAGTGACTTGTTTTTAAAATTATATGAGCAAAAAAATATTACATTTTATTTGGAACGGCAAACCAGACAAAATTAAAACGGGTCTATTTATATAAAGAATATAAATTTGGAGGGCAGAAATAATTTAATATTAAAGCATTAGACCTCTCACTAAAGGCTTCAGTCATACAAAATATATATTTACATCTGAACTGGTTCTCTAGCAGATTAGTAAGAATGTCTCACCCCATGTTCAAGAAGGGCATTTTACCCTTTGTTCAGATTACAACATTTCCCTTTTGGTAATTTGAAAATGAAATACTCTCAAATGTCACTATTTTTAAAACAAGCCATAGAAAGTTGGTTGCAATTTCAGATTAATCCACCAGAAAAGACAGAACAAATATTACAACAAATATTATGGTTAAACTCAAATATACTAACTGATTTAAAAAAAAAAAAAAAAAATTATACGGTATAATCTTTGTAAATTATATCATAAATAGGACTGGTGGAATTGTCACACATGCAGCTAACAAAAATATGGACATGTCTGATCTACCCAAAATTAAACCCAACTAATTGCAGCATTACTGCACAAATGGAAGAGGCAAGTGGAAGGGGGAGAAAGTAAGAAACTTGTCTGTTGGCCCTGCATTAAAGACCATAATTGGTTTTAAAAAATTCTGATAAACAGTGCCATAATGATTGCAAAATAGTTGGGGAGAGATTTTCGATTTGTACCGATTCCATGGCACATGGTTTATGAACTGATACACAAAACGACGCAAATGAGCGATAGAAAACCGATCGCGCAAATGTCACCATTCTGAATTGCAACGTTTACCTGGAGCTAACTCCACAAATTGCACTGCTGGGTGATTTGAAAAGTCATAGTCAATCGATCAATAATATAATATTACCCGTAGCAAAAATGTTTACAATCAGTAGTTTTGTAAAAAAAAAATTGGATGGTCTTCAGGGATCGATGGGAGGGGTTGATGGTAGCTGAAGGATGGACAAAAAACAAGCAAAAGATAACTTCATGTGTACAGACTAAGGTTTATTTCAAATCTAGCATAGTTTAACTTCAAGAGAAGTGAATATTACATTTTATGAAATATACCACCACTCCAGAAAGCCTGGATATACAGTGCATTCGGAAAGTATTCAGACCCCTTGACTTTTTCCACATAGGTATGTTACAGCCTTATTCTACACATAAGGAATCATGTAGTAACCAAAAAAGTGTGATCAAATCAAAATATATTTGAGATTCTTCAAAGTAGACACCCTTTGCCTTGATGACAGCTTTGCACACTCTTGGCATTCTCTCAACCAGCTTCATGAGGTAGTCACCTGGAATGCATTTAAATTAACAGGTGTGCCTTGTTAAAAGTTGATTTGTGGAATTTATTTTATGTTTTGACAAGGTAGGGGTGGTACAGTATACAGATGATAGCACTATTTGGTAAAAGACCAAGTCCATATGACAAGAACAGCTCAAATAAACAAAGAGAAATTACAGTCCATCATTACTTTAAGACATGAAGGTCAGTAAATCTGAAAATTAAGAGTTAAAGTTTCTTCAAGTGCAGTCGCAAAAACCATCAAGCGCTATGATGAAACCGGCTCTCATGAGGACCACCACAGGAAAGGAAGACCCACAGTTACCTCTGCTGCAGAAGATAAGTTCATTAGAGTAACCAGCCTCAGAAATTGCAGCCCAAATAAATGCATTAGAGTTCAAGTAACAGACAACATAAACTGTTCATAGAAGACTGCGTGAATCAGGCATTCATGGCCGAATTGCTGCAAAGAAATCACTTGCTTGGGCCAAGAAACACGAGCAATGGACATTAGACCGGTGGAAATCTGTCCTTTGTTCTGAGGAGTCCAGATTTAAGATTTGGTTCCAACTGCCGTGTCTTTTTCAACAAGACAATGACCCAAAACACACCTCCAGGCTGTGTAAGGGCTATTTGACCAAGAAGGAGAGTGATGGAGTGCTGCATCAGATGACCTGGCCTTCACAAATCACCCGACCTCAACCCAATTGAGATGGTTTGGGATGAGTTGGACTGCAGAGTGAAGGAAAAGCAGCCAACAAGTGCTCAGCATATGTGGGAACTCCTTCAAGACTGTTGGAAAAGCACTGAAGGTTAAGCTGGTTGAGAGAACCAAGAGTATGCAAAGCTGTCAAGGCAAAGGGTGGCTACTTTGAAGAATCTAAAATATGAAATATTTTGTGATATGTTTAACACTCTCTTGGTTACTAAAGAATCAATATTTGTTATTTCATAGTTTTGATGTCGTCACTATTATTCTACAAAGAAAATAGTAAAAATAAAGAAAAACCCTTGAATGAGTAGGTGTGTCCAAACTAATGACTGGTACTTTATGTAAGGTATCTGTTTTTTGACTTTTAATACATTTGCAAAAAAAAATCTAAAAACGTGTTTTCGCTTTGATATTATGGTGTATTGTGTGTAGATTGAGGAAAAAAAGTGTTTTAATCAATTTTAGAATAAGGCTGTAACCTAACTAATTGTGGAAAAAGTCAAGGGGTCTGAATACTTTCCGAATGCACTGTATCAACAGAACACAAACAGACAGACTCCTGTAAATTCTATATGACAGTATGATAGGTATAGTCTTTTAAGCAGGCGTGTTGACTAATTAGTCTGGCTGGTGGTATTCATGAGATTTGGGTGGACAACAACAGCCTTTAAAAACCCTGAAAGCCAGCCATCCTATTAGCTCCTCAGTGATTTAAGCCACAGCCTAACAGCTGCAGCAGTACTAATTACTGCTCATAAAGGGGGGGGGGGGGGCTCTTCTAAAGCTCTTCCTCCCTCCACCTGTTGTTCCTAGTATCCACACTTCTAACACTATCCTCAACCCTCCACAACCTGGGGGGGAGGGTTAAAGCTAAGAACACCACCACCCTACTGTCTAAACATATGCCCCAGCTACCCAGAGGCAGCATACCTAGGACAATACAGTCATTGCTGTGGTTAGTTTGTGGCGGTTGAATCAGAATTAGTTGGGTAACATAGATAAGATGTTTATTTGCATAATATGCTTATGTGAGATACTTGTCATTCGAATGTATTCCTTTGGACTATAGGGTTGGCAGTTGTAGTTATCCGTTCTCAGCTAGGGCTCAGTCACTTGGGGCCCAGAGAGGGGAGAGGTCAGGCTTGTCTTCATATGTGAATGTATCTGTTAAACCATCTGGTGCTATGCAGAATATCAGAAAGGGAAGAGGACAGAATGGAACATTGTCTTCTTATGTGAATGTGTCTTTACCTATTCTTAAACCATGTGAAGGGATGGCGTGATTAATGGGGAACCAATTAATTGTCTCCACAATGTCTGTACGCCAGTCACTCCCTCCTTTTCCCATTGGAGGGAGGAGTATGGCAGTGTCTGGAACCAGTGTATGTCCCCTCTGATGTTGCACTTATCTTGAGATAGTATATGACCTAGAGGCTCACTCCCCTCAGTGAGCTTGTCCAGGAGTGGGGTGTACTTGAGATGGGCGTATCTAGAGTTGACAATTGATATATGCCATTGCATGAGTTGGTGTTTTTGTACTATGAAGTACCAGGAACGAGATTAGAACCTCGTCTTAGAGACCAAACTGAACGATAATTTATAGCGAACGCTATCTGGCTATGGGATACTCCTCTCTCAAGTAAAAGTCTTTCTTTGTGAACAGTTCCTATTATCTGTGGTTTGTCATGTCGACTAGGGGGGTGGATCTTTGCTATAAAAGATCTCTGTTGCCATTATGTTGACACTCAACTATTTATTAGAGATAGTGAATTGTTGAAAGTCAAATGCTATTGCAAAGCTTAATTATTATTAAAGGTGTAGATTAAGTATAACTCTGACTGGTGTGTGAAGTTTGTCTCTCTCTATCTTTGGTAATACAGAAATGAATCTACCACAAGTTACCATTAGAGTGCCTGCCTCTAGGAGATGCATAGCCTTATTGGTATGACTGTCATCTCCGGCTACATCTCCACTGGCTGAGGAGAATGTAATCTCCGGCTACATCTCCACTGGCTGAGGAGAATGTCATCTCCGGCTACATCTCCACTGGCTGAGGAGAATGTCATCTCCGGCTACATCTCCACTGGCTGAGGAGAATGTAATCTCCGGCTACATCTCCACTGGCTGAGGAGAATGTAATCTCCGGCTACATCTCCACTGGCTGAGGAGAATGCCATCTCCGACTACATCTCCACTGGCTGAGGAGAATGCCATCTCCGACAACATCTCCACTGGCTGAGGAGAATTCATCATCAAAAACATCATAACTGTGATGCTTAAATGTTTTTCTCTGGAAACTGTTTTGCTCATTCTAATATTTGATGTTCTGTCGTTTATTTGTTTTTCTCTGGAAACTGTTTTGCTCTTATATTTGTAGTTTCTCTAATATTTGATGTTCTTCTGTTTATTTGTATTTATTCAAGGATCCCCATTAACTGATTCCAAGGCAGGAATCCTGGGGTCCAGCAACATTCAGGCAGTTATGAGTGTGGAAATATCACTTAGTATGGAAGCTGAACTAAAGCTGGCCCTATTTTTGAACATGAGCTGTGATGGAGGTCAGTGAGCCATGAGCAGTTAGAGAGGCTGAGGAGGCTTGGCTGGCTTTGTGCTCTGGTGAAAGACAAGATGCAGGCAAATTGCTGTTTTGTGGTTTTAACAAGGAAACATTCCCTAATCTGTTACGCTCATTTTCCTAATCAACACACTCCGCGAATCCATTTCCTAATGCCAGAAAGGGTCTGTGTTCAGCCCAGTGTCACGCCACACTGACACAATTACAAGGGGAAAGAGAGAAAACAGCATACCACAAAGTCATAATTGGCTTTATCAAATAAAATAAAAAAAACATAAATTGTTTATTTATTTAAAGTTAGGGTAAGGCATAAACATTAGCAGTGTGTTTAATGTTAGGGTTAAAAACAGATTTTAAGAAGAGGAAATGTAGAAACAGGCTGGGTTCATGACTTTGTGTGTGGTAACTAGTGACAAGGGCCATGATAATAGTGGGGCGGCAGGTAGCCTAGTGGTTAGAGCTTTGGGCCAGTAACCAAAAGGTTGCTGGATTGAATTCCCGAGCTGACAAGGTAAAAATCTGTAATTCTGCCCCTGAACAAGGCAGTTAACCTACTGGGGCGGCCGCCCCACTGCCCCACCTGCCATTGTTGTAAATAAGAATTTGTTCTTCAAATCAAATCAAGTTTATTTTATATAGCCCTTCGTACATCAGCTAATATCTCGAAGTGCTGTACAGAAACCCAGCCTAAAACCCCAAACAGCAAGCAATGCAGGTGTAGAAGCACCACAGCAGTTCTTAACTTACTTGCCTAGTTAAATTTAAATAGAAAAGTCTTTAATGGTAATCATTTTCAGCAATGCTCAAGATAACAGCTGTCCTCTTCACTGGTTGTGCTTTGAGAGCAATTAGGATCTGGCTAAAAATACTTTAATCAGTTATTGCCCTTTATGGTTGTGAGGTCTGAGGTCTGCTCACCAATCAAGAATTCACAAAATGGGACAAACACCAAATTGAGACTCTGCATGCAGAATTCTGCAAAAATATCCTCTGTGTACAACGTAAAACACCAAATAATGTATGCAGAGCAGAATTAGGCCGATACCCGCTAATTATCAAAATCCAGAAAAGAGCCGTTAAATTCTACAACCACCTAAAAGGAAGCGATTCCCAAACCTTCCATAACAAAGCCATCACCTACAGAGAGATGAACCTGGAGAAGAGTCCCCTAAGCAAGTTGGTCCTGGTGCTGTGTTCACAAACACAAACAGACCCCACAATTGGACCCAACCAAATCATGAGAAAACAAAAATTATTATTTCCAACGTGTCAAGCAATTAACAAAAAAACAGAGTAAACTAGAATGCTATTTGGCCCTAAACAGAGAATACACAGTGGCAGAATACCTGACCACTTTGACTGACCCAAAACTAAGGAAATCTTTGACTATGTACAGACTCAGTGAGCATAGCCTTTCTATTGAGAAAGGCCGCCGTAGGCAGACCTGGCTCTCAAAAGAAAGGCTATATGCACACTGCCCACAAAATGAGGTGGAAACTGAGCTACACTTCCTAACCTCCTGCCAAATGTATGACCATATTAGAGATACATATTTCCCTCAGATTACACAGAGCCACAAAGAATTTGAAAATAAACCCGATTTTGATAGCACACTGTGGTATTTCACCCAGTAGAGTTTATCACAGCAGCAAGATTTGAGACCTGTTGCCAAAAGAAAGAAAGAAAGACCCACAGGTCATGGGCAGTGGTGTGAAGTACTTTAGTAAAAATACTTGAAAGTACTACTTAAGTAGTTTTTTGGGGGTATTTTTGACAACTTTTACTTCACTACATTCCAAAAGATAATTATGTATGGAGTAAAAAGTACATTTTCCCTGGCACCCAAAAGTACTTGTTACTTTAAAAAAATGGTTAGCAGGACAGGAAAATGGTCTAATTCACTAACTTATCAAGAGAACATCCCTGGTCATTCCTACTGCCTCTGATCTGGCGGACTCAATAGACACATGCTTCGTTTGTGAATGATGTCTGAGTATTGGAGCTGCCCCTGCCTATCCTTAAATAAAATTTAAAAAAATTAAATGGTGCCATCTAGTTTGCTTAATATAAGGAATTTGAAATTTATACTTTTACTTTTCGAAAACACTAATTACATTTAATTTTTATACTTAAGTATATTTCAAACCAAATACTTTGACTTTTACTCAAGTACGATTTTATTGGGTGACTTTCACTTTTACTAGAGTCATTTTCTATTAAGATATCTTTACTTTTACTCATGTATGATAATTGGGTACTTTCTCCACCACTGGTCATGGGTGACATATACAGCAAGTAAAATGACAAAGACTTACTGGCTACTTCCAGCGAAGCGTTGTGACTGACAGCCTCTCCTAGGTAGTTACGTGCCACACAGGTGTAGACGCCCTCGTCTGGTTTAGAGCGTCGTCCGTGGACGATACGCAGGAAGAAGAGGGAGCCGCTGGGAAGGAGCATGCGGTGAGACCGAGGGTCATCCCGGTCCGTTTCCACCCGCTCACCGTCCTTGTACCACTCCACAGTGGGGTTAGGCCTCCCCTCTGCCTTGCAGTTAAGGGTGGCGGGCTCCCCCTTGGACACGATCAGGTCAGAGGGGTCCTCCACGATCCAAGGTGGGCTGTCCTCAAAACGTGCCCGGGACCCTGTGAGGTGAAATAAGGTTACTATCCATGTAGCTGTCTATCAGTCATTCATACTGTAGCCCAAACATGCCATCTCTGAAAGAAAACATCCCAATGTACTCCCATTGAGAAAAAAGGCAATAGAAAAGCCCCGACAGGCAAACCCAAATCCATCATCTCCACTGACATGGACGTAAGGATGCATGAAGTCTGAGGGAGAGACAGATGGGTTGGACAAGAGAGAAATACATCTGTCACTCACCACTGAGATCTGCTACTGATGCACCATGATAGTAAAGCTTACAAGGCTCAGAACTTTAGTACTGAAAATCTCATGTTGTCGTTTCTCCCCAGGGTGGATTTTGACTCCGTAGAGATAAATCACATCTTTCTTTCACCTTATAGGCCTCTGCTATTCTACTATTTAATTAGACACATTTTCAGACAGCCCCTTCAGCATAGGTAAGGAAGTATCCTGCTTGTATACTATTCACACCGTAATGACTATATCATACCATATAGCCTTTTAACCACGTCCATTGAGATGTCAATTGTCAGTAATGGTAGGTACGGTAAATCCTGCAGAAGAAGACAGGTTTATTCTGATGGGGTATTTTCAAAGGAGGAAGAAGCCGCAGGAGATCTGGCCAAACTTCTGAGATGGTAATAGCCAATCTCAAAGTCAATCAGGATTTCAGCAGAGAAGACATGAAGGCCAGTGAGACGATAACTAAAACAGAGAGAAAGCCAATAGAGAGCGAGAAATAGAAAGATTGAGAAATAGAGAGAGAGCGCTCTCCCATATCCCTCCCTCTTGAGATCCATTACTGTTACCCTCTGCTGTATGGGAGATGAGTACTTCTCCAAGCCAAGGGCTTTAGCTAAGCTTTTAGAGTAGATGCTCTAACAATGTGCACTACAGTTTTGGGTCTGGAATGTGAATCATTAAAATGAAGTAAAAAGGGCTCCAATGTGCTGTGTATGACCAGATTGATTGTAAAAAATCTCCATGGTTCTCCTTTGTTTAATTGTTATCTTATGTTTTCCTGTCCATCTGTTTTTTGCTTACTTGTTTGCCTGTTGTTTATAAAACTTTGTCAACCGAATAGACCAGCAATGAAACAGTTAAGATTTTCTGAATCCAAATGTTCACCATGCCATTGAATATCATGAGTTATTTTTACTGCAGTCAATCTATAATCTACAGTGAAGTGAACATCTTCCATTACCAGAAGCATATGGTGGGGAGGAGCATACAGCAACATATTAACATACAGTGAGCTCCAAAACTATTGGGACAGTGAATGTTTTGTTGTTGAAATTATACAATGAGTAGTAGGTCAAAGTGCAGACCATCAGCTTTAATTTGAGGGTATTCATCCATATCGGGTGAACCGTTTAGAAATTACAACACTTTTTGTACATAGTCCCCCCATTTTAGGGGACCAAAAGTATTCGGACAAATTTACGTATGTATGTACCCACATAGTCAAAAGTTAAGTATTTAGTCACATTTTCATAGCACGCAATGACTACATCAAGCTTGTGACCACAAATTTGTTGGATCCATTTGCTGTTCGTTTTGGTTGCGTTTCAGATTATTTTGTAGTAGTGCCAAGTAGAAATGAATGGTAAATAATGTATTGTGTCATTTGAGTCACTTTTATTGTCAATACGAACAGAATGTTTCTAAACACTTCTACATTAATGTGGATGCTACTGCCATGATTATGGATAATCCTGAATGAATCCCATCAAAAATGCTAACCTTCCCAGTTATTGTAATGGTGAGAGTAATTGTAATGGTGAGAGTTATTGTAATGGTGAGAGTTATTGTAATGGGTTAATTGTAATGGGTAAATGATATTTGTGGGTCTGTAACTTCCTCACTCATCATTATTCACGATTCATTCAGGACTATCTGTAATCATGATAGCATCCACATTAATGTAGGAGTGATTAGAAAACATTCTATTCTTATTGACAATAAAAAGTGACTAAAATGACAAAATCATTTTTTGTATTATTTACGAATCATTTCTATTGGGCATAAAATTATCTGAAACGAACAAAACAAACAGCAAATGCATCCAACAAGTTTGTAGAGTGACAAGCTTAATGAATTATATATTTCATTTAAAAACAGGAAGTCACCATTGAAACCAACGTCTCTTTCGCAAGGTAGCACTGCACATACAGTTCATAGACAAAAATCAAAAAACAGACAAAGCAACAAACAAAGCAAAAAACAACAAACAAAGCAAAAAAACAACAAAGCAAAAAAGCCACATTCCTCAGCAAATAGTTGGCCAATCAATATTTTTTTAAATTGCCCAAGAAGCATCAGAGCATCCAATTGCAGTGTATTTTGCAGTTGGTTCCAGCAATGAGGTGCATTAAATCTAAAAGCAGATTTACCTAATTCGGTGGAGACACAAGGAACCTCAAGAGTTAACCAACCCTGTGAGTGGGTTTAGTATTGAAGTTTTGTAATTTTTTTTAAATACTTTAAAAAATGTAGTCAAGTAAGGGACACTTGTGTAGTAGAGCTTTGTAAACAAAAAAGGGAATAATTAAGTGATCTACGAGACTTTAATGAGGACCAGCTAACCTCATTGTGTGCTAGGAACATGGGACCAAATACTAAACTTGACTACTTTAATACACAAATAAGTGAATTTGTGCCAATACTTTTGGTTCCCTAAAATGGGGGACTATGAACAAAAAGTGCTGTAATTTTCCCAAATGGTTCACCCGATATGAATGAAAATACATTCAAATTAAAGCCGACAGTCTGCACTTAAACCTCATGGTCATTGTATCATTTTACTTTTAGAGCGCACTGTACATACTGGTTTCTACACTATAGTAGTTACATCTGAGGCGTGTGGAGAAATCCAAGCTTTTAGCTGTAAACAGATATATTTTTTTTATGAACTCATTGGAGCAACAGACTAAGATACCGTAATACACTGCTCCAAAAAATAAAGGGAACACTTAAACAACACAATGTAACTCCAAGTCAATCACACTTCTGTGAAATCAAACTGTCCACTTAGGAAGCAACACTGATTGACAATAAATTTCACATGCTGTTGTGCAAATGGAATAGACAAAAGGTGGAAATTATAGGCAATTAGCAAGACACCCCCCAATAAAGGAGTGATTCTGCAGGTGGTGACCACAGACCACTTCTCAGTTCCTATGCTTCCTGGCTGATGTTTTGGTCACTTTTGAATGCTGGCGGTGCTCTCACTCTAGTGGTAGCATGAGACGGAGTCTACAACCCACACAAGTGGCTCAGGTAGTGCAGCTCATCCAGGATGGCACATCAATGCGAGCTGTGGCAAGAAGGTTTGCTGTGTCTGTCAGCGTAGTGTCCAGAGCATGGAGGCGCTACCAGGAGACAGGCCAGTACATCAGGAGACGTGGAGGAGGCCGTAGGAGGGCAACAACCCAGCAGCAGGACCGCTTTTGCACAAAGTGCAAGTGCTCCGCCTTTGTGCAAGGAGGAGCACTGCCAGAGCCCTGCAAAATGACCTCCAGCAGGCCACAAATCTGCATGTGTCAGCATATGGTCTCACAAGGGCTCTGAGGATCTCATCTCGGTACCTAATGGCAGTCAGGCTACCTCTGGCGAGCACATGGAGGGCTGTGCGGCCCCACAAAGAAATGCCACCCCACACCATGACTGACCCACCGCCAAACCGGTCATGCTGGAGGATGTTGCAGGCAGCAGAACGTTCTCCACGGCGTCTCCAGACTCTGTCACGTCTGTCACATGTGCTCAGTGTGAACCTGCTTTCATCTGTGAAGAGCACAGGGCGCCAGTGGCGAATTTGCCAATCTTGGTGTTCTCTGGCAAATGCCAAACGTCCTGCACGGTGTTGGGCTGTAAGCACAACCCCCACCTGTGGGGGTCGAGCCCTCATACCACCCTCATGGAGTCTGTTTCTGACCGTTTGAGCAGACACATGCAGATTTGTGGCCTGCTGGAGGTCATTTTGCAGGGCTCTGGCAGTGCTCCTCCTTGCACAAAGGCGGAGGTAGCGGTCCTGCTGCTGGGTTGTTGCCCTCCTACGGCCTCCTCCACGTCTCCTGATGTACTGGCCTGTCTCCTGGTAGCGCCTCCATGCTCTGGACACTACGCTGACAGACACAGCAAACCTTCTTGCCACAGCTCGCATTGATGTGCCATCCTGGATGAGCTGCACTACCTGAGCCACTTGTGTGGGTTGTAGACTCCGTCTCATGCTACCACTAGAGTGAGAGCACCGCCAGCATTCAAAAGTGACCAAAACATCAGCCAGGAAGCATAGGAACTGAGAAGTGGTCTGTGGTCACCACCTGCAGAATCACTCCTTTATTGGGGGGTGTCTTGCTAATTGCCTATAATTTCCACCTTTTGTCTATTCCATTTGCACAACAGCATGTGAAATTTATTGTCAATCAGTGTTGCTTCCTAAGTGGACAGTTTGATTTCACAGAAGTGTGATTGACTTGGCGTTACATTGTGTTGTTTAAGTGTTCCCTTTATTTTTTGGAGCAGTGTAGAAAATGTCTCAAGTAAAAGTGAAAGTCACCCAGTAAAATACTACTTGAGTAAAATTCAATAAGTATTTGGTTTTAAGTATATTTAAGTACCAAAAGTAAATGTAATTTCTCAAATACTTAAGTATCAAAAAGTACCAATTCCTTATATTAAGCAAACCAGATGGCACGTTTTTTTAAATGTATTTTATTTATGGATAGCCAGCGGCACACTCCAACGTGTTTAGTAAGTCCGCCAGATCAGAGGCAGTCGGGATGGTATCTTGATAATTGCATGAATTGGACCATTTTCCTGTCCTGCTAAGCTTTCAAAATGTAACAAGTATTTCTGGGTGTAAGGGAAAATGTATGGAGTAAAAAGTACATTGTTTTCTTTTGGAATGTAGTGGAGTAAAAGTAAAAAGTTGTCAAAAATATAAAATAGTAAAGTACAGATACCCCAAAGAAACTACTTAAGTAGTACTTTAAAGTATTTTAACTTAAGTACTTTACACCACTGGACACAATGACCAACATGCCATGAACCTGAGAAAAACACCCAAACAATAATCCCACCACGGTAGCTGTACCAGCTAAAACCTACAGGTTACGCATGAGTACGGCTAATACTAATGCAGGATGCGGATGAGTGCTTGATTAGGGCCCTATAAAATCTGTTTTATTTTTTGCCTGATTCCATTTTATCACATATTCCATTTTATTTTTTTCAATGTTAACCTTTAATGCAAATGTGCACCAGGAAGAGACCGTTGTTTGGTTAAGCGGTGTTGTGGTAACGCTCATGTGATTGCTAAACAAAATGGCCACTGGATTGATGCAAATAGTCATGATACACTACATTACCAATAGTATGTGGACACCTGCTCGTCAAACATCTCATTCCAAAATCATGGGCATTAATATGAAGTTGGTCCCCCCTTTGCTGTCATAACAGCCTCCACTCTTCTGGGAAGGCTTTACACTAGATGTTGGAACATTGCTGCTGGGATTTGCTTCCATTCAGCCACAAGAGCATTAGTGAGGTCAGGCACTGATTTTGGGCGATTAGGCCTGGCTCACAGTCTGCATTCACATTCATCCCAAAGGTGTTCGATGGGGTTGAGGTCAGGGCTCTTTGCAGGCCAGTCAAGTTCTTCCACACGCTTATCTTTTAACAGCCAGGACCGCTATTTCTCGTCCCGGAACCGCTTAACAGACAGCTTGAAGCCTGCTCGACCGGGCCGCTAACCTTAGCTTTATGACTAGCAGCTTAGCTAGCTAGCTAACAAAGTTAGTCCAAGATGATTTGCAATGGAGCCCTCTGTCTGGAGAATTAAATTAACGGTTCTAGCTGTATCCATTACACTGTGTTTTGGGACAAACTGGATAACTCGGAGTTCCAATGCGGCAATTGTTTGCTTGCTGAGGATTATAGGATTGAAGTGGAATGTTAACCTTTTCTACGCCGGTGGCTGGACGGCGTTCATGCTTGATGGATGCATCTCGGCCTTATCGTTTGTCATTGTCCGGAGTTCGTTCGTCAGGTGAGCCATCACCTGCCTCTCTTCCCCCATCTGATAGTAGAGTTGAAGGAGCACAGCAAGAGGAACATGCCAATCAACGATGGTTGCATGTCACGAGCCATGGAAGCCGAAGACAGCGGCATCCCGCAAAGCAGGCTACACTCCCAACGAGATGCCCGGAGCGGATACAAACGAATAGTTGCCGTCCTGGAGCCTGATCTTCCTGCACCTTTGACGCTTTAGGTACCTGTGTCTGCAGCCACTGTACCTACTCCTTCCCCTCCGATTTCAAAGTCGACGATGGGATCCTTCCGTCCCTGCTCTGGATCGAGCGGGGCTTCTCCATCTGTGGGACGGCTACACCAGGCACCAGGAGCTACGGGCTCAAGTTATCATGCCCGTCCTTAAAGGATTATCAGAATCCTGTGAAGCGTGGGAATGGGAAGATTTTTTCCAGCTGTGATTTTGGGCAGCTCGATGGTAAGAAATGTGACTGTTCCTGGTGCAAAAACAATGTCCTATCCCAGAGCTAGAGTAAATGACATTACTAAGCTGCTCCCGAAATGTTCCACGCCAGGACATGGGAATCAATTCTTTAGTAGTCCATGTGGATTTTATTGACATTATAAAGGGCAGCTCTGAAACAGTTGAAACTGGATTTTAAAGAGCCGATTGATTCTCTGCTAGACACTAATAAAAGACCCATCATATCTGGCCCTGTGCCCACTCTGAATCGTGGCATTGAACGCTTTAGCAGGATTCTTTCTCTCCACAACTGGCTATGTGATTATTGCAGCTCAATGGGTGTAACTTTTGTTGACAATTTCAATACCTTTTGGAAACAAAACACATTTTATAAGGAGGATGGGATCCACCCGAATAAGTTGGGTTCCTGGATCCTTTCACAGCTGTGTTGAGACAATGACTATTCAAGGACCCAAGCCCAGCACAGTTAATCCCTACCATTGTGTCACTGAGTTGTGATAATGCTTCAGCAAATGTACATTATACCTGGGGCATTGGTAGACAGAATGTAAGTAACCAATTATGTCCCTTTAAAATGTCCTGAATGCCTCTGCGGATCCTACAGCTATTGTATGCAGTAATCATGTGCCTATGAACCAGAGTTATACTGTTAGCAATGAGGAGGTGTGCCTTAGTAGGAAGCCCACCGTGTGCAGCTCACCATGCACTAACATAAATAACATGAGCATGTCTACTTCTGCTAAGCTTCCCAGTAAAGCAATAAAAATAGCCGACGTTAACATATGTTGCTTAAGAAAGAAGGTTCATGAAATTAATAACTTGCTAGTAACAGATGACATTAATACTCTGACTATCGCTGAAACACACTTAGCTAATACCTTTGATTATACAGTGGTAGCAATACAATGTGAAAATGAATGTGTCATTATCAAAACTTTTGGCCACGACTGTATAGATTACCTCGACTAACCAGTGCCCCCGCACATTAACTCTGTACCGGTACTCCCTGTATATAGCCTCGCTATTGTTATTTTACTGCTGCTCTTTATTTGTTACTATATTTCCTATTTTTAGGTATTTTTCTTAAAACTGCATTGTTGGTTAAGGGCTTGTGAGTAAGCATTTCACTGTAAGGTCTACACCTGTTGTATTCAGTGCATGTGACAAATAAAATGTTTTTGATATCAAGAGAAGTATATCTTCTGGGCAATTTAAATATTGACTGGCTTTCATCAAGCTGCCCACTCAAGAAAAAGCTTCAAACTGTAACCAGTGCCTGAAACCTGGTTCAGGTTACCAGTAAACCTACAAGGGTAGTTACAAACAGCACAGGAATGAAATCAACATGTATGAATTACATCTTTACTAATGCTGCAGAAATGTGCTTTTAAGCAGTATCCAAATCCATCGGATATAGTGATCAATGTTGGGCCTAATATAGTTTATAAGTCATACAATACGTTTTGTAGTGATAATGTTGGTCATGTGGTGGGTAATGAGGCTCAACCAGATGCTGCACTTGACACATTTATGAAATTGCTTATTCCAGTAACTAATAAGCATGCACCCATTGAGAAAATTACTGTAAAAACTTAAAACCCAGAGGATTGATGAGGAATTGAAAAATGGTATGGCTGAGAGGGATGAGGCAAAAAGAATGGCAAATACATCTGGGTGCACAACCGATTGGCAAACGTACCGCAAATTGAGAAATCATGTGACTAAACTGAATAAATATAAGTTTCTATACTACGAAACACAGAAATTATAAAAGCTCATCTGCATGTGTAACGGCTCATCGACAAAGGACACAGTGCTGTTCTCTTTCACGGTTTATTCTGCAGACATACACACAACACAATGTGTAAACTTCAGAGAAAATCTGTCATGAAATCTCCTTCAAAGTTTAACAACTCTTGCTTTTATAATAGTAGTAGATCATTACATCTATAACAACATGACTACAGAGGAGCGCTCAACTTATGACTCCATCTCCCATAACACAGCACTGCAGCACATGGGCTACATGTGTACAGTAACATTGTTCCATAACAGTTTGGGAGCACGTACCTGCAGACATACACACAACACATTTACATACAATTACACAACATATAAAGGTCCATTTACAAGAAAACCAACATTTGAAGTATCCCAAAAGGATGAAGTGGAAGGAGAGTTGGCCAAACTCCCAAACCAACTACTGGCTGTAGGATGCCTTTCTACACCCCACACATCTACACTGTGTAGTACTAGACCTCACCAATAAAGTACAATGCTCATGTAAAATAATGGAAACTGAAATCTTCACTGAACGATTGTGTGAGTCACAACTATAGTTTTGCTTAATCTCTGAAGGCTTGGATCAGTAACTTGCAAATATTTGCTTGAATATTAAGATCAGTGTCACTTAGTGACTACACAATATCTTGTGTAGACATAGTGTAGATAAATATGTTGACATGTTTGACGATTCGACCAACACAGGTCCTGATTTGCCAAACTGCACTAGGATTGTCGTTGTGAGTGTAAGTCACTAGTGACAGTAAACTGAGTCACTAGGCTGTTCAGAATGTCCAATGGCAGCAGAAAAGCGTGTCCGATCACTGGATCTCTTCTGAATCTGAGTCTTGAGACCAGTGGTTCTGAGGTCACACCTGAAGAAGATTCCTCATCTCTACTAACTGGTAACTGGTATTATCCAATCTCGAGTTCTTCCTTCAGAGTCCACAAGCTCCTGACCAGGAAAAGAGTTCTCGCTCTTTCAGAAATGGAATCCATTCGCTCTTCTGCATAGGTCTGCTCCGCTTTCCTCTTCGTGATCTGAATCTCTCTGTGTGACACCTTGTACAGACACGTCCCGCTCCATTCCAGATAGTGAATCTTGACTCTCTTCTTGAGGAAAGGAACTCCCTTGTCTTGTTTGATACTGAATCCATCATCACATTGTGAGCACCGGAACTTGGAGTCAGGCCAACGGACATGGATGAAGAGAGGCCAGAAACTGCACTGTCATCATCTACTGGGAAGAAGTTGACCAACATGATCATGAACTACTTTTTCCCTTTCCAGTGGCTGTATTACATATTCTGTATGTGTGAGTGCCTGGATTCTTGTCTGACCACAGTGTAAATTGTCGAATCCCAGCGATCCGCCACTTTCCTCTGTCTTTGTTTGTCAATAGTACTCCATCGCCGACTTCTATGGCGGGCCCCTTGACATTTCTGTTGTAGATCTCAGTTTGTCCATTTTGTGCTTTAGCAGCATGTTCCTGCGCTATCACCATAGCATCCTTCAGATCATTGGAGAGGGACACCACATACTTGTCGTAACTGGTAACAGCTGGATCGTTCAGAGTGTTTCTGAAAAGCACATCTACTGGCAGACAAGGGATCCTTCCATACATCAGGTAGAAGGGGGCGCACCCTGTCGTCTCATGGGTGGTGCAATTGTACATGAACGTCAATGTCTGCAGGTGTCTCGGCCAGTCTTGGTAAGTGTTTTCGGTGCTAGAGCTCGGATCATGTTGCCAAGTGTCCGATTGAAACGTTCCACGCTGTCATTCCCCATCGGGTGATACGGTGTCGTGTGTGACTTTCTCACACCAGAAACTCTGAGTAACTCACTGATCAACTGACTCTCGAAACTTGCCCCTTGGTCACTATGAATTCTCTCAGGAAATCCATACACACAGAAGTATCGGTCCCACAGGATTCTTGCCACCTGCTTAGCGGATTGGGCTCTGCAGGGAAACGCTTGAGCTATTCTTGTAGTGATCTGTGATCTGTTATCACTAGTACATCAATGGACTTCTTGCTTGAATCTTCAGCAGAACAGAAATAGACACAAACCAGTTGTAGCGGCCTAGTCAAGGTGATACTTTCCAGTGGAGCCCTGCCATCAGGCTCAATGGTCTTGCTGACAATGCAACGGTGGAAACCAAGGACATAATCCCTAACATCTCTGACAAGGTGCAGCCAGAAGAATCAGTCTAGCTAAGCTAAGGCTTCTGAACTGACCCTGATGACACTGTGATCATGAACACCTTTCAGGACTTCTGCTTTGAGAGACTCAGGAACTATGTACTGGAACCGCTTTGTCTTTGATAGCTGATCTTGTGAGACTCTGTACAGTATGGCATTACCTGACAACAAGCGTCTGATGACTAACAGTTTCTCTTGCTCTTTCTCTTCTAGAAGGCCTGCGTTGTCTCCACATTGAATAGCACATGAGAAAGGGTCCTGTCGTTGAGTTGCTCATCACAAAGCTCCTTCTCAGAGTAGGCATGTAAGGTGTCTTGACCAGGAGGTATCAGTTGAGGTAAATGATGAACCATTTCAACAGCACATGTTCTAGCTCCTGTTTCCCAGTTGTCATGTGACTGGAGTATGGCTTGACACCTCATCCTCTGCCAAGGACTGAGAACACGTAGACAGAAGTGGAAGTTCTGTGAGCTTACGCAGTTGGGGTTGCCTTTGAGATCACTGGACCACCTGAAGGCATCATGGACTGAAGTGTTTGACAATGCTTGAACATCGCTAAGGAGGTTTCGTAGGGCTCACGAAGCAGCCTGTGGCCAACACCTTTGACAAAGGGCACTCGACTCAGAGCGTCAGCAACCATATTGAGGACCTGGCATGTACTTGATGTCAAGATTTTAACTGGCTAACTTGGCCACCCAGCGCTGCTCACAACAGTCCAGCCTCAGCTTGGTCATTAAATGTGAGGAAGTGGATTGTTGTCAGTCCAAACAGTAAAAACACATGAGCTTTCAACCAGTGACTGAACTTGTTTCAGATCAACCACTTTGCCAGGAACTCTAACCGATGAGCCGGGTAGTTATTCTGAGACTGAGACTGAGACAAGGACTTGCTAGCAAATGTAATGGGTCTGGCACAAATTTCTCCGTCTTGCAACTGACAGGACAGCCCCTATGCCATCGAGGGACGCAACTGTCGACAACATGAACGGATGGGAGAAGTCGGTGTGCCAACACCATCGTGTTTACTAGAGATGTCTTAAAACATTTGCGAAGGCCTGCTCCTGTTTGGGTGTCTAGTCTGTGACGTTCAACTTTCGACGCTGTGAGGAGGGCTTTACTTTGATGACCCTTGGGTTCTCGCTTTGATCCAGTCAACAATGAGAAGAGAAGTCTGGATATTGCGGAGAAACCTGGCAAAGTGTTGGTTGTAGTTGTTTACCATGCCAAGGAACGACATCCGTTTCTGTGAAGGAGTCACACCATCAAACGCCATCAGATCAGCACTGCTCATCTTAGAGATGCTGTTGACTTTACTAGGGTCACCATTTTCATAAATTATGTGGCCAAGGAACTTGACAGACTTCCTGAGGAAGAAGCACTTCTTTGGGGCCAACTTCATGTTGTGACTACGAAGCCTGCTAAAGACCATCTCTAAGTGTTCCAAGGCCGTCTTCTCATTTGGGCCAAAGACCAAACAGATCATCCAAGTAACACAGCAAACTCATGAAGTTCTGATCTCTGAAGATACTTGTCATCATGCGCATGAAGCTTCCAGGGCTGTTAGAGACCCTGAGGTAGACGGTTGTATTCAAAAGAGCCCCATAGGTGTTGTGAAGGCGGAATACTTCCTGTCATCTTCGTGCAGTGGCATGTTACAGAATCCAGAGGTGAAATCCATTGTGCTGAATAGTGTGTTGCCGCCAAGCGCAGCCAAGCAGTCTGGTGCGGGAGAGGATGTGCATCCTTCAGGGTCCTCTTGTTCAACCAGCAGAAGTCTGTACAGATACAAAAGGTCTCCATTTTTCTTCCAGACTTGCACCAGGGGAGATGCATACTGTTTACACCCCCTCGCTCTCCCTGCCTCCTTCTCTGCGTTTGTGCTTTTATTTGCAGATTGGGGACAGGTGGAGCTGATTGGGTTGTTAAACTTTTTATGGCTGCAGGGGCTGTATTGAGTAGCTTGGATGAAAGGTGCACAGAGGTGCCCATAGTAAACTGCCTGCTCCTCAGTCCCAGTTGCTAATATACGCATATTATTATTCGTATTGGATAGAAAACACTCTGAAGTTTCTAAAACTGTTTGAATGATGTCTGTGAGTATAACAGAACTCATATGGCAGGCAAAAACCTGAGAAAAAATCCAAACAGGAAGTGGGAATTCTGAGGTTGGTAGATTTTCAACACAGCCCCTAAACAGTGGGATATGGATGAGTTTGCACTTCCTACAGCTTCCACTAGATGTCAACAGTCTGTAGAACCTTGTCTGATGCCTCTACTGTGAAGTGGGGCCGAAGGAGACAGGAAATAGTCAGGTCTACCATGACCTGACCATGATCTGACCATGCGCGTTCACATGAGAGGGAGCTCTGTTCCGTCGCATATCTGAAGTCCATGTAATTCTCCGGTTGGAACGTTAATGAAGATTTATGTAAAAACATTCTAAAGATTGATTCAATACATCGTTTGACATGTTTCTACTGACTGTTACGGAACTTTTTGACATTTTGTCAGCTTTTAGTGAATGCGCTTTCTAACTTTGGATTTGTTTACCAAACACGCTAACAGAAATAGCTATTTGGACATAAATGAAGGACATTACCGAACAAAACGAACATTTCTTGTGGAAGTGGGAGTCCTGGGAGTGCATTCCGACGAAGATCAGCAAAGGTAAGATTTATAATGCTTTTTATGAGTTTTGTTGACTGCACAATTTGGCGTTAACTGTATGGCTTCCTTTTGTGGCTGAACGCTGTTCTCAGATTATTGAATATTGTGCTTTTGCCGTAAAGCTTTTTGAAATCTGACACAGCGGTTGCATTAAGAACAAGTGTATCTTTAATTCTATGTAAAACATGTATCTTTCAAAGTTTATGATGAGTTTTTATGTTATTTGACGTGGCTCTCTGCAATTTCTCCGGATATTTTGGAGGCATTTCTGAACATGGCGCCAATGTAAACTGAGGTTTTTGGATATAAATTTGAGCTTTATCGAACAAAACATATGTATTGTGTAACATGAAGTCCTATGAGTGTCATCTGATGAAGATCAAAGGTTAGTGATTCATTTTCTCTATTTCTGCTTTTTGTGAATAATGACTAAAATATGTATACATTTGACTTAGTAGTATTCTGTTTAGTTATAATTCTATGTTACTGTATGGATGAATGAACCTCTGAATATAATGTGTTCCTTGTTAGAAAGAATGGAGTTATCTTCAGACAGGCTGGAATGATGTGTTCCTTACAGGAAATTCTGTCTTTACCCAGGGAGGGGAGAGACCTTGGGTTGGTTGCAGATTGTGTAACAGGTGGCAGACAATCCAAGAACGCTAACTGTACTGCCATTGTATACGAGAGGAGGAAGGACCTTTTAAAACCTATGACATCATCTTTATTATATAACCTAATGTAAATTGTACTATGATCAGTACTCTCGAGAATAAACGCTATTGATTGATTGATTTTGAGACTGGTTTCTGTCCATTTTATGCTGATAAGTATCTTACAAATTCTTATGTATGGGCAGAGTGTTTTAATTGAATTGGTTGATAAAGGAATTTTATTCCTATATGTTTAACAGGCTGGAAAAATGACTGTTTTTCTGTGATTTTGCGGTGACCTAACAATCGTTTGTGGTGCTTTCGCTGTAAAGCCTATTTGAAAATCGGACACTTTGGTGGGATTAACAACAAGATTACCTTTAAAATGGTATAAGATACATGTATGTTTGAGGAATTTTAATTATGAGATTTCTGTTGTTTGAATTTGGCGCCCTGCACTTTCACTGGCTGTTGTCATATCATCCCGTTAACTTCTTTTGGCTGCAATCCCATTATGGTGACAAGTTGCACCTGGGTTTGGGATAAACTAGGAGATAAAAGTTCCTGGTGCCCAGTCCTGGCTCTCCCTCTTTCCACAAGCACCATTTTGTTTTGCGATCTGGTTGATTGTTTTTTTGATTAGGTGCACCCTTCAACACATTTTACCTTCATCCGTACATCTCCATTACACCCCTCACATGCCTACTTTCACAGGTTAGTTTTCCTTTGTAGTTTTATACTTTGTTAGTTATTTAATAAATATTATTGTTACTCCTTAACTGCCAACATGTGGACTCCCTTGCTTGTCACCATCTAAGAGCCAGGTTGTGACAATACTCACGTGTCGATTTCCGGATGAGATCTTTTCTCTCTCACTCAAGACCTGGTGCAACTTCTAGTATTGACGTGGAGGCACTCTTCGGAACGGAAGCCGGAATGGGGTTTTATCAGTCATGCTGATTCTGTGAACAAATCCTTTAGCTTCTCCACAATCAAGATGGTGACGTGAGAAGAAATCTTCATAGCGCACTACTAGGTCAGCCATCTGACTTGCACTTCAGACATCACAGGAGCTGAGATCCAAAGAACTCAACTCCAGCAGTCTCAGTTTCTCTTCCGTGGAACGTGTGTCTCATGCGGCCCATCACATTGGCCTCAGACGTGGCTTGAGGACAGCTGACCAGGTGGACTGCACTTTGTTCTGGTTCGCCATCTTGCATTTCCTCCGTTGCTACACATGGGAAGACATCTGCAAGCATCACATTGCGCTTCAGTCACACAGGACGGCCAGACATGTTGACCAGCTTCAGAGGGACCCATCAGTCTTCCCACAGAGGCGTAACAATCCTTGACACCATGATCCCCTGTGGTGCTGAGCGAGACGTAGTAGGTTCTGTCATCACCAGACTGCCAGGAGACAACGGTGGTTTTCGGTGGCTTACCCCAAACGAAATACTCGCGACCAGGGTCAAGGCAAATGGCTGAGTTACATCTCACTGTTCTTATCTTGTCAGGGATGTCGTCACCTCTCCAGCGGTTCATTTCAGCTAATAAGGCGAGAAACAGCTAATAACATTCCAGCTAATATGGCAAGAAACAGAACTCAGATTGTGTCATCTGTGCTGCAAGGGGCCCGAGACTGCTTTCCAATAATTGTCACATTGTTTTGATTCAGAGGATGTGCTTCATCATGTTGACCTTCTACTACCAAGATTAGAACAACCATCTTGCATCCATACATTTCCATGTTTAAAAAAGCCTGGGGCATGCATGTCTCGTATGACCAGGAGTAAAACAGAGGAAGCACAGACACTCTCCCATGCAATGAGACTGTTGAGTGACTAGTATCATTACAGACCCTGTAGGCCTGTTCTCTGGTACGATGTTGAGACCTTGGGTTGTGTGCAGGGGAGATGTGTTCCCGGGAAGCACGGCTTTGTCACTGCACTTTCTCTAGCATTAGTACTAACATACCCATCATACGACCCATAATCGTCTCATCTGGCTGCTGCTGTGCGTGTTGAACCAGGGCAGGAACGGCAGAAGTGTGCAGAACTTGATACTGTTGACTTTGAGTTGGAACAGTGTGACACAGATGACATTGAGCCAGAACAGGAGCAAAGGAGGAGTGTGAGGCATGACATTTTATCATTAGCTCTGTTGTGTGACACTGGGACCTTCATGCAGAGCAGTGGCATGACTCTTCAGCTGTGTAACGCTCCTTTGTTTCATTAAGGCTCTCTGCTCCCTCATTGATCCTCACCTGAACATCTCTGGAATTCTACTCAAGTGCTTTGCAGTTGAACCTGCAGGAGAGCTCAGGATCAGGGCAATGTTTCACAAACATGCAGGCTACTTGTTGACTTATGTTTTCCATCCTCCCACCCTGTCTGTGTAAACCCTCATCAGCTAAATCTGCTGCTTTGTTGAGCCTGATCCAGTAGTCTACCGGGTCCTGCCTCAGTTTGGGCTTGGTAGAGTAGAAATCTTCAAGCGGTAGACATGACGACGTGTCACTAAAATACTGCAGGAGGATATGATAGATTAGATCTGGGTTCTGTTTAACATCCAACAACTCGTCACTCCGCAAGCCTACAGTATCTTCACTACATCCTAGCCCCCCCCCCCCCCAGAAACCCGCTCATGATCTCTTCCGCTTGATCAGGCACCTCACATTTTTGCCTTTTCAGATAGTCTGTCATATCAACCCACTCTTGAACTGTGTACTTGTCAGAGCTGTCACCTCTGAACACTCTGGGTTCTCTCTCGGACTTGACGTGGATGGTCACATGTGGAACTTCATGTGTTACTGAATCAGTTGCTGACGTTTCTCTTCATGGTGTACTGTGGAGCTCACCACTCGCATCTATGGCTCCTGCTGACAACAATCTGGCTACTATGGAGTCCCCTATCTCCACTACTAACTGGCTTACCATGTCAGTAAGGTGTAGTATGGCATCTGTATCACTACTGGGCATGAACCTCCCCTCAAAAACTGACCCATAAGAGAACAACCTGGGCTGTGACCTTGCCCCGCTCTCCTAACACTCAGCTACTGACTGATGTCCCCACTCCCTGACCACGAAAGCCACTGGAAATCGCATTGCTACCTGTATGCTCACCAAACCAAAACACCCCTCCCCTTAGTGAAATAGTTAATGATTTATACTACTATTGCTATGTTGTAAATGTGAGCCATGACACCACCTTTAGATTAAACAAATGTAGAATTTAAAAAAAGAAATAAACAAAAAAAAAACGCAGTCCTAAAGGCCCCAAAACCAAAAATCTGACCAGAAGAGCACACTTGATCTTCACTTCCCCCGGTGATCTGCTTCAGGCTGATCTTGAGGTTAACGGGTCACGACACCAGTGTAACGGCTCATCGACAAAGGATACAGTGCTGTTCTCTTTCACAGTTTATTCTGTAGACATACACACAACACAATGTGTAAACTTCAGAGAAAATCTGTCATGTAATCCCCAAAGTTTAACAACTCTTTTGCTTTATATAATGGTTGTAGATATGCATCATTACATCTGTAACAACATGACTACAGAGGAGCGCTCAACTTATAATAATCATCGGATGGCCATAACACAGCAGATGGGCTACACGTGTACAGTAACATTGTTCCATAACAGTTCGGGAGCACATACCTGCAGACCTACACACACAACACAATGTGTAAACTTCAGAGCAACTGCATATGCCTCATGAAATCCAAGTGACATGAAATAAAAATAAATGTACACGTCGAGGGGACACCTCATTAGCAAGGAAAGTACAGGACGGACGCTAGCTATCCTTTAGCGTACAGCAACGTGCTAACTTTGTAAATGTCCATAAAATTGTAAACACATGCCAACATCGATAGTGATAAAACAATATCATTTTCAACCTAACATACATATGGAACCTGCGTGATCATGCACATATATGCAGTTGGCGCCACAACTATATACAACCTGTCTGCTTAATTATGACAAAACTCATACAACTAAGAAAGTCTATTTCAACCCTGTTACACATGCTCGTCGTCAACAGGATCTTGACCTGACTGGAGCTCGGCGTCGTAACCGACTTCAATGGACAAATGCTCAACGTCGAAGGCCACTGGCATGCTAGAGAAGTGTGCTCTTCACGGATGAATCCCAGTTTCAACTGTACCTGGCAGATGGCAGACTGCATGTATGGTGTCGTGTGAGCGAGCTCCCCATGGTGGTGGGGTTATGGTATGAGCAGGCATAAGCTACGGACAACAATTGCATTTTATCCTAGGCATTTTTGATGCACAGAGATACTGTGTCGAGATCCTGAGGCCCATTGTAGTGCCATTCATCGGCTGCCATCGCCTCATGTTTCAGCATGATAAATGCACAGTCCCATGTCGCAAGGATCTGTACACAATTCCTGGAAGCTGAAAATGTCCCAGTTCTTCCATGGCATACATACTCACCAGACATGCCACCCATTGAGCATGTTTGGGATGCTCTGGATCGACGTGTACAGTCGTGGCCAAAAGTTGAGAATGACACAAATATTAATTTTCACAAAGTCTGCTGCCTCAGTTTGTATGATGGCAATTTGCTTATACTCCAGAATGTTATGAAGAGTGATCAGATGAATTGCAATTAATTGCAAAGTCCCTCTTTGCCATGCAAATGAACTGAATCCCCCCAAAACATTTTCACTGCATTTCAGCCCTGCCACAAAAGGACCAGCTGACATCATGTCAGTAATTCTCTCATTAACACAGGTGTGAGTGTTGACGAGGACAAGGCTGGAGACCACTGTCATGCTGATTGAGTTCGAATAACAGACTGGAAGCTTCAAAAGGAGGGTGGTGCTTGGAATCATTGTTGTTCCTATGTCAAGCATGGTTACCTGCAAGGAAACATGTGCCGTCATCATTGCTTTGCACAAAAAGGGCTTCACAAGCAAGGATATTGCTGCCAGTAAGATTGCACCTAAATCAACCATTTATCGGATTATCAAGAACTTCAAGGAGAGCAGTTCAATTGTTGTGAAGAAGGCTTCAGGGAGCCCAAGAAAGTCCAGCAAGCTCCAGGACCGTCTCCTAAAGTTGATTCAGCTGCGGGATCGGGGCACCACCAGTACAGAGCTTGCTCAGGAATGGCAGCAGGCAGGTGTGAGTACATCTGCACGCACAGTGAGGGGAGGACTTTTGGAGGATGGCCTGGTGTCAAGAAGGGCAGCAAAGAAGCCACTTCTCTCCAGGAAAATCATCAGGGACAGACTGATATTCTGCAAAAGGTACTGGGATTGGACTGCTGAAGACTAGGGTGAAGTCATGTTCTCTGATGAATCCCCTTTCCGATTGTTTGGGGCATCCGGAAAAAAGCTTGTCCGGAGAAGACAAGGTGAGCGCTAACAGCAGTTCTGTGTCATGCCAACAGTAAAGCATCCTGAGACCATTCATGTGTGGGGTTGCTTCTCAGCCAAGGGAGTGGGCTCACTCATAATTTTGCCTAAGAACACAGCCATGAATAAAGAATGGTACCAACACATGCTCCGAGAGCAACTTCTCCCAACCATCCAGGAACCGGTCGGTGACGAACTATGCCTTTTCCAGCATGATGGAGCACCTTGCCATAAGGTGATAAAAAGTGATAACTAAGTGGCTCGGGGAACAAAACATCGATATTTTGGGTCCATGGCCAGGAAACTCCCCAGACCTTAATCCCATTGAGAACTTGTGGTCCATCCTCAAGAGGTGGGTGGACAAACAAAAACCCACAAATTCTGACAAACTCCAAGCATTGATTATGCAAGAATGGGCTGCCATCAGTCAGGATGTGGCCCAGAAGTTAATTGACAGCATACCAGGCCAGATTGGAGAGGTCTTGAAAAAGAAAAATACACTGCAAATATTGACTCTTTGCATCAACTTCATGTAATTGTCAATAAAAGCCTTTGACACTTATGAAATGCTTGCAATTATACTTCAGTATTCCATAGTAACATCTGACAAAAATATCTAGAGACAGTGAAGCAGTAAACTTTGTGTAAATTAATATTTGTCATTCTCAAAACTTTTGGCCACGACTGTACTACAGTGTGTTCCAGTTCCCACCAATATACATACATTTCGCACAGCCATTAAAGAATGGGACAACATTACACAAAACAGCCTGATCAACTCTATACCAAGGAGATGTGTCACCCTGCATATGGTGGTCACACTAGATACTGACTTACTTTCTGAAACAACGCTCCTACTTTTTTTCTTTTTGAGGCATCTGACAAATTTGCATTCCCATTCATGTGAAATCCCAAAATTAGGGCCTAATGAATAGATTTCAATTGACTGATGAACTAACTCAGTAAAATATTAGAAATTGTTGCGTTTATAAATATTTTTTCAGTGTGTAATCAGGATGTTTGAATAATGAAGAAAAGGAAAGCTGCACACACGGAGCTCAGATGCAATAAATGTATTTCCAATGTTGTTTCAACCAAGTTGTCTTCATCAGGGTAGAATGACAAACACTGCAGATCACCACCTTATATAGGGTTTCAAAGGACATACAGGTTTCTGTTATCATGGCCGGCTGTGGCATGATTTCATTGGTCCATTTACAAATACCAATAGTACATGTAAAAAAAAAAAAAAAGCATGAATGGATAACATACAATCATGGATTTAATTAGACTACAAACACAATATTATTTATAATTGATAGCAAAAACACAATAACCCCAGGAATTGTTTCATATCAAAGTTCCGACTGAAGGGAGCGAGGGCCTTTAAATTAAAAGATCCAGGCGGCTTCACCTCTCCTAGGTTGATTGAAGTGTTCGATGCCAATATAGCGAAGGGACAAAATAGGGTAGTTCGCTTCCAAAATGTGGTCAGCGACTGGGTACGTTGAGTTTTCACCTAATGGTCCTACGATACTCAGAGCTTCGTACTTTTAGTTTGCGCTTCATTTTGCCCACATTTTTACAAAGGACAAGTTATAAGATAAATAACTGCCTTAGTGGAGGGTGTGATAACACCTTTGAATGGGATCTGTTTCCCCTGTTTGGGGGTGTTTAAAGGATCTACATTTGTAAGTGCCATTGCATTGAACACTTGTAGTTTCCATCCAGTAGAGGGGCAAGGAGAAGTTCTGCAGGGGTATTTTGGGGTGTTAAATCTAAGTTTACCAATTGATCTATGAGATTTCTGCCCTTTCATAGAATTTTCTTTGCATCTCAGCCATGTTTCTGCAGCTTTGTGATTGTTTTTTGCAAATTCTTTTGATTCGACAGAATTGGCTGTAGGGCAAACCGTTTGTCAAGGGAAGAGGGTGACAGCTATCAGCCCTCAACAAACTGGATCAGTGGGTTTCTTGTAAAGATCAGTGTATAGAACATTATCCTCACAAATAAAAGATCAAGGTAACTGATTTGACGTGTGTCAGATTGCATAGTGAATCTCAGGAGCTCATAACAAGAGTTAAGAAAAGTATGGAACGCCTAGAGCCGTTCTGCATCCCCCTCCATAGAACAAAAATATCAATGTCCTGTTTCCGAATAATAATGTTGAGCAAACAAAATTAATAAAAATAAAAGAGGATTGACAAGACTGTTTCTTCATGTAACCCACATACAAATGAGCATAGTTAAGAGCCATAGGGGATCCCATAGCAGTACCCTTCATCTGGATAAAGAAATAATTTTGAAACATGAAAGTTGTGAGTACTATTTCAGCCAATGTTATAATGCATGCACTGGAGGGTAGTTCATCTGGGTCACATTGTAAGGCTGCTTTGATGTATAAAACCAGGCTATTTTTGATTTGTGGCAAGAACATTGTGGGTGGCAGTTGAGTGCACCTTTCAGACACAAAAACACTAGCAACCAATCATGTTTGTGACAAAGAGAAAAACCTGTAATTGGCCATGTCGGAGGCTTTATAAAGCGGTACAAATATTCAGCTAATGCTCATGGCCAGTGGCGATTTAAGAATGTAAATCTTGGTGGGGGAAGAAATATATATAAAAATCTAATTTTTTTTGGGGGGGGGGGGGGGGGGGGGGGGGGGCATGCCAGCCACTACACAACACTAAATAATACATTAATTGCACTATAAAAACAGTGACAAACAGTGCCCACAAACTGTTAGGGCCTACATAAAACAGCAGAGTCCCAACATCTTACCACTGCTACACCTGGCTATCAGCGGAGCCTTGTTCGGCAGGAAAAGTTAATTCAGCCTCATTTACTGCCTTTAAAAAAAAACATAGCTGATATGGCTGACTTGATTAAACAAATGTGGTTTATACTGACAATTGAGATGTACAAACTATGGCATAAGAGGACAACAAGCAGATAAGAGGCAATCCGTAAATTCGATTAAGACATTAATGAGCGAGCTTGGACAGATGTAGTCAATATAACAATTTGTTCAGCATTTTTTAAATGTACAGCGACAGAATTCAGATCATGGGCCGTTCTTACAGTGTTCTCCCTGTACACCAAGTCAGAACCGTAGGATATATAAAGGGGGCATGAGCAGACAATGAAAGCTCTTACAATATTCAATCATTACATTTCTCTAAAAACAGGTTATAGGCTACATGTGCACCACAAAGTCAGAACAGTAGGTGAAATGAGGGGAAAAATAAACCAAATTATTAGGGTGAGGCACATGGGCTACTAACAGCTTACTACACAACATACACTTAGTATTACTTTCTTAGCTACAGTATGCATATCTCCCTGGCATATTACATTACTTATGCAGCAGCATACAAGACATGTTTGGACTTTGTCATCAGTCTGGCATTCTCTGGATTTATGGGGCTTTCAAGACAACTGGAAAAAGGTTGAATTATGACGTCAGTGATCTTCAGGTCATAGTTCTAGAAAAAGAGGCCCGAGTTCCCGATTTACAATTCCGAGTTGGATGAGCTTGGAAAAAGAGACCCTTAAACCCAGAATTGGGACCACACATCTACTCCACTGAATAGCAGGCTAGTGATTGCTTTGCAATGTTTGCAGTTAGCCACTGATTCCTTCCATACCACTCATTGTTGAATTAGTGATTTCCAGCTTGTTGTGTAATGTTTATGTCCAATGGCCGATGAGCACCGATGTCATCTATAATTTCTCTTCATATGACAAGGATTAAAAAGGATTTGCCAGTAGATTGTCGACTTGATTCATGCTGACTGCTAGCTAAGATTTTGAAAGTATGTTGACATGATCAGTCCAATCAAAGCTACTGTAGCTATAATGTGATTTGATGTCATTTTATCGGTGGCCAATGACCTTGAGCCTTCTTGGATGGACACTTCTAATGTAACTATGGCAGCACACAAGGGGTTTGAATTGTTGAGCTCTACCCTTAGATTTGGCGGTGACGTAGTGTCACCATGAGTGACAGAACACTAAGCCAATCAAGGCGCAACTAGAGAACATTACCAATCCCTACACTCCGTATTTTCCGCTGGCTGCACCACCACAGAAAGCACTGAGCTAGGCTGAACCACCTGCATTTTGGAGCTGCCTTACTCCAGAAAGCAACAAACACACAAAAAAAAGAGACCATGTTTATATGGGGCTTTATTAACTCAAAGATTTTTTGCAAACTGATATGTGACACGTATTAATGCCAAAATAACATGCAACCAAAACAGTCGCCACTGCTCAATTGGCCTGGATAGTGTTCAACCACATGAAATAAATGTAATGTTGGGTCCACAGAGTTCAATGTGCATATGGAATTCTTGAAATGCTTTGGTGTGACTTGATTTGCCCCAAAATATGATTCTAAGTCAATCCTGTTTCCAAATTAACTAACAAAATAATTAAACACACTAAAAGGGTGAACAGCTAAGGGAAGGGCATATTTATAAACCCACATAAATGAATAAATTACATAAAACACAGAACAGAGCAAATTCTTAAAACTGTGCTGTCACAAAATGCTCACATCTGTGTTGATCCAATAAGTGGTTATGTAAGGTTATGTCATTGTAATATGACACACTGAAGAAATAATGTAGATACACCCATTTCACAATCAGACTAGTCCTTCACTCCACATAGCGCTGAAAGCTTCTTCTATCAGGGGCTATTAGGCTCCAGAGTGGCACAGCGGTTTAAGGCACTGCATCTCAGTGCTAGAGGCGTCACTACAGACCCTGGTTTGATCCCGGACTGTATCACAACTGGCCGTGACCGGGAGTCCCATAGAGCAGCGCACAATTGGCCCAGCATTGTCCGTGCTAGGGGAGGGTTTGGCCGGGGTAGGCCGTCATTGTAAAATAAGAATTTGTTCTTAACTGACTTCCATAGTTAAATAAAAAATGTATAAAAAAAGCAAAATTCCAAAGCAGGAGCCCAGGTTGTCCATAAGACAATTGTGGGCAACCTTGAAGTGTATTCCAGAGGGAGGAGCCCATTTAATGAGAGGCTGTTGGCCTCAAACAAGGTGATCACGCTCTACCAGCCTCTCAAGGATATCTCCACGCTGTAGCGAAGGTTGTGTACAGAGTATCTGTCTGGTGCACTGTATGGCTACTAAAGGTTCCTGTATCTCTGGTAGGAAGGAAGAGAAAACTTAAAGCAAACAGCTAGCTCTTGTTATGGTCATACCTCATTAGATAGATGTTGTGCAGTTTTCCAGAATGAAGCTGACATTCTCTCCTCTTGTTAGGTTAATTAATAAACCACTAACATTTACATCTACTACTCACATACTGTGCAACGGAATCCAGAGAGCTAATCATATTATAGATCATGAGTAACTCATTATGCAAGGATGATGGGTCTAAATAACATCCATAGTCATACACTGTAGATTTACTAAGATATTAAAAGCTATTCATGGAGAACATGAAACATCCACAGGAGAGCAAGCAACATAGCCCTGTCGGAGTGACTGCGAAAGTAGCCAAGCACTCTGATAGCTTGTCTATTGAAGTGGCTCTAATTGCAACTTCAGACACCCACCCACATGTTGGTTCATGGCTTCTCATACATGTCTGCCTTAAGACAGCAGAGTTAGCAGGAGAAGAGCTTAGGGAAAGATCAAGCCCCATCTTTACAGCCCTGTTGATCCAGGCTATATTTGGCCTATGGCTGCTAGCTATGACATTACGTAATTGGGTTTCATTAATTAATATTTACAAATATTAAGCACGCGTCAGTCTTTCTTCCCCAAGGGCATAAGTGTACCTCCATCATGCTAATATGGTGTGAAAACAACAAAACCAGAGGGAGAACTACATCCTGCTTCACTTCAAATCCTGTTGTTGTTCAGGGTAAAAGTAACCCTCTAGGTCTGCGCTGGGAACACAACTCTTAAAACAGAGATGCTACACCCCCAATCCTGTTTCCTATCTTTTTCACAGTATACACAAATCAGGGGAGACAGAGTGTACCTGTTGGGTATGGGTAGTAGCACTAAGGAACTACTATAGCTGGCACACAAGGATACATTGGGACACCGTCACACAAATTTGTAGGGGCTGCTTACCTTTGGGGCTGGTTGCTATGCACTGAGATTTATTCATGAAGCTTTCACTTCTTATACCATTTACATAATGGAGTGGATCCAAAAGCCCTTGAGAAGAATTTGAGAGTCATAAGGAGAAAAGTTTGGCTACTCTTGGCATGCTGTCAAATGGTCTTTGGATGGCGGGCTCATAATAATGCTCTCAGTCCTAAACCTGTAGTCTTCCATTGACTCTTTGTGTGCATGTTATGTGTGCTACCGTCTCATATAATATATATCTGAGACAGCGCCTTTGCCTGGCAGCTGCCCTTACAGCCCATGTCTCATCTCAGTGATGGCATCAGCATGTCCCAGAAGCAGGACATTATTCAGTGATATGACTCAAGTCAGGCTGTGTACTGTACAGTAGTAGGCTGTGGGCAGACACTGTTGTTGTGGTTTTATCATCCAGACCAGAGAACATTTTCATTAAGTGCAGCTCTGAGAGGGTTTGGGCGAACCTGCAGCCATAATGTTTCACTAGCCAAGTAACCAGGGGGAGGAGGAACTGGACACATATCACTGTAAGCTATTTCATTAACTGTTGCCTTTAGAGGGGTGTTTAGCATTGGATTAGTAAAACACCAAGCATACCAAGTGCTCTGAATTAATTAAACTTAAATGAATTGAAATAGCAGTGATTTGTCATTACAGAGAGTAAGTGATTTAATTCCAACCTGTATCAGATTGATCAGTCAGTGTGAAACACTCTGGTGAGGCAAGTTAAGTGCGGAGACTGCAACCAATATGTTAAGCAGAGGCAGCTAGCTCTGGCAACTGTCTCGCTCAACCCCTGAGGCACACAGTTCTCCCTCTTTCTGCCTTTGATCAAATGCAATTTGTGGAGGATCCCTATTTTTTTACAGACTCAAACAGAGGCCTAGGAGGACACATTCAACACACTGTCAAGTTCAAAAACAACTTGGGAAAGTATTGGCATTGATAGACTCCAAAGAGAGATTGAGACCATGCATTAATAGCCTGACTGAAAGTGGAGACCAAAGTCAAATAAGACCCCTGCTGCTAACATGATGATGCAACAATGTCCTCAATGCACCCCTGTAATACACCGGCGTCTATCTATCATGTGTCTATAAAGTATATATATATTTTTTAATGATTTTTGTTTAACATGACTGTGGTCTCAATTGTACCAGAGTAGTTCATATTTTTGACATCAATCATCCTGTCTCATGGACATAAATTTCAAATATTGTCGTACTTATCCTCTGTAAACATTTCATCATAGGATTGCCAGTCTCTCAAAGGATCATAAGAAATCTTGATGTCCTAAAGTAGCCTATGACGTGGATGCTCACAGTGACTGAGGCAGCTGCATTGATGTTCCATGAGTCTGTTGTCCCTGTCAACAGAACGCTTAAGACATCTGGTGGAAACATGCATAATAAAGAAACCTCAGGATATGTGAAGCATATCACTGAATACACTTCACACCATATGGCACCAGTGTGCTCTGACAGAGACTCAAAAAGAGTTTGATGGGAGGGGTGTCTGGGGGATAAAATGTAAATTACACACAGGCACGCACAAACACGCACGCCAATGACATTTTTTAAAATTTTTATAATTGTGAGTTATATTTCCATGGGTCGTAAAACTTCTGGATTTTTAAACGAAAAAATTGATATAGCGTAACGCAAAAAAAGTGGAAACATATTTTAAGCAAAAAGTTGAATACTTGTATTGCAAGCCAAAACAAACAATATAAATTATTTTAAAAAAGGGAGAGCAATCTGCTCTGCTTTTTTCACAACTTTTCCTCACCCATGCTTGCATTTCTTAGGTCTTCGCCTTGAATCACATTTCTATGGTTACAATCTTTTTTTCCCTATGCTTTTATTTTTAAACCCTGTTCATGTGTGGGTGGGATTTTGAAGAGACAAACTAAATTGGTTACTGTTGGTCAATACATTTGGAGTGACAGTTCAACAACCACATCCAAGTCCATGAACTCAAAATTCGAACAAACCTACAGTTGTTATTAACAGACTTGCCTAGTTAAATAAAGGTCAAGAACAAATTCATATTTACAATGACAGCCTACAGGGGAACAGTTCAGGGGCAGAACGACAGATGTTTACCTTGTCAGTTAGTACCCACCCATGCTGGCAGCTACAGCCTGGCGCTAGTTTCCCCTTTCATCTGTGGCTAAAACTTGTAAAAGAAAGGGATAATTAACGTGTAATATTGGTCACCGTGTATTTCACCGTGACATGCCAATTATTAGCTAACGTTACTGCTCACGGGAAGCACGACAAGCCAGTGTGAATGACCAGTGCACCGGTTTTGTAGAGGTGCCTCCCGAAGGTTGTTGCTTCCCACTGGGCAGCTGTATGGTCACATGTCGCCGGCAGTAGCTATGACCAATATGAGTAGGTTGGCAGCATACATGAGAAATAACTTGTAACATTGGTAGTGACCATCGAGGATACAGTATACTGTTCAATGGGGAGAGTATTGGTGCAAATTGGAACAGCAACAAAAAACGAGGACAAATCTTGACGTCAATGATCTTCAGGTGGGAGGTCTAGAAAGTTGCCAGAGTTTCCGATTACTGTTCAAAATGATTTTTCCCAGCCAGAGCTCGTTTTTTCCCCCTCCTTCTGAGTTCCCAGTTATTTTGAGTGCGGCATATGCACTGCAAGCCGGCAGTACTGCACGGTGGCACAATGCCATTCGCTTACCGAGCACTACTGTCCCGCAGTACCGCAAGTGATGTAGCTAGGTAGAGGGTGGAAAGCGTTGATGATGCGTTCTGTGGGTGTGGTCGTTGAACTCACTCTAAATGAATTGACCAATAGTAACCAATTTAGTTCTCCTAAACCCCACCCAGATGTAAACATTGGTTCAAAAATGAAAGCGTATGGGACAAAATATTGTGACCGTAGAAATGTGATTGGAAGAGTAGACTTGCGAAATACAAGCATTGGTGAGGAAAGTTTAACAAAGCGGAGCAGATTGGATGGAAATCTGGTTACTTACAAGCAATCTTTTTGTGAGTAAAGTACATATCGGATAAAAAATTATGACAGGTCTGATGCAAATTTTCCAGAGAAGGTGAGCTCTGAGTCTGTAAAATGAATAATGGGAGAAATGTCAGTGGAAACGCTTTTATGCAAGTACCGATATAATAACCATCGCATCAAAGTAAACTTGAAGTCACGCTATGACATGTGTGGTACTCCCACTACAGCTTGTCGGGAAAGCATGCAGTTTATTAAACTACAGATTAAATAAAGTTATGAACTTCACAGGGTGGTGTAAATTATGAGCTTGATGCTCCTTTCCAATAAATATCGAGGGTCTTATGATAATTGATGCTTGGCACACAAAACCAACTCATCATGTAGGCCATACAGTGGAGTTGGCTAAAAGGTTCTGCCTGGTCAATCCGAAATCTGCAGTGACTGTACAGCATTTACTGTGATAAAGCCTCCGCAGAAGTCAGATCATTCATACTTATTGCGTTTTGTGGAGCAGAGCTGTTGTCAAGTGTAACTTGACTTATTCCGTCCCTCTCCTCGCCCCTACCTGGGTTCGAACCAGGGGCCCTCTGCACACATCGACAACAGCCACCCTCGAAGCATCGCTCCACAAAAGCCGCGGCCCTTGTAGAGCAAGGGGAACAACTACTTCAAGGTCTCAGAGCGAGTGACGTCACCGATTGAAACACTGTTAGCGCGCACCCCGCTAACTAGCTGGCCATTTCACATCGGTTACACTCACCCCCCTTTTGACGTCCTTTTACACAGCAACCAGTGATCCAGGTCAACAGCAAAAACAACAATAAAATCCATCATTTGGTGTTATGTTGATGGTGTTAGAAAATACTGTTTCATGCACCGCTCCAGAATCTTCCATAAGTGTTCAATTGGGTTGAGATCTGGTGACACACACACTTTAAACCCCTATGCCCCTTTGAGAACCAAAGTCACAGATCTTTTGTTCTAACCATGGTAGCCAAAATAACGGGAAACTGGTTAATTTTTTATATTTTTAACATAACCCTAAGCATGTTGGGATGTTAGTTGCTTAATTAACTCAGGAACCACACCTGTGTGGAAGCACATACATTGTATCCCTAATTTACTCAGTGTTTCTTTTATTTTGGCAGTTACCTGTACTTGATGCATCGGCTACGCATACAAGTTGAGAAGATGAAGAGTTCATATTGTGGATTCTCACTTACCTGATGCGGTACAGATGATTGATACCGTCAATAGCAGGACATGGGTGCTATGTTTCTCCATATTCTTGTAGTTTGTCATTTTTGCGTGGTGACAGGTTGGTCTATGGCCAAACTGATGTTCAACCCTCTGTCACATTCAGTATCCAAATGTATCAAAGAGGTAAACAATTAGTGCTTACTACGAGCTCAGTTGGATTTTTTCAAGCGGTTAAAATCGCCCCGCCGAACTTTGACAACAGCTCTCCAGAACCCATGACAATTTCGCATGAAGAAATATATTGTAACATCACTTCGCCCCAACACATGCACGCAAAATCATAATGAAATCATCTTGTAGCGAAACGTCCTCAGCAAGTCATTCTACCATAAAACAAGAAATCGATACGTAAATATATTAATCTTCTCTAAAATACAAACAAGACAGCTTCGTCTGAGAAGTTGCGCTCCCGCTCGAATCTCTGTATGTGTGCCCTGTTCCTGGGATAAGAGATGACCAGTTTACGAATGTCAACTGACGCGCATGCTGAACTGAGTAAACATATCTCCGCTACGAAACCTTCGCCAATATAAGGAGGTATTCTTAAAGAGACAGGAGCAACATCTGTGCAGGCTCTGATCCGCCTGATCCCCCTTCTGCGCTACGCATGGCTAGATGACAGTGAGATGATTCACAACCTAAAGGTCTGCGTTTCAGCCATGTCAATCTTTACAGTAATTGCAGGTGTCAGTTTCCTTAGACCCCAATTTATATGGTCCTAACATTGTATGGCAAAGCAATTATAGGTAATTCAATAAACATAATCCTAGCCTGTCAATTGGCTGAAATGATTAATGTCATGTGTTTCCTTTAAGTAGGCTAAGACAAATGGATGAAAACTACATCGCAGAGGGCACATGTTGTTATTGACCAACAGAACTGTAATCAAGGGGATAATTATGAGGATTGTTATGGTGGTGACTTCAATCATTTATTGATGATCAATAAGTTATTGTTGCTTCTCCTGTTGGAAGAGAATTCTAATCATAATGATGATGATAAAGGATAATGATATTCTGCTGCTGCTACAGTACATGTACCTCTGATGATGATGATGAAGATAGCCTTCCACTGTGATAAACAGTCCAGAACAACTCAGCCCTTTAACACTGCCTGCCACAGAGCTTCCACAGGCCCCAGATTCCATAGTGATTTATTAAACAGGTGCTGGTTCACACCCACTCCTTCCTCTCATTGATCTGCAATCTGCCTCTTGCAGAGCCTCTGATGCCTATACTCTCTGGGGAGGACACACTGCTCCCCAGGGCAGGCTCCATCTCTCTGCCCCCACCCTACTCCACCCCAGCCCGGCCCAGCCTCTGTGTGCCCCTGGCCCCTGACTTCTCAATGCATTGTCTATATGTCTCTTACGGAGAGCCCAACATGATGGAGAGTGCGCATGGAGAACCAGGTGCCTGCTCTCCCTTTGTCCCCCTGAATGGGGCTGGAAATTGGGCTACAGATGAGAAGTCCAGACGCCTGTCCCGGCAAATTACACAAAGAGAGGCCACAACGGCATTAACCCCCAGCTCCAATGGAAGCGTGGACCTTATCAAAGTCTACAAAAGCTAAACAGAGAAAATGGAAACATCTCATTATGAGTCCTAGTGGTGTCATTGGGTGTCAGTCTAGATTTAAACAACAACTGCCACCAGTGGACACTGTCTTCAGGTGGTGGAGGTTCTTTTTTATTTAACCAGGCAAGTCAGTTAAGAACAAATTCAAATTTATAATGACAGCCTACCCCAATTGTGCACCACCCTATGGTACTCCCAATCACAGCCAGATGTGATGCAGCCTGGATTTGAACCAGGGACTGCAGTGATGCCTCTTGCAGTGAGATGCAGTGCCTTAAACAGCTGCGCCACTCGGGAGCCCAATGTTATCAATGCACTCATGTCTAATTCTTATGGATTTCATACATGATGCACTCAAAATAAATACATTACCTTTTGTGCCTTTGAGGGAAATGTATTCTGATTGGAAAAAGCTTATTTTTGCTCATGCATTTAAAAAAAAATCTCAATTTCCTCAACATTACCTGAGAGCTGTTGTGGTTGTTTATTTACGATTCAGAAACGTGCATTTTGGTAGACGCCATTTTTATATATTTGGATTCAACTATAAAATAATAAATGTTGTTAATTGTAATAACCAAGAGTCCCTCAGCATGGGGTAGAGTATGTGGATGGTGGGGAAAGTGTGGCAGGGTACAGATGGTGGGACAGGCTAGTCAGTGTGACTCCGGTAAAGAATGTGAGGTTCAGTTGTCCAACCTCTGCCCAAGTCTTGATCTCATGTCTCTCAGATCCCCGTTTGGCTCCATACCATAACCTGGAGACCCAATCCAGAGACTAGACTACAGACAACTACATTTTCCCTTTTAAACAAACTGTATATTCCGACATGAAATGTACAACTCTAATGACAACTTAAACAACTCTCAACCCTGGCACTGAACCCATCACTTACTTACACTCACTAACCTAACGCCTGAAACTAGATCCCCTACATACTGGTCTTAACATGCAGGAAACAAATATTGTGAGGTTCTCTTCTGTACTGTTCAACCAATCCAGTAAAAGTGGAGGAGGAGTTAAGATGGAGTGCCACCTTGTAAACGTCCAAAAGCGGAAGTTGTATCACAGGCTCTTTCAATTTCCCCTGAAAACTGGAACATCCGGTTGTTGGGGACTCGGCAGAGGCTATACACTCACTACAACTGTAAATGTGAGCCTCTGATCATGGTTGGTGGTTCACTGTACAGTGTAGAAAACTCATTCAGGGATCCTAGTTTCTCTCTCCCTGCCTATACTGGGCTCACCTCGTCATGTTTCTCCTCTCCCACAGAGAGAGGGTCCTTAGCTGTCAACCTCTGTGGTAACTGATCAGCCAGTGTCATTAGTCACTGGTCCAGACCCTTTTGTCTTCCCCTCCTTGCCTGCCTGGCTGTGCGAGGGACCTTCAGTCAGCCTGGAGGACTCAGTCTGCGTCCCAAATGACACCATATTCCCTATGTAGTGCATTACTTTTGACCAGGGCCCATAGGTTGGTCACTGGTCAAAAGTAGTGTGCTATGAAGGTAACAGGGTGCTATTTGGGACACATCCTCTGCCTGGGGTTTATTTACACACCTGGTGTCACCGCCATGCAGGGCAAGCGGCAGGCCATTTACATCCAATACAGTAGAGTGCAAAGGTAAGCAACTAATATTACAACTGCATTTGGCGGCCAGCCCAGCTTTTCTCATTTCAGGCCCTTCGATACAGACAACGTCAACATACATCCTCTTATCATGCCCTCAAACATCAGTTGCAATTTGTAGGAGAGTTGTATTTGTATTGAGCCACCCCAGAGGAAGTGAGGAGGTTTGTATTACTAGTTCTCCTTTCTCATCAGTCTACCTGACCAGGAGTGCTGACTGCTATTGGATCTCCTCCACTATGTGTTAATGAGCCATGGAAAACACTTACTTGCTCTTTCTCTGGCACAAGTGACTGCAAGTCTTTCTGCTATATTGTTGTTCCAGCTTTGAGAGTATAATTTCTTGCACAAGGATTGCCTTGTATTAAAGTTGCACTCTCAAACTTTGTATAATTTCAGCCACCTATGTACTATGTCATCCATTTTGTGTGATATGTTACGAATTTTACAATTTGTATGATCTATGATTTTTGCAATTCGTGTGATATGTTAGAATCCAATTTGTGCAATATGATACACATTTGTTGTGCTTAAGATCAGAGTGCATTTTTAAGCAAGAGTGCAATTGCAGTCTCAAACTGTTCTTGCTTTTACAGCCACAATGCTGCAAGCAAGTCAGCTGAGGCTGTTTGAGAAAGAAAATATGTTTTACAGGTTCAGCTATAGTAGTACAGCGAACGTGGAGCAAATTAGGGCACATCAGCAGATTTTTTCACCTTGGGTAGAGTGTTACTGGCCCAATGCTCTAACCTCTAGGCTACCTGTCTGACCTAGAGATCAGAGAGAGATCAGATGCATAGGGTCATAATGGGTTGTAAGCATCATCATCATGTCCTTTAGTGCTCTGCTCAGATAGATGGACATCTGTGTAGCACGGCATACCATACATTGCCATATGGGGCTACATATGGGGCTAGTCAGGCCCAAACAACAGTTGAGAAAGATGTAGATCGGTATAGGGAGCAGGAGGGAGGGAGGGAGAAGCAGGGAGGACGGAGAGGGAGAGTAGCGGGAGGGGAAATAAACCACAAGGATCACTCTCAAAGGATGTTCTCTTATGAAGTATAAAAGGCTCATGGTGCCCTCTACTGGCCATTCTGCCCACATGCAGTCCTCTCATGATAAATTCAACACATTGCCTTGTCATGAAATGTGAATAGGTCCCATATTATATTGAACGACACATTCTTGTACTGTACTTACATTGTACTTATGGTTGGTTGTGGTTGAGGCTAAGAGGTTATTGTTGAACCAGCACTGCATCGCAGGCACTGTCGCAGCCGGCCGCGACCGGGAGACCGATGGGGCGGCGCACAATTGTCCCAGCGTCGTCCGAGTTAGGGGAGGGTTAGGCCGGCAGTGATGTTCTTGTCTCATCGCGCACTAGCAACTCCTGTGGCGGGCCGGGCGCAATGCACGCTGACATGGTTGCCAGGTGTACAGTGTTTCCTCCGACAAGTTGGTGCGGCTGGCTTCCGGATTAAGCGGGCGTTGTGTCAAGAAGCAGTGCGGCGTGGCTGGGTTGTTTCGGAGGACGCACGGCTCTTGACCTTCGCCTCAACCGAGTCCGTATGGGAGATGCAACGATGGGACAAGACTGTAACTACCAATTGGATACCACGAAATTGGGGAGAATTAATTTTTTTTAAATATAGAAAAGGTTGAACCAGGATGCGGACATGAAGCTACTGTTAGGGTTGTGGTTGAGGCTAGGGTTATGTGGACATGAAACTAGAGTTACGGTTTGTGTTGTGGTTGAAGCTAAGGGGTTATGAGGAATTGAAGTTAGGGATAGGTTTAGAGATGAGTAACCCCGCTGGTAACTGACTAATCTGAACCGGGAAATGTTCTTTTTTTCATGGATTCATTTTTCCACATGAGCCATCAGCGAGATCAACTCACCTGTAATATTCCAGTCTACCACTAGAAAGCATAATAACACAATGTTTGGGAACCTCTCCACCAAGGTTTATCATCACCAGAAGGATCAAAGTTTTAAAGGCTTGGTAAAATGTTTCCTTTGTATGAATAAAAATGAATAAATAATGTCATACACAAGTAGCAAAACAAAAACCGTAAACAGTCATAATACCACATGGGAGCGGAGCCATGGACCTCAGTGCTGCATGCAACAAATAACTCCGACTTTAGAAGGCTGAGTTGATAGGATTATATGAAGCTCCACAACAGCCGTGATGCTTTGATGCAAGGCCGGGGCATGCTGAGGCCTGCCTGAATAAGATCACATTCCCTGCCCTCCCTCCAGATCTAAGATCACATTCCCTCCAGAGCTAAAATCACATTCCCCCCGGATCTAACCTGCTGTGTGATGTCATGTCCCACATACACAGAGATTAGGCCCACACAGAAGGCCCATCTCTGTCAACACACAGTGGACACACAACCTCAGTGGCTGCCTGCCAATGTTTCTGATGCTGCTGCTGTCATGGCAACTCCTCTGGCTGCCCTCTATGCATCTGAGATGTGACTCTTTGGCTCTGGGGAATAGGGCTATAATAGATAGCTAACAGAAAGATGTATGCCGCCGGTCCATTTAGAGTGAGAATGTGGGGGTCAATTCTATGTAGCTTATTATACACTGAATAAAAATAAAAACGCAACATGTAAAGTGTTGGTCCCATGTTTCATGAACTGAAAAAAAATGTTATACATACATACATACATACTACATGCATATACATATACATGCTTAGATACAAATATACTGTTGTGAAATTTAGAGCACATATCTATATGATTTTATCTATTGTTTCAACTTAATTTATCCTTACCAAGTTCACAAGAAAAAAAACTGTGACAAACAATAGTTCAGGGACGTCTGATTCACAATTGCTTGGACCTCCAAGCACACCCCAAACACATCTGCATGGTCACATAAACAGCTCTCACACAAACAACTATATTGAACAAAAATATAAACACAACATGTAAAGTGTTGAGCCCATGTTTCATGAGCTGACATAAAGATCCCTGAACTTTTTCATATACACAAAACATGTATTTCTCAAATTGTTTTGGCACATTTGTTTACATCCCTGTTAGTGAGCATTTCTCTTTTGCCAAGATAATCCATCCACCTGACAGGTGTGGCATATCCAGAAGCTGATTAAACAGCATGATCATTACACAGGTGCACCTGGTGCTGGGGACAATAAAAGGCCACTCTAAAATGTGCAGTTTTGTCACACAACGCTAGAGACATTTCAAGTTGAGGGAGCGTGCCATTGGTCTGCTGACTCTAGGAATGTCTAACAGGCTGTTGCCAGAGAATTTAATGTTTATTTCTCTACCATAAGCCGCCTCCAAAGAAATTTTAGAGCATTTGGCTGTACGTTCAACCGGCCTCAAGACCAAGTGTAGCCACGCCAGCCCAGGACCTCCACATCCGGCTTCTTCACCTGCTGGATCGTCTGAGACCAGCCACCCGGACAGCTGATGAAACTGTGGGTTTGCACAACCAAAAACATTCTGCACAAACTGTCAGAAACCGTCTCGGAGGCTCATCTGTGTGCATGTTCTCCTCACCAGGGTCTTGACCTGACTGCAGTTCGGCATCGTAACCAAATTCAGTGGGTAAATGCTCACCTTCGATGGCCACTGGCACGCTGGAGAAGTGTGCTCTTCACGGATGAATCCCAGTTTCAACTCTACCGGGCAGATGGCAGACAGCCTGTATGGCGTTGTGTGGGTGAGTGGCTTGCTGATGTCAACGTTGTGAACAGAGTGCACCATGGTGGCGGTGGGGTTATGGTATGGGCAGGTATAAGCTAAGGACAACGAACACAACTGCATTTTATCAATGGCAATTTGAATGCACAGAGATACCGTGACGAGATCCTGAGGCCATTGTCTTACCATTCATATGCCGCCATCACCTCATGTTTCAGCATGATAATGCACAGCCCCATGTCGAAAGGATCTGTACACAATTCCCTCAAGCTGAAAATATCCCAGTTCTTCCATGGCCTGCATGCTCACCAGACGTGTCACCCATTGAGCATGTTTGGGACGCTCTGGATCGACGTGTACTAAAGCATGTTCCAGTTCCCGCCAAAATATACAGAAACTTCGCACAGCCATTAAAGAGGAGTGGGACAACATTCCACAGGCCACAATCAACAATCTGATCAACTCTATGCAAAGGAGATGTGTCCTGCTGCATGAGGCAAATGGTGGTCACCAATGTTCCCTCTAAACTGCGCGTGGGTTTAGAGTTGGACTAAGGGCACTAGCCCCGAGACTGCCGCGCAGCTCCCCCAGGATTGCCATGCAGAATAAATACTGTATCAGCCCACAGAGAGAAGCACCAGATTGAGCTTACCTCAACTTTCTAGAGTTTTAGAGTCCCTTTACTGTGGCAATTGTGATCGATTCAATGCAATATTAGCCACTTTCAATGCAACATACCGAAACATTTTGTTGTATGCAGAATGCATCGGAGTAGGATTCTATTGCATTGACCACACGATTCAGCCTCTACTCTACACAGACCGGTGCCACATAACCAATCAGAGCTGCAGTAGGCCTATATGCAAATAGACCATTGCCATATATGGATCTGTGCCATTTACTTTGAACTGGACTGTGTTTACAGCTGTGTTCTTGAGTAGATGTGTTTGAGATCAAAGCGAGACCTTCATGTAGCCACGTGTGCACATTTTGTTCATATCCTTTGCTAGTTAGCGAGTTATTAGCCCAGTTATAGATCATTTGTAGTCAGCAATAGGGGAGGGATTGCTTCCTGCAAGAGCACAACACGTGTACATTACTGGACCTCTTTAAAAAGCGAGACAGGTAAAGAGATTTTTTTATATCTTAAAGGGGCAGCATTGCATTTTGAGACAAGCTTGAATAAGCTAAGCAGCCAATAGGCAGAGGGTAGCAAAATTTGTCTGATTTTCTGTAATAATGGTATGTGAATAATAATGCATGTTATTTTGTAAAGTGGTTTCTTGTATCAAACACCATTTTCAATCACCTTGTGTTATGGGATTTTTATGAATAATTACTAAATTATGTATACATTTGACTTAGAACTATAACTAAACAGAATACTACTATGTTATAAGCCATTACCTAGGGGTGTAAATCGCTAGTTAACCTCTTATTTCGGGTTGTGTCGGAGGATTTTTAAAGTACACCAATATCTCGTATCACACTCCGCTACATTAGGTTTCCCTCCCCCTGGAACCTTCTGTCTATAGATTTGGCTTTTATCCCACTCCTCTAGATTAGGTTCCTTCTCCTCCTTTTTGGACACTTCTTTCAGTATTGAATAAGTGCAGTTATCTCGTTCGCATAGAATTGCCTTTCTTTCTCACAAAGCCTAGTTTATATCCTCACCTATTTTAATATATCTACTGCTACGTTTCATAGTCAGACTATTTCCCATATACAGATAGACTACTTAGGTTAGGACTTTATTTAGGTATGTCTTTTGAATTAATGGCTGTCCTATTTGCACAACACGACCGTACTATCTATCAATACCTATTTTAGTATCCCAGCTTAATCTCAGGCGAATATGCCTCTCATGATTAAGTTTAGTTTTATTTATGGCAGTGCACATTACCTCAGGTCATTTGCGGACCTGCCAGTGTATATTGGTCATACAAAACCCAGTGGATCTGTTTGGAATAGCAAAGCTCCTATTATTGATAAATTCTAAACATTTTAGAACATCAAATCAAGGATAACTTAAATCATTCCCCCCAGAATCAAGAATATAGGCTACTGACCTTGTCGCCGACTGGGAAAAGCAATGTTCGTTGAATCTCGTCACCACCTCTGTCGCGTACCAGTTCACCACTGGCCTGAAATAAACCCTCAAGTCAGAGGTCAGGTCTTTGTCTTACGGATCCTGGATCCGCCCGTGCACAGTTTTCAGCAGTTCCTTGGAACGACAGAGGCAGGTCTTGAGATCCAGCTCGAAGGACCAAATTGTTAAAGGAATTTCATTCCTATATGTTTATCAACCAATTCAATTAAAACACTCTGCCCATTCATAAGAATTTGTAAGATACTTATTTGCATAAAATGGACAGAAACCAGTCTCAAAATCAATCAATCAATAGCGTTTATTCTCGAGAGTACTGATCATAGTACAATTTACATCAGGTTATATAATAAAAATGACGTCATAGGTTTTAAAATGTCCTTCCTCCTCTCGGATACAATGGCAATATACTTCACAAGCCTTCCCACATTGTCTGCCACCTGTTAAACAATATAATACCAGCCCAAGGTCTCTCCCCTCCCTGGGTAGAGACAGAATGTCCTGTAAGGAACACAGCATTCCAGCCTGTCTGACGATAACTCCATTCGTTTCTAACAAGGAACAGAAAGTCCTTGTTCTAATTCTTGACTAAAACTACACACATTATATTCAGTATTATGATTATAATAAGATTCATACATCCATACAGTAACATAGTAGTATTCTGTTTAGTTATAGTCCTAAGTCAAATGTATACATAATTTAGTCATTATTCATAAAAATCCCATAACATATCCACCCTATGACTAAATATTATACATCTAATCACACATCTAGTTTTATTAGAAATATTAAAAGGCACAAATCTATTTTTATTAGTAATATTTATTGTTATCCAAATACAAACTAAATCAACCACAACATCTACTCACACAATAACCAATATATGTATTTACAATGGCTGTTCCAAGCCTACATCAGAATCATAACTCTTCTTATCAGGATTTTCGTTATAATCTTTATCAAAAAACAGTCTAACATCAAAACAGGAAGGGACCTAAATATTTAAAAATGTCTCAAAGTAGCCGGATCCATCCTATGTCTGGGAACCAGTATTCATCCTTCCACTGGTCAGAACTTGGAATCGGTCCATATCTTATCATCTGTATTGTCCTCGATTTCTCCAGAGTCCTGGAAATGAGACCTTTCACACCCAGAATCAAACAGCATTCACACAGAACCAAAACACTCATACAGGTGAAATTGGCCCACAACACAGTGATTATGACAATTTTCCATTTCACAAACATACTGTCAAATCCATTTGTAAGAGAATTATCCACCCCATAGTTCTCTGCCAGAACCTTGGTCACTGATCCGTCTGGAGCTGTGTTCTTTAAAAAATAAACATACAGCAATGAATCCCAATCATTCTACATACCCCGCCCTTTTCTGCCAATTTACATATCGAGAGTCAGTCTATTTTACCAGGCCATGAGGGAGGTGGCGGATAATTGGTCAGAGAACTCTTTACTGCATCCCCATTCTCATTAACGAATCTCTGTTGCTTATAATAGATGTCATTAATCCAATCCATATTTATTTTTATTGTCAACCATCAAGATAATGTAGTGGTTAAATCTTCACCTATTTGATCCATATTTTTGTATTCATCTGAGGATGCCAATATCATCCATCTAAACTCCCATCCTGGTCTAAACACCTCCTGTGCCTACTTTAGCCTCCTATGATGACTAACTCGAACTGGTTTGACCAATTACCCCTGGGCGCACTTTCCTGACCACCCTTTCTGGTAGTTTCTGTCGTATGCGTCCTTTGCTGGTATGAGCCCACCCTACATCAGTTATAGGAGCTGTGAGGTTAAGAATTGTCTCCTGTACTTCCAAACCTAAATCAGTCACATTAACGATTACCTTTTAGCCATTCAAATCATCTAACTTCTCGGTGCCATTCTTGTATCTTTAACACCGGCACTCATCAGAAGTTAAAGTGAACCGAGGTGGGTTGGCCGAGTACTTCAATCTGGCCATCCCAAACCCTGTACAGTTATTTGCTTTCCTAGGTAATTGTGTAATGTTTACCTTAAATCCTACATCATGATCTTCTTTGACTCCTTATTTTGTTAGTCACTTATCAGTGAATTATATAGTTTATCTTTTACTTTTTATCAATGACAATGGCGTCATATAACTAGTACCTCCAGGTAGTTGATTTGGATAATCAGAAAGGTTTCAAAGACTAGGATGCAGCTCAGAGCCCCTACTCTTCCCAAAACCCGCCAACCCTCTCCTGCCCTTAGTTGGCCTGCTAGGTACCATCCCATACTCACATTTCTAGCAGCACACATAGGGTGGAACTGTCGGGGTAGGAAATCTTCGTTTAAGGAGGTAACCCCCGGACCTTATTGGTTCTCCGTTCTTCTCCTAACTCTATGTGTGATCAGCAGTGCTTATATGGGTACATACCTTCTTGCAGTGGGTAACGTGGACCCAAGTGACTCTCTCAGCTATTCTTTTTTTTTTTTGAATATTTTATTTTTGCATTTTCCAATTAACAACATTCAAGACAAACATGAAAAGATATTAGACAACAATAGGACAAAGTGACAATAACAGATGAGCGTAACAAAGGGAGAAAGCTATTCTAATGGCAAAGGCGGTGGTTTAACATAACCTGGTATGGGCCTTCTCAACGGGCTGCTTTCCGTCTATTCTCCTCAGGGACTGGATACCCCCCCAGTCTCCTGGTTGGATTGAGTGAATCACCTTCTCCTGTCATTCACCTGTTGGACACAAAATCTTGGACATATGGGTTTGGTTAACAAAAATTTTCTCATGTGTTCTATCTGATTATAACTTCAACTTCTATGCAAACTTGTTAGCTAGAAAAAAACTTTTTTTTAAATTAGTTTATTATCCAATAGGCCACAAAGTGTCCTATCCTAGGTCCCCCTAGGCCCCAACACCTTGTCTGAAGGAGGATAAACAGATTAATGTCAATCCCTGCATGTTTTTTCAAAAGTCTCATGGAATGTAGGCCTACATTGAACACCACACATTGGCTGCTACTGTAGGTTGAATGATAGAACAGCTATTTCCATGTTAAAATGTTAAGGGATGCATTTTCTCCATTGTTTTGATGGTAGGCCACTCTGGTTGGCCTACATTATGATCAAATAGCCACAGTAGCCTACTTGGCCACTTAAAATTGTAACTTAAAGTGGGTTCACAACATTCAAGTTTGCGCTCCTCAGACCTGACATTTGCACAGTCCTGAGAAAAATGAAAGGGAACATTGGTGGTCACACCATATACTGACTGGTTTTCTGATTTCTGGTTTCCATTCCTCAACCTTTTTTTAAAAGGTATCTCTGACCAACAGATGCATATCTGTATTCCCAGTCATGTGAAATCTGTAAATTGCCATTCGTATGTATATTTGTTTGTTTTAGTTTGTTTTTTGAGGAAAGACAAGGAAAACTGAAATATACATAAATTAAATAACTATTCATTATTATTTGTAGATCAGTCAGTCAGTCACAATTTACCCATGATACATTACGGTTTGATCCTCTTGAACACAGCCATTATCGATCATCTGGTGATTGCTCACAAGCAGGGAGGCTACAGTAGTCAGGAACGATAGTAGTATATGTGTACAGGTGGGGGAGATATTGTCTAGATTTAGAGCACAGGGGAACATGATAACGTGGATTGATGACAGAGAGACAGTCAGAGGTGTGAAAATGTAGTTTTTCCCCTCTGTCCGACCTGTTGGAATGAGAGCAGGATGGTGGAAAGGGAGAACAAAGATACACATATTCAGAAGCCTGTGCATTGATATGTATTGGAGACATAGAACCAGCCCATGCCCTCTCCTAATAATCCTGGTGTCTCATTCATAGTCAAGTCATTCACATAGTCCCCTCCGGTCATGGCCTCGAGATCCTTCCTCTTTAGTGATTCAAGCACAGGAGGCTGCTGATGGAGGACGGCTCATAATAATGACCGGAACGGAGCAAATGGAATGGCATCAAATACATGGAAACCATGTGTTTATGTATTTGATACCATTCCACCTATTCTGCTGCAGCCATTACCTTCAGCCCGTCCTCCCCAATTAAGGTGCGACCAACCTCCTATGGATTCAAGAATTGTGACCCTACTGTGACTGTGGGGTCTGTATAGTACGGTATAAAATTACTGTGACTATAATGCTGTACACTAATACATTATGAGGGTGATTAAATGCATCAGCATTGCCACAGATGATGAGAGATATGGATAAGATGCATTAAAATAGGCTGAAATTCGAGTATGTTTAACTTTGGGAAAGGCATGCCGCAAGCGGGACACCTCGACAACATCCGGTGAAATTGCAGAGCGCGAAATTCAAACTACAGTACTATAAATATTGAACTTTCATAAAATCACAGGTGTAACACATCAAAATAAAGCTGAACGTTTTGTTAATCCAGCCGCTGTCAGATTTCAAAAAGGCTTTACGGCGAAAACACACCATGCGATTATCTGAGGACAGCGCCCCACATACAAAACCATGAAAAACATATTTCAACCAGGCAGGTGCGACACGAAAGTCAGAAATAGCGATCTAATAAAACCTTTAATAATCCACCCAGTTTCCCTCCATCAAAATGCATACAAACGTTACTAATAAACTTTTCCAAACAAGTCAAACAACGTTTATAATCAAACCTTAGGTACCCTAATATATAAATAAACGATACAATTTAAGACGGAGAATCGTTATTGTCTTTACCGGAGAAAAATACCAAAGAACGCCCTCTCATTCACACGCTTGGAAACACTACAGCCAAAATGGGAGCCACCTCGAAAAACTACAATTTCTGGCTCATTTTTTAAATAACCAGCCTGAAACTCTTTCTAAAGACTGTTGACATCTAGTGGAAGCCCTAGGAACTGCAATCTGGGAGGACTTCGCCTTATAATAAAAGTGATAGCCATTGAAAATAGTGGAGGCTGAATTTTTTTGGGGGGGGAATGGTTTGACCTCGGGGTTTCGCCTGCCATATCAGTTCTGTTATACTCACAGACATAATTTTAACAGTTTTAGAAACTTTAGAGTGTTTCTATCCAAATCTACCAATTATATGCATATCCTAGCTTCTGGGCCTGAGTAACAGGCAGTTTACTTTGGGCACGCTTTTCATCCGGACGTCAAAATACTGCCCCCTATCCCAAACAAGTTTTAAAATCAACAGATCATTTTTATGTAATCACGGAATCCAGAACTAAATCTCACGTGTGCTGGACATGATAGTCTGTCACGAGAGAGACTGGTATTTGTGCAATTTACCTCTTTGGCATCTGTCTGAATATTTTTTATTTTACCTTTATTTAACTAGGCAAGTCAGTTAAGAACAAATTCTTATTCTCAATGACAGCCTAGGAACAGTGGGTTGGTTAACTGCCTTGTTCAGGGGCAGAACAACAGATCTTTTTACCTTGTCAGTTCAGGGATTCAATCTTGCAATCTTTCGGTTACTAATCCAACGCTCTAACCACTAGGCTACCTGCCGCCACAATAAATAAAATCCATCTTTCAGTGAGGAGATGCTTTTCATAGAAAGATGTTGAGACTGAGGGTTCACATAAGGATTGAGAGGATATCTTCCTCTCAATTTCTAATTTAAATTAAAATACTGCAGGATATTATCTGGTTCTGAAAACGGATGCTCTGCACCTCTTGACCACTAGATGACACTAATCAATCATACATTCATAACAAACTACCCAGTGATAGATTCTCTGATGCATTCGAGTTCCACCAGTTCAGAAAATGAGAAAGTGAGCTGATGAACAAAGCACAAAGAGTTTAATTGAGTCATTAATCATGTCAGACCAGACACACTATCAAAGCATGGACCCGACAGTCAAGGACAGAGGCCCATATTCCACCTGGCATTGAGATAAGGGGTTCTTCGCACTTGAACGTGTTTAACAAAGAACTTCTTCAGGAAGTCAACTGCAGCTCAAAATGAAAAGATACCAAATAATTAGGGAGTGCATGCCATTGAAATAAGCTATTGCACAGAATGGATGGACAACAAGGAAGTACTTCTTTAAAGGCTCAGTGCAGTCAAAAACATGATTTCCCTATGTTTTATATATTTCCACTCTATGAGGTTGGAATATATTGTAAACATGATGATAATGCCCTTTTGGTATAAGAGCTGTTTGAAAAGAGTGCCTGAAAGTTCTGCCTGTTTTGGTGGGATGGACTTTTACCCTTCTATGGACGGTGACATCACCTTGAGGTAAATTAGTTAATAGACTAATTAGAGAGTTCCAAACCTGTGTGCCAATAACAGCTAGTTTTTAGTTTCCCCCTCCCCACTCAGACCACTCCCAGACAGCCCTTGCTAAATTCTTGCTTAAGAAATTGCCCTTTGCTAAGAAGTTGTTTTTGTTTATTTTTGACCAATTTAATTGACAACATTCACAGTTAGGGCCCTAATTGTTACCCAGTAATGATCTGATATTGAGATAAAAACGTCTGCATTGGACCTTTAATTATATTCACACAAAATACATTTTAAGGCAATCCAATGCCACAAATCACAGTTGGTCTCACGTGGGACATAGTGTACATTTCGTGGTTCCTTAAACAAAGTAACAATGATATAGAGGCTAGGCCTACTCTATAAAGCTTGCCCCACAATTTAAAAAATCTGTTCTGGGAATATATGCGGAGTGAAAAACAGTACAGGCTTGGAATGTTCCCACTGTGCAGTTTGAGATTAGTGCCTCTCTCCATATACCCACCATGAATTATGAATAATTTACACTAGCCATCAGCATCAAGTTTCCTTGGTATGTTAGTGTGAATAAGCTGAGGGTGGACTTCAAATACTAGCTATATCTTTTCAGTAGGCTTTTCAGATATTCTTGGGGTTTGTTCCTATCTGGTGAGAGTAAAACATGAGCATCAGTTACATAGACAGGTCATGTTGAGGTCATGTCAAGCTCTCTCTCATTTACCTATACCTGTCTACTGGAGAATGATGCTTAGACAGTTACATTTCACTTCCATTCAGAATAGCGAGTGACTCTGTCTGGTGTAACATAACAACTCATGTTATTAATTGAAGCTGTATTTTATAGCCAGTGAAAATCTTCTTTGTGAGCTATGACCTCAAAAAAATGCAGTCAAATTGGCTGACAATGTTAAAAAACAGGAAAAGCAGGACCGAAAATATGAGGCAATGAAAAATTCAAGAGTCTGCCAGTCAATTATTAACTCTAAGTTCTGGAACACAGGTCGGATGTGATGAGGTAGTGGGTTGAGGTTAGCAGTGGTGGCGGTCATGGTCGTTGTGTACTTCACTGCAGGTCGAGGTGAGGACAGATCAGTCTAAAAGATGCTGGATTTGATATCATGTAATAAATCCATTACATCCAACAACTAAAACAACACATGGGCCCCGCAGACATTAATATTTCACCTGACAACCCATTTATGAGCTGAGGCAGGACCTCAGACTTACACTACAACTTAAAAGCCTAGCTCATGCTCCTGTCTGTCCTCTCACACAACTATCTGTTAATGTTTCCTGGGGATTTTAACATGCGAAAGAAGTGTGTCCTATATATAAACTTTTAAATGAGACTCAGGTAATGCACTTACATTGATTTGGCATTGAATGAATTTCAGTATGAACTATATCCCTGAAATGTTTTATCTATGGCATTGACCTGATTATACATTTCAATACAAATCAGGAATAATCGTCTCCATGCTCATTCACAGCGTTATTCCATACACCCTGTCCATTCAGTAGGCCTATACATGCCACTGCCATGCTTATCTTCTTAGCTTGTATCCTCTTAGCACTTGACCGTAAAGGTCCAATGCAGATGTTTTTATTTCAATATCAAATCATTTCTGGGTAACAATTAAGTACCTTACCGGGATTGTTTTTTCAATTAATATGGACAAAAAGAAACCAAAATAGCTTCTTAGCAAAGAGCAATTAATCAAGCAAGAATTTTGCTAGGACTGTCTGGGAGTGGTCTGAGTTGGGAGGGGACAACTGAAAACTAGCTGTTATTGGCAGAGAGCTTGGGAACCAAATGTATTTTTGGTCTATTAACTAATTTAATAGTTGGTGATGTCTGGTGATCCTGGCTGAAATTTCAGCAGGTCTTTTCAAACAGCTCTTACACTAAAAGGGCATTATCATCAATTTCACAATTTCACAGTATTATTCCAAACTCAGTGTAGAAATATACATAAAACATAGAAAATCACTTGTTTTGAATGCACTGGTCCTTTAACAACTTTCTTCACCGTTAATCAAAACAAAAGTATTTATAAAGACCTTTTTACCTCAGCAGATGTCACAAAGTGCTTATACAGAAACCCAGCCTAAAACCCCAAACAGCAAGCAATGCAGATGTAGAAGCACGGTGGCTAAGAAAAACTCCCTAGAAAGGCTGGAGCCTAGAAAGAAACGTAGAGAGGAACCAGGCTCTGAGGGGTGGCCAGTCTTCTTCTGGCTGTGCCGGGTGGAGATTATAAGATTATAAGAGTACATAGCCATTAAGGCCAGATTGTTCTTCAAGATGTTAAAAAGTTTATAAATTACCAGCTGGGTCAAATAATAATCACAGTGGTTGTAGCGGGTGCAACAGGTCAGTACCTCAGGAGCATTGGAGGCTGGTGACTTGAGAAATTGAGGAGGATGGGAGACCCATGGTATAAGCGCATAACACACGGAGATGAGTGTGTTTAAAAAATTGTCAAAGACTAATTATTTTAACCTAAAGCATTTAATAAAGACATTTATAGTACCATATTATGGGGAATGGGAATGAGAGGGCTACTTACACCGTGTTGGAAAGGGATCACAGCAGTGATTGAATGAGGGTATGAGGCATGAGTTGAGGTGTTCAGAGGCTTGACCAGCGCAGGACGGTCAACACACTACACAGTTAGACAAAAGGACAACGAGTTTCTCTATGAACTTAAACTCAGACATCTCAAAATTCATAAAGTCAAACAAACACAGACTGCGCATCTCACCCACTTGACACATCAAAGTATCCTAAGAAACATTCCTGAATAAAGCCTAGTTACCTGACGATAACTGACAACTGGAAGCAGACTGGGGCCACCATAGGTCCCAGAGCGGTGGTGCAATTTTTACCCCCTGGGGCCTGGAGTTTTTTCACCTAACTAGGACAACTCTGGACCCTATAAGGTATGACAGTGATTAATCAGTTGTAAAAGGGTTTAATATGGGCTATGATGGGACCAGTTGTTCCTAATCAGGTCACATTATATATTGTTTTACTCCTGAAAAAAACTCCTGGCCCTGTCAAACTGCAGCTACCTTATATTTGTTCATATAAATTATTTTTAGACTAGATTAGGAGGGGGATTTCCTCTACCCAGACACATAGACAACAATTGATAGACAATAGAACTCACAGGGCTGAGCTTGCTTTATGCATGTTTGCATCATGCAGGCCTATGCAACTGTAGGCCTTACAAAACATTTACTCACATCCGTCATCACTATTATGTTGATTCCAGTTAATCATTATCGATTAAAACGTATAGGCAGCCTAGCAAGCCCAATTTTGAATATAAACAACATTTTATCACATTCACATTTTCACCTGACACACGAATGGACTATAAATACATAACGTCACCAATTAGTTTACCTTGACCAGAGGGACAGGGCGGATAGGCTGTATGCAGCTGCTCTTATTAGTAGCCTACAGTTGATCAGACTGAAGAATAGTCTCGTTTTCATCCCTTACAGCATGTCCGATTTCTAATGTTTAGCTGTAGGCTAGGCTGCTGCTACATTTATATCATGAGTTTTTGCTTGTGTCTGTCCGGAGTGATTATGTGTTATCATCTTTGCTAAATAAATACCGGAGGAAAGTGGAAAGCCTACTTCAGCACACGCGACAAAATGCGCTGCGTCAAACTCTCTTTCAAGCTTCATTGCGCAAAATAGTACGCAGCATCATCTGGACATGTATGCAACAAAAGTTCAACATTCACCTTCTGTTACCATTTCTGTCAAGCCGTCTACGCATACAGTTTTACGCACACGTTCGATAAATCCAACGTAAGCACTACAGCGAACGCACTCCAACTGCCTCTGCAACCGAACGCTGCAAGGCAAACGCAGCGTTTCATTGGAAATGAATGTAATTCTGGCGTACTAAAAAGGAATGACACTGTCGGTGTGATAGAAGCGTTAATCTTTTAATGGACGATGCATGGAAGCTTTCAAATCATTCGGAATTGTTTTCGATATCCCAGAAAAGACAGTCGAACGTTCGATATGTTCAGCAAGTAAAGCATCTTAACGTGCAATTACCTCTGCAAGCTCCTTGTAGTTGTCCTTGTCGGCGGAACTTTCCATCTCATCGTGTCCTCTAAAAGCAAATTCTTACATGTCCAAAAACGGCCAGCAATACAGGCGGCTTGATGAAAGGCTCCCTGTTAATCAGCTATACTTTTGATACCAGGTGATATTGAACGGTCTCACATTTTCATCCTTCTTCATGAAACTGATCTCAGGCAGAGGTCGACCCTCGTTTTTAATTCACACCATTTCCGTGTACCCGAGAATGAAAGGGGTTCTTCAACAAAAAGTACACAACATTTTCGGCAGCGTTGGCTATTCTACCATTCTGGCACAGAAAACTGCACACTCCCGCTGGTACAGTTAGCAAGGCACATTTTAAAAAATTGCACTAACTGGACACAAAAATAAAGTTCTAAAACCAAGAAAACAATTTATAATATTCCTCCTCAGTCTCCTGTCATTTGAAATATATTTTTTAAATTGAATAATATCCCAAAAATGCTCAACTATTACTTTTCACTCTTAATCTCTATCCAACAATGTCACCATGATACTCAACACATAAAACCCCCACAACGCTCTGTGGCACAATCCCAATACAACTCAATAGGTTCATTCTCTGATCCTAATTCTATGATTGGATGGACAACATGTCAGTTCATACTGCAAAAGCTTTGATAGGTTGGAGGACGCCCTGCGGAAGTGGTCATAATTACCATGTATGTCTATGGAAGGGGGTGAGGCCTACAAGCCTCCTAGGTTATGTATTGTAGTTAATGTAGCCAGAGGAGGATGGAAGCTAGCTGTCCTCCAGCTGCACCATGGCGCTACGCAAGACAGTGCTGTTGAAGTTACTGCAGGCCTTCGTTACAAAAATGTTTTATTTAATCAATTATTTGGTGACATATGAATATAGTTTTATCTAAAAAGGATAACTTTTTTTATGTTTCACTATTTTTATTTTTATGAAATTTCACTGAGGAGGATGGTTCTCCCCTTCCTCCTCTGAGGAGCCTCCACTGCTCAGGAGTAAATGTTCGTTGGCTTTTCATAGCCGAGTATTCAGAGGTCAAGACATCAGGTGTGGTAGAGAGAGTTGAAAACAGCAGGTCCAGGACAAGGTACCACATCCAGTGAGAGGGAGCATATACTTAAATTCACACAGGTAGCACGTCCAGTGAGAGGGAGCATACTTAAATTCACACAGAACACCAGATAAAACAGAATTACACCAGACAAAACAGACTGCCCCCCCACACACATCGACTATTGCAGCATAGATGCTGAAGGCTGAGACGGGGTTGGGCTACATTGCGAGCCTTATTTCGTAGTAATTAGTACTATAAATTATTAATCTTGTGTAGAGATGTCACAGAGCAGACAGTATAAAAAACACCTTTGCAAAATTAAGCCATGCCCATAATGATAGAGGCGGGGCTTGTCATGTGCGCAAAGGTGCAGGCGGGTAGTTGGCGGGTTGTAACCGTTCACTTCGAGGACGAGGAGACATCTGTCTACATTTCAACTCTGGGGAGTGAGGGGACGCCAGCACAAATGTAAGGATTTGTGGAGTGACTGGGGTAAACTCAAGGGAAACTGAGTTGACTTATCGATAAATGGTTACGTCTTTGACCGTGTATGGTGGAAGTGAACCAGCGTCAGTGCTCTGCAATGTTTTCTCGCAGAACGGGAAGACTGAAATAATTCATAAACCGTTACCTTTCCTCTTTCCATACTGTCGAAGTTCTACTTCCTGCGTTCACTTTCGCCAGAAGCCGAGCGGAGGACAGCCCATCGAACAGGAGACGAACTTCAAAAAGACAACTGACGCCTACTCCCAAATTCGCTGTTCGTCCTGTGGCTCGCACCGGGCACGTGCGTTTAATGTTGGGTGATGGCGATATCAGGGAGAGTCCGAGCGCTCCTGTCATTGTTATGGGTTTTTCAAGGTAAGCTCATTTTGTTCCACAACTAGTCAGTCTATTTACCATTTTGTTTTTTGTATTATGTAAACAAGTTTGACACAATTTCCACTATTTAAAACATTATTGTCGTTCCAGCTCTGCGTCATTTATTTACACATAGGCGGTTATGGTCATCAAAGGCTTGTGGTATAAGTTATTTTTCACATTAAACTACATTTTAGTCATTCTGTGTAGCTTTCAGAAGATGTGACATTGGAAAATTCCTCAGGCGATGTCAAAAACATGTCACAAATTGTTGATAAGATTTGGAACTGAGAGGGATGTGAGGTAGGCTACCACCTGTTTTATAAACATGATTGCACCTATGAATACCTAAATCATGTGTGAAGACCTCGCGCTCTAGTCTAGGGTTCTAGCCTGATGAAAAGCATATCTTGGCTCCAAATCTACATTATTAGATTGATTAGAAATGTGGGACCCACTGTCTGTCCCAGAAGCATTTGCATGGTTTGTTACAATAGTGTCATAGTGTTGTAATGTAGTTTTGTATTTTTTTTCTTCTTCAAAAAGTCAAATTACCCCCTGAGATTTGGCCCCTGAAATTAAAAGTTATCTAGTACATGGAATAATAAAATATATCCTACATGTTTTTTAGGTGGCTATTATTTGCTTGTTTCAAAGCACCATTGAGCCGTGTGTTGGTTTCCTCAATAGTTGAGGGGAGAAAGGTGTGGTTTGCTTATAGCCTACCTATCTAACTGGCTACATCATTTTTTTTAACCTGTCAGGACAGTTGCAACTATCAAATAGCACTGTGATTCTGATGGTAGAGATGTAGTTTTGAATCAGGTTTACTCACAGATAACCTATTGCAGGAATCATCAACTAGATTAAGCCGCAGGCCGATTTCTTTTTCTTGAGCGGATAGTCAGGGGACCGGAACATAATTCCAAATAATTTGTAGAGCGCAAATGGATCGCAAGAAGCTCAAATAGATATAATATTTGACTAAAACAATCATGCCAAACCTTGCCTATATTTGTATACTATCACATATCTCTCTATTATGCGTGGGAATACTTTGAAACAGATTTACAAAATTCAAATTCAAAGCTGATATGTTGGTGTTTTTAGTCTTTTTAATCCCCCAAAGTAAAATGTAAATGATTTGGGGGGCCGAATAAAACCACCTGCAGGCCGCCAGTAGGGGAACCCTGGCCTATTGTAACCCATGTTGTGTTGAGGAAACCCCCATACTAGATATGTGATTGACTCCCAGCAACAGTGAGATGAGCATTGTGGTTGTCACTAAACCGCCCAGACCACGCTGCTGAAGTCAAAGGAGGTTGTAATCTGTTGATTTGCCTTGGCGTTTTAACAAGGCAAGGACAAGGTATAGCTTCACTGGCCGGCCTGGGTGGCGGTCTTGGCTGATGAGATTAAAGCGCGAGTGATGACGACTGACTGGCTGAGGGACTGGTATTAAAATGGGAAAATGGATTTAGAGGGGAAGAATGGAGAAAAGAAGCAGTGGAACTGGCTTAGAGGTCCAGATTTGAATTTGAAGGCTCTAGGGATTTTCAAACCTCTCCTCGGGGACCCCCAGCTGCTCCATTTGAACTATTCCACAGTTAACACACCTGATTCAACTTTTAATCATCAAGCCCTTGACTATGTGAATCAGGTGAGCTAGGTCAGGGCTACAACAAAATTGTGAAACATTTGGTGGTCTCAGAGGAGAGGTGCTCTACGCTATCAGCTATAACCACTCAACTCTGTCCCTATAACGTTCTGCTGATGTCAGACCCGGATACTGCAGTTTTCCACTAGATAAGGAAGATGATTACCTCTGTATGTAGCTAGCCTATGAGTGTGTATGGGTGTGGGTGTATCTGTGTGTGTGTGTGTGTGTGTGTGTGTGTGTGTGTGTGTGTGTGTGTGTGTGTGTGTGTGTGTGTGTGTGTGCTTAATGGGAGCATGTGATGGGACCTATTAAATGCTCACCCAGCTGAAGTTGTTGCTGCCTAACATCAAGTAAGCCTATTGTCAATGGAGAGCTTCCATTTACAAAACAAAATGTAATTTATGTTTTCATTAGCTTTTTGCCTGTTTTAATCACATTTGCTATGCTCAGATTAATTGGAAACTTTGATTGTTGTAAAGATGTGTAGGGATTAGGAGGACAGATTGATCTCAGTGGAAGGGTATTTCATACCCGAGCTATTTAGAGGGAGAAATAAAGAATCATGTGTCTTTGTATTATGTTGCTACTATGTGTTATCCATTAGTGTCTCCTGTTGATGAATGTGTACCTTGTGGAGCAGCAGGCGTTAATGTGATTTATGAGCTGCTTTGCCAGGGTTTTTCTCCATTTTACATGCTGAGTGGCAGGTTGCTGATGGCATGTCACTCTCTGCTCTCTCTGGGGAGGAAGAGCAGTAAAATGAGGCTAGGGGTCTATTGGATTGAGGAAGCCTCTTTTGTCAACACACAGACCGGGTTGACTAGTGCAAATGTCACACTTTAACTTAAATTGGCCAATTAGGCCTGACAGAAGTGATATGATAATAACATTGCTATGGACAGTTTTCTTTTTATCGAGACAGCTGATTCAACAAGCATGATTTTTTCCCCCTTAGTCACTAATTATTATTTTTGTGCAAGAGTAAATTATTCTGCCACTTTCTAGAGGGTGTACAATCAAAAACACATATTTTGACCATTGGGGTAAAAAAATATTTTAATCCTCTAAGAAAACCAACAGTTCAAACTTAATGTCTCTATCATAATCCGTTCAAAAGGTATTGGAGTTTTTACCCTTGTAGGATAGCCAAGATTAGGGTGACTAAATCTCAATGGAGGCCAGAAAAAAAAGTGTTAGAAGAATCTGGAAAATACCATTGTGTCAGCTCACGTTTGAACTCGTCATCTTTCTTCTCGAATCCAGAGGCCATAAAACAATATAGAGGTAAGATAGATATTGCTTTTGAGACATGACATGTATTATTTTCATATTATATGCTTTATATGTTAGTGGTAAATTCCTGTTATTTTTCAAGAATTTCTCAGAAAAACAAACTGATCTTTGTGAAATGTCAATGGAGCTTTGAGCGTACGGCAAGCTTTTTATTTTGTAAGCCTTTAACATTTAATTCAGCTTGTATCATGCTAATTTAGCTTTTTGCGACCTGTGGAAAGAACTTTGAAGATGACCACCACAACATGTAAAATCCCCAAAAGTCGCTGCGAGAATCAGGTTAGGTTACGAAATCTGACATTTTGCATATAATGTTAATGATATGTTAGAGAAATACCCCACTGACCGATTCAGAACATGAAGAATCATATTTGTCTTGGTAAAATGCATTTTATAACATAAGGAAGGAACATTTCAGAATCAAAGCGCGTTTTCACCCACTCTAGGTCAAACCATAACAGGAGATATACTGTACTGTCCTGAAATATGTGCATTTATGTTGGGTACATGTGAGCAATTAATCACTAAGTAATTGTAGTGCTTTATGGTAGGCAAAAATCTTTGGTAGAAAAGATGATTTGACTGTAGTACTGTTTTCCCCCCCAGAAGTTTTACTTGTGTTCAGCAGTGTCTATATGTGAAGCAAAAGCGCATTTATTCCATTGTAACAGTGGAGGCGGTTGGAACGGAGGGAGCCAGTGCCTCAGAATTAGCTCCTCTCTCAGCAGAGATCATTAGCAAGGCTAATGCCCAGTAGATGGGGCAATTATATATATATATATATATATATATATATATATATATATATATATATATATATACCCCCCACAACGCAGCCAGGACGTGTAGCACCTACGCAGTCAATATTTCACCTCATTAACTCCTACTACTACTGACAGTGAATGGGCGAACATGTTACACTGAGTTGTTTTAATATTTGTATTTGAATATTTATGGTAAAGTAGACTCCTCCGTGTTTCTTTCCATTCTGTTAGTTGTTTGAGCTCCCTTCAGAATAGCTCCCTTTTATACACTGCCAATCTGTTGATGTGTCTGTCTGAATTAGCAGAAAGACAAAAGTAGCCTACAATGGTTGTGTTTTTAATTGGTTGAAAATAGGCCTGTCTTTGTGGCATGAATAATACTCAGTCGAACATACAGTACTGCGATTTATGTTGTCTGTCGAGTCTACTATGGTACAGTGTAACTCTGTGGGGAAGGAAACAGAGAGATTCTGATGGTAAAGCTGAGTCTGACAATTGAGTGCAGTGAAGCGAGCTGAGGCTGAGGCACACTGATTGACTGCCGTCAAGGTGGCGGTGTTGGTGCTGCCACAGCTGCAGCCTGACAGGAGCCCTTCACCACCACCACATCTCCATCTATATCCTGTCCTCATGTGACTAATGATGCAGTGGAGGGCAGGCAGGCATCAGGCAGGGGAGGGGAGGGTGGGAATGTGGGGTAGGGAGGGCAGGCGGGAGAGGGAAGGTAAGGAAAGGCAGTGGAGTTAGTGCAGGCATGGGAGGGAAGGTGGGGGAGGGCAGGCAGGGGAGTTAGGGAAGGGGAAGGTGGGAGAGGGCAGGCGTCAGGCAGGGGAGGGGGGGGCAGTTATGGGAGGGAAGTGGGGTAGGAAGGCAGGAGAATGGAAGGCAGGGGAGGGAAGGGGATGGCAGGCATCAGGCAAGGGAGGTTAGGTAGGGAAGGGGAGGGGGGAACGGAAGGCTCAGGTTGCCAGGGAGATAAGTTGGAACACAGGCCAGTGAGGCCATGCCACTATCATCCCACTCTGTCAATTACTGACTGAGACAACGTGCTCCTTGCTTTGGCCTCAATAGTGTTTCAGTTAATTTATTCACCTTTAGGTGTTGATTTTTATATCATTTGGTTTGACTCAATTTCACTTTTCATACATTGCATATCAGTTGGAGTACTTGATGTCCAGGGGTTAATAGTATCCCATTGAAATGTTGGATGTTCTGGACATGTGAAAATATGTAGAGGTAAGATGTGTACCCAGGATGGGTCTGTGGTATAGAGCTGGTAGAGTTTGGTTAGCTCTGTAATGGTGAATGACAGGTTTGCAGAGTAAAGCTAGATGGGTTTGTCAGGGGAAAGGGCAGAAGATGGCTGCGCTTGAACCGAGGAGGAAGATTGATGGTTTTGGCTATGGGGAGATGAGAGATTAGTATTCGTTGAGGAGTGAGAGAGTAGCATGCGTTATCCTCTGCAGGCCTCATGGCCAGGTGGATGGGGTAGATTAGGTGTGTGACCTGGTCTTAGAAGGTGGCGTCTGGTTTTAGATCTTCCAGGCCTGGTTTTGTGAGGCTAAGGACCTTCTAAGGAGGGTTCCCGGGGGAAATCTGGGAGCCTACTACAGGGAGAGAGGGTGAGAGAGAGAGTGTGTGTCTTACATTTGGCTACAAATTCCCCTCCTGTCCCCCCTACTAGAATGCCAATACTTTAGTGAAGACAGCTTCTCCATCCTAGAGGGGGAGATCAATAATTTCCAGGGACATGTACTAATCTGCGGTGACCTAAATGCCGGAACTGGATAAGGGGAGTCCTACAGTAGGTACACCTATAGCTCATCTCTTGGCATTAGTACTGTAGACTACTTTATCACTGACCTCAACACAGAGTGGTTGGGTGGCAGGTAGCCTAGTGGTTAGAGCGTTGGACTAGTAACCGAAAGGTTGCAAGATCGAATCCCCGAGCTGACAAGGTAAAAAATCTGTTCTGCGCCTGAACAAGGCAGTTAACCCACTTTTCCTAGGCTGTCATTGAAAATAAGAATTTGTTCTTAACTGACTTGCCTAGTTAAATAAAGGTAAAAAAAACAAAAAAACTACTCAGAGCGTTCACAGTCGGCCCACTGACACATATCAGATCACAGCAAAATAAAAAATCTGTCTACTTGAACAGAGCAGTACTCAATCATGAGGCATCAAAGCCAATGGAAGCATTTCAAAGCTGCAGGCTAAGTTTAAATCTAGACTTGGTATCCTCTATTGAAATTGCTCCTCTTTCACCCCAGCTGCCATACTAACCCTGATTCAGATGACCATGCTAGATTACGGAGACGTAATTTATAGATCGGCAGGTAAGGGTACTCTGGAGCGGCTAGATGTTCTTTATCATTCGGCCATCAGATTTGCCGCCAATGCTCCTTATAGGACACATCACTGCACTCTATACTCCTCTGTAAACTGGTCATCTCTGTATACCCGTCGCAAGACCCACTGGTTGATGCTTATTTATAAAACCCTCTTATGCCTCACTCCCCATTATCTGAGATAGCTACTGCAGCCGTCATCCTCCACATACAACACTCGTTCTGCCGTTAAAGGTCCCCAAGGCACCCACATGACTGGGTTGCCCCTCTTTTCAGGTCGCTGCAGCTAGCGACTGGAACAAGCTGCAAAAAACCCTCAAACAGGGCAGTTTGATCTCCATCTCTTCAAAGACTCAATCATGGACACTCTTACTGGCAGTTGTGGCTGCTTCATGTGATATATTGTTGTCTCTACCTTCTTGCCCTTTGTGCTGTTGTCTGTGCCCAATAATGTTTGTACCATGTTTTGTTCTGCTGCCATGTTGTTGTCATGTTCTGTTGCTACCATGCTATTTTGTTGTCTTAGGTCTCTCTTTATGTAGTGTTGTGGTGTCTCTTGCATGATGTGTGTTTTGTCCTATATTTTTAATCCCAGCCCCCGTCCCCGCAAGAGGCCTTTTGCCTTTTGGTAGGCCGTCATTGTAAATAAGAATTTTTTCTTAACTGACTTGCCTAGATAAATATAGGTTAAATAAAATAAAAAAATGTGCACTCTGCCCACAAAATGAGGTGGAAAGTGAGCTGCACTTCCTTACCTCCTGCCAAATGTATGACCATATTAGAGACACATATTTCCCTCAGATTACACAGACCCACAGAGTTAGAAAACAAATCCAATTTTGATAAACTCATATCTATTGGGTGAAATACCACAGTAGCAAGATTTGTGATCTGTTACCACAAAAAAAAGGCAACCAGTGTAGACAAAATACCATTGTAAATACAACCCATATTTATGTTTATTTTTTTCCCTTTTGTACTTTAACTATTTGCACATCGTTACAGCACAGTATATAGCCATAATATGACATTTGAAATTTCTCTATTCCTTTGGAGCTTTTGTGAGTAATGTTTACTGTTCATATTATATTGTTTATGTCCCTTGCTTTGGCAATGTGAACATATGTTTCCTATGCCAATAAAGCCATTTTAATGATTTTATTTATTTAACTAGGCAAGTCAGTTAACTTACGGCTGAGATCCCGTTTAACGGGATCGATATGACAACAGCCAGTGAAAGTGCAGGGCGCCAAATTCAAACAGAAATCTCATAATTAAAATTCCTCAAACATACAAGTATTTTACACCATTTTAAAGATAAACTTGTTGTTAATCCCACCACAGTGTCCGATTTCAAAAAGGCTTTACGACGAAAGCACACCATCTGATTATGTTAGGTCAGTACCTAGTCACAGAAAGCATACAGCCATTTTCCAACCAAAGAGAGGAGTCACAAAAAGCAGAATCACATGACACTCATAGGATTTCATGTTACACAATACATGTATGTTTTGTTCGATAAAGTTCATATTTATATCCAAAAATCTCAGTTTACATTGGCGCGTTACGTTCAGTAATGTTTTGCTTCCAAAACATCCGGTGATTTTTGCAGAGAGCCACATCAATTTACAGAAATACTCATAATAAACATTGATAAAAGATACAAGTGTTATGCATGGAACTTTAGATAAACTTCTCCTTAACTTCTCTAGGGTAGGGGGCAGCATTTGGAATTTTGGATGAAAAGCATGCCCAAATTAAACTGCCTGCTTCTCGGGCCCAGAAGATATGATATGCAAATCTGGTAGATTTGGATAGAAAACACTCTAAAGTTTCCAAAACTGTTAAAATAGTGTCTGAGTATAACAGAACTGATTTGGCAGGCAAAAACCTGACAAAAATTTTTTTGTTTTGTTTTTGTAGTTTTCTATTCAATGCCATTACAGTATCCATTGACTTAGGACTCAAATTGCAGTTCCTATGCCTTCCACTAGATGTCAACAGTCTTTAGAAATTGTTTCAGGCTTGTATACTGAAAAATTAGGAAGTAAGAGCAGTCTGAATGAGTGGACCCTAAAGTGTCAGAGCTTTTTCATGCGTGAGACCAAGAGAGTGCATTTCTTGTTTAAATTTTATATTGACGACGTTATTGTCCGGTTGAAATATTATCGATTATTTAGGCTAAAAACAACCTGAGGATTGAATATAAACATCGTTTGACATGTTTCTATGAACTTTACGGATACAATTTGGATGTTTTGTCTGCCTGTTTTGACTGCGTTTGAGCCTGTGGATTACTGAAGAAAACGCGAACAAAACGGAGGTTTTTGGATATAAAGAGACTTTATCGAACAAAAGGAACATTTAGAGTAAATTAATGTCTGCTGAATGCAACCATATGAAGATCATCAAAGGTAAGGGATTCATTTTATCTCTATTTCTGACTTGTGTAACTCTTCTACTTGGCTGGTTACTGTTTGTAATGATTTGTCCACTGGGCTATGTTCTCAAATAATCGTAAGGTATGCTTTCGACGGTAAAGTATTTTTTAAATCTGACACCGTGGTTCGATTCACAAGAAGTTAATCTTTAAACCTATGTAAAATATGTTTTGTTTTCAGAATTTTTATAATGAGTATTTTTGTATTTGAATTTGGCGCCCAGCAGTTTCACTGGCTGTTGAAGAGGTGGGACGCTAACGTCTCACGTACCCAAGAGAGGTTAATGCAACCACTGTGTCAGATTTCATAAAAACTTTACAGAGACAGCACACCATGCTATAATCTGAGTACAGCGCTCAGAGACCAAAACAAGCCATACAGATATCCGCCATGTTGTGGAGTCAACATAAGTCAGAAATAGCATTATAAATATTCACTTACCTTTGATGATCTTCATCAGAAAGCACTCCCAGGAATCCCAGTTCCACAATAAATGTTTGTTTTGTTCGATAAAGTCCATAATTTATGTCCAAATACCTCCTTTTTGTTCGCGCCTTTAGTTCACAAATCTAAATCAACGACGCACAGGCCAGACGAAAAGTCAAAAAATTCCATTACAGTTCGTAGAAACATGTCAAACGATGTATAGAATCAATCTTTAGGATGTTTTTAACATAAATCTTCAATAATGTTTCAACCGGAGAATTCCTTTGTCTTTAGAAATGCAATGGAACGCAGCTACCTCTCACGGGAGCGCGCCTGACTGAGCTCATGGCCTTCTGTCAGACCCCTTACTCAATCAGCTCTTATTCTCTCCTCCTTCACAGTAGAAGCCTGAAACAAGGTTCTAAAGACTGTTGACATCTAGTGGAAGCCTTAGGAAGTGCAATCGGACCAAATTTACACTGTATATTAGATAGGCAAAAACTTAACCTACAAACCTCAGATTTCTCACTTCCTGGTTGGATTTTTTCTCAGGTTTTTGCCTGTCATATAAGTTCTGTTATACTCGCAGACATTATTCAAACCGTTTTAGAAACTTCAACGTGTTTTCTATCCAAATCTACTAATAATATGCATATTTTAGCTTCTGGGCCTGAGTAGCAGGCAGTTTACTCTGGGCACCTTATTCAGCCAAGCTACTCAATACTGCCCCGCATCCATAAGAAGTTAACCTGTCTCGCCCAGGCGTTCCGCTAGCGGAACTCCTCCCACATTCCACTGAAAAGGCAGAGCGCGAAATTCAAAAAATATTTTTTTGAAATATTTAACTTTCACACATTAACAAGTCCAATACAGCAAATGAAAGATACACATCTTGTGAATCCAGTCAACATGTCCGATTTAAAAAAAATGTTTTACAGCGAAAACAGCACGTATATTTATGTTAGCTCACCACCAAATACAAAGAAGGACAGACATTTTTCACAGCACAGGTAGCATGCACAAAGCCAACCTAACTAACCAAGAACCAACCAAACTAACCAAGAAACAACTTCATCAGATGACAGTCTTATAACATGTTACACAATAAATCTGTTTTGTTCGAAAAATGTGCATATTTGAGGTATAAATCAGTTGTACATTGCAGCTACCATCACAGCTACCGTCAAAAATAGCACCGAAGCAGCCAGAGTAATTATAGAGACCAACGTGGAATACCTAAATACTCATCATAAAACATTTCTGAAAAATGCATCGTGTACAGCAAATGAAAGACAAGCATCTTGTGAATCCAGCCAATATTTCAGATTTTTTAAGTGTTTTACAGCGAAAACACAATATAGCATTATATTAGCTTACTACAATAGCCTACACACAACCGCATTCATTCATCAAGGCACGTTAGCGATAGCAATAGGCACGTTAGCGTTAGCGAATAAACCAGCAAAAGATATCAATTTTCACTAACCTTCATAAACCTTCCTCAGATGACAGTCCTATAACATCAGGTTATACATACACTTATGTTTTGTTCGAAAATGTGCATATTTAGAGCTGAAATCAGTGGTTATCCATTATGCTAATGTAGCTTCTTTTTCCCAGAATGTGCGGATATTTCTATTAGACTCTCACCTATTCTGACCAAATAGCTATTCATAAACATTACAAAAAAATACATGTTGTATCGGAAATGATAGTAACACTAGTTCTTAATGCAATCGCAGTGTTAGAATTCTAAAAATATCTTCATTACGACATCCACCTTACGTTCTAGCGAGAGAGTGCCCAAAATCTGGGCGCAAAACTACTAGTATACAGTTCGACAGATATATGAAATAGCATCACAAAATGGGTCCTACTTTTGGTGATCTTCCATCAGAATGTTGGACAAGGGGTCCTTTGTCCAGAACAGTCGTTGTTTGGATTTAGAACATCGTTTTTCCCTCCTGATTTAGCAAGCACACTGGCCAAGTGGCTCGAAGCTCTCCTTTCTGAACAAAGGCACACAACGCAACACGCCTAACGTCCCGAATAAATTTCAAAAATCTAATAAAACTATATTGAAAAAACATACTTTACGATGATATGGTCACATGTATCAAATAAAATCAAAGCCGGAGATAGTAATCGCCTATAACGACAGCTATTCCGATGGCAAATCCAGGACCAACTTTGCGTCTTCCTGAAAACATAAAATGGGTGACACGTCATTCCAAGAGGACGTATTCCATCTCAGACCAAGATAATCACTCCATTTCTTCTCTCACTGCATCTTGACATCCTGGGGAAGGTGTATGACGTGCATGTATACTCATACGTGTCATGCCCATTTATAGGCAGGCCCTTGAACAGAGCATAATTTTCAGACTTTCCACTTCCTGGTCAGAAAGTGTGCTGCCAAATGAGTTCTGTTTTACTCACAGACAAAATTCAAACGGTTTTAGAAACTAGAGAGTGTTTTCTATCCAATAGTAATAATAATATGCATATTGTACGAGCAAGAATAGAGTACGAGGCCGTTTAAATTGGGCACGTTTTTCCCCCAAAGTGTAAATAGCGCCCTCTATCCTCATCAGGTTAAGAACAACTTCTTATTTACAATGACAACCTACACCGGCCAAACCTGGACGACACTGGGCCAATTGTGTGCCACCCTATGGGACTCCCAATTACGGCCGGTTGTGATACAGCCTGGAATCGAGCCAGGGTGCCTGTAGTAACACCTCTAGCACTGAGATGCAGTGCCTTAGTCCGCTGCACCACTCGGGAGCCCTCTTGAGAGAGAGAATCCAACTACACCTCCACTCCAGCATTCCCATCCCCCTGTATGTATACAGGCTACAGATGCATTGATACTGTGTGCTGTATAACAAAAACAACTCCATAACATACAGTTGAAGTTTACATACACCTTAGCCAAATACATTTAAACTCAGTTTTTCATAATTTCTGACATTTATTCCTCGTAAAAATTTCCTGTCTTTGGTCAGTTAGGATCAGCACTTTATTTTAAGAATGTGAAATGTCAGAATAATAGTAGAAAGCTTTTATTTATTTCGTCACATTCCCAGTGGGTCAGAAATTTACATACACTCAATTAGAATTTGGTAGCATTGCCTTTAAATTGTTTAACTTGGGTCAAACATTTCAGGTAGCCTTCCACAAGCTTCCCACAATAAGTGGGGAATTTTGGCCCATTCCTCCTGACAGAGCTGGTGTAACCGAGTCAGGTTTGTAGGCCTCCTTGCTGGCATACGCTTTTTCAGTTCTGCCCACAAATTTTCTATTGGATTGAGGTCAGGGCTTTGTGATGGCCACTCCAATACCTTGACTTTGTTGTCCTTAAGCCATTTTGCCTCAACTTTTGAAGTATTCTTGGGGTCATTGTCCATTTGGAAGACCCATTTGCAACCAAGCTTTAACTTCTTGACTGATGTCTTGAGATGTTGCTTCAATATATCCACATCATTTTCCTCCCTCATGATGCCATCTATTTTGGGAAGTGCACCAGTCACTCCTGCAGCAAAGCACCCCCACAACATGATGCTGCCACCCCCGTGCTTCATGGTTGGGATGGTGTTCTTCGGCTTGCAAGCCTCCCCCTTTTTCCTCCAAACATAACAATGGTAATTATGGCCAAACAGTTCTATTTTTGTTTCATCAGACCAGAGGATATTTCTCCAAAAAGTATGATCTTTGTCCCCGTGTGCAGTTGCAAATCGTAGTCTGGCTTTTTTATGGCGGTTTTGGAGCAGTGGCTTCTTCCTTGCTGAGCGGCCTTTCAGGTTATGTCGACATAGGACTCGTTTTACTGTGGATATAGATCATTTGTACCTGTTTCCTCCAGCATCTTCACAAGGTCCTTTTGCTGTTGTTCTGGGATTGATTTCACTTTTCGCACCAAAGTACGTTCATCTCTTGGAGACAGAACGCGTCTCCTTCCTGAGCGGTTTGACGGCTGCGTGGTCCCATGGTGTTTATACTTGCGTACTATTGTTTGTACAGATGAATGTGGTACCTTCAGGCGTTTGGAAATTGCTCCCAAGGATGAACCAGAATTGTGGAGGTCTGCTATTTTTTTTTCTGAGGTCTTGGCTGATTTCTTTTGATTTTCCTATGATGTCAAGCAAAGAGGCACTGAGTTTGAAGGTAGGCCTTGAAATACATCCACAGGTACACCTCCAATTGACTCAAATTATGTCAATTAACCTCGGCAGGACCGAGAATCCCTGATGAGTGCATACATTTTCATACTTTTTTTGGTACTGGTCCCCTGTGTGAATCAAACCCACAACCCTGGCGTTGCAAGCACCATTCTCTACCAACTGAGCCACATGGGACAATCAGGTTGTCTTTCTATCTCCAACATCAATCTTCATTGTGTGTTACATTTTTCCCTCTTCCTTTGGTAGAATGGCAATCGCCATTTAAAATTAATAATCTTTGGTACTACTGGTGTTCAAAATAGAAACACTACTCCTCCTTGAGACAAAGTGGAGTCGCAATTCAACGGCTCAGACACAAGACGTATGTGGCAGGGTTTACAGACAATCACAGACTACGAAAGGAAAACCAGCTTCTTACTTCCAAACAAACTAAACACCTTCTTTGCACGCTTTGAGGATAATACAGTGCCACCGACGCTGCCAAGGACTGTGGGCTATCCTTCTCTGTGGCCAACATGAGTAAGACATTTAAACGTGTTAACCCTCGCAAGGTTGCCGGCCCAGATGGCATCCCTAGCCGCGTCCTCAGAGCATGCGCAGACCAGCTGGCTAGTGTGTTTACGGACATATTAAATCTCTCCCTATCCCAGTCTGCTGTCCCCACATGCTTCAAGATGGCCACCATTGTTCCTGTACCCAAGAAGGCAAAGTTAACTGAACTAAATGACTATCGCCCCGTACCACTCACTTCTGTCATCATGAAGTGCTTTGAGAGGCTAGTCAAGGACCATTTCCCCTCCACCTTATCTGTCACCCTAGACCCACTTCAATTTGCTTACCGCCCCAATAGGGTCACAGACGATCACCATAACACTGCACACTGCCCTATCCCATCTGGACAAGAGGAATAACTATGTAAGAATGCTGTTCATTGCTATAGCTCAGCATTCAACACCATAGTAACCTCCAAGCTCTTCATTAACTTGTTATGGATAGGGGGCAGCATTTTCACGTTTGGATGAAAAGCGTGCTCAGAGTAAACTGCCTGCTACTTAGTCCCAGTTGCTAATATATGCATATTATTAGTAGATTTGGATAGAAAACACACTGAAGTTTCTAAAACTGTTTGAATGATGTCTGTGAGTATAACAGAACTCATATGGTAGGCAAAAACCTGAGAGAAAATCCAACCAGGAAGTGGAAAATCTGAGGTTGGTCATTTTTCAACTCATTCCCTATTGAAGATACAGTGGGATATGGGTCATGTTGCACTTCCTAACGCTTCCACTAGATGTCAACAGTCTTTAGAACCTTGTCTGATGCTTGTACTGTGAAGTGGGGCCGAATGAGAGGGGAATGAGTCAGAGGTCTGGCAGAATGCTTTGAGCTCGTGACGCTCGTTCATGTGAGAGCGAGCTCTGTTCCATGGCTTTTCTACAGACAAAGGAATTCTCCGGTTGGAACATTATTGAAGATTTATGTTAAAAACATTTTAAGATTGATTCTATACTTCGTTTAATATGACTTTTCGTCTGAACTTTTGCCTGGACCTGCCCGCGCGTCGTGAGTTTAGATTGTGTACTGAATGCGCGAACAACAAGGAGGAATTTGGACATAAATTATGGACTTTATGGAACAAATCAAACATTTATTGTGGAACTGGGATTCCTGGGAGTGCATTCTGACGAAGATCATCAAAGGTAAGTGAATGTTTATAATGCTATTTCTGACTTCTGTTGACTCCAACATGGCGGATATCTTCTTGGGTTGTGTTGGTCTCTAAGCGCCGTACTCAGATTGCATGGCTTGCTTTTTCCGTAAAGTTTTTTTGAAATCTGACACAGCGGTTGCATTAAGGAGAAGTATATATTTAAATCTGTGAATAACACTTGTATCTTTTATTAATGTTTATTATGAGTATTTCTGTGATTTGATGTGCCTCTGTGCAAATTCACGGGATGTTTTGGAGGCAAAGCCAAATGTAAACTGACGTTCTTGGATATAAATATGAACTTGATTGAACAAAACATACATGTATTGTGTAACATATTGTCATCTGATGAAGAATATCAAAGGTTAGTGATTAATTTTATCAATATTTCTGCTTTTTGTGACTCCTCTCTTTGGTTGGAAAATCGCTGTATGCTTTCTGTGACTAGTTGCTGACCTAACATAATGATATGTTCTGCTTTCGCCGAAAAGCTTTTTTGAAATTGGACACTGTGGTTGGATTAACGAGAATTTTATCTGTAAAATGGTGTCTAATACTTGTATGTTTGAGAAAATTTAATTATGAGATTTCGGCCCCACAAGGGTGCGTGCTCAGCTCCCTCCTGTACTCCCTGTTCACCCATGACTGCGTGGCCATGCACGCCTCCAACTCAATCATCAAGTTTGCAGACGACAACAGTAGTAGGCTTGATTACCAACAACGACGAGTCAGCGAACAGGGAGGAGGTAAGGGCACTCGGAGTGTGGTGTCAGGAAAATAACCTCTCACTCAACTTGCACCCCCCTATCCACATCGACGGGACAGCAGTGGAGAAGGTGGAAAGTGTTAAGTTCCTCTGGGTACACATCACGGACAAACTGAAATGGTCCACCCACACAGACCTTGTGGTGAAGAAGGCGCAACAGCGACTCTTCAACCTCAGGAGGCTGAAGAAATTTGGCTTGTCACCTAAAACCCTCACAAACTTTTACAGATGCACAATTGAGAGCATCCTGTCAGGCTGTATCACCAGCTGGTACGGCAACTGCACCGCCCACAACCGCAAGGCTCTCCAGAGGGTGGTGCGGTCTGCACAACGCATCACTGCGGGCAAACTACCTGCCCTCCAGGACACCTACAGCACCCGATGTCACAGTACGGCCAAGAAGATCAAGGACAACAATCACCCGAGCCACTGCCTGTTCACCCTGCTACCATCCAGAAGGCGAGGTCAGTAGAGGTGCATCAAAGCTGGGACCGAGAGACTGAAAAACAGCTTCTATCTCAAGGCCATGAGACTGTTAAACAGCCATCACTAACACAGAGAGGCTGCTGCCTACATACAGAATTGAAATCATCGGCCACTTTAATAAATGGATCACTAGTCACTTTAATAATGTCACGGTTTTCTAAAGTTGACCCCAGAAGCAGACCAGGACAAGGAGAGTAAGACGAAGGTGAGTATTTATTTACAAGTTTAAATTTAGTGATAGAAAAATCCAAGTGGCGGAGCGGGCAGCGGAGGTGAGTTGATGGGATTGAATAGGCAGATCCAAGGAAGTAACTGAAGTCACCGACGACCAGGTAGGGATGGGATGAGTGTTCCGGGTGAATGACTGTAGACAGAAAAAACGGAGGTGAGTTCAAGGCAAGCAAGACGTACAAAACAAACTCTATCAAACTGGAGGCTGATACGCTGGCACAACATACTGTTCATGGCTAACGATCCGGCAGGGAATGGATGTCAGGTCAGCGCTTATGAAGTGGAGGGGTGATGATCAGGACCAGGTGTGCAGAAAGCTGATGGGATACAGGTGCGGGTACTCAGAGATCCTCCAACTAGCTACGTCGCCCGGCAACCAGACAGGGTGCGTTCCAGGACACCGGAAAAAACACTCCAGGACAGAACACAGGCAAAAACCGACTCAGGAAGCGGGATTCGTGACAGTACCCCCCCTCCGACGAACGCCACCGGGCGTACTACCCGGAGCGCCAGGGTGAAGGCGGTAGAAGTCACGAAGCAGGTCAGCATCAAGGATCTGACGCCGAGGAATCCAACTCCTCTCCTCTGGACCATATCCTTCCCAATCCACGAGATACTGGAACCCTCGACCCCGCCATCTGGAGTCCATGATGCGGCGCACCGTGTAGGCAGGACCACCTCCGATCATCCGAGGGGGAGGAGGACGAGGAGGAGGGGGCAACAGAGGACTGAGGAGAACCGGCTTGAGGCAGGAGACATGAAAGGTGGGGTGTACTCTAAGCGTTGCAGGCAACTTGAGTCGAACCACAACAGGATTAATGATTCTCTCCACCACAAACGGACCAATGAACTTCTGTGACAGTTTCTTCGACTCAGTCCGTAGAGGAAGATCCCGTGTAGCCAACCAAACCTTATCTCCGACGGTATAAGCGGGAGCAGGAATACGGCGACGATTCGCCTGGATCTGATACCGGTCCGAAACTCTAAGGAGGGCCTTCCTGGCCCGATGCCAGGTCCGGTGGCAACGACGAATGTGGGCCTGGACAGAGGGAACCGAGATATCCCTCTCCTGAGAAGGAAACAAGGGAGGTTGGTAACCATACAGGCACTGGAAGGGAGACATCCCAGTTGCAGATGAAGGGAGAGTATTATGGGCATACTCGACCCAGGGTAACTGAGAGGACCAAGAGGTGGGATCAGAGGAGACAAGACAGCGCAGCGTGGACTCCATCTTCTGGTTGGCTCTTTCCGCCTGACCATTAGATTGGGGGTGAAAACCAGATGTGAGACTGACTGTAGCTCCAATGGCCAAACAGAAGGATCTCCAGACAGCAGAGGTAAACTGAGGACCACGGTCAGAAACAATGTCACTGGGCAATCCGTGGACCCTGAAAACCTCCCTAACAAGGATCTCGGACGTCTCAGTGGCAGATGGAAGCTTGGAGATGGGGACAAAGTGAGCGAACTTGCTGAATCTGTCCACAATGGTCAGAATGACTGTGTTCCCAACAGAAGAGGGCAACCCCATGACAAAGTCCAGGGCCAGATGCGACCAAGGTCGCCGGGGAATAGGTAGGGGGTGAAGAAGCCCAGAGCTGGGCCGATTGGTACTCTTATTCTGCGCACAAACAGGACAAGCGGCAACAAACCTCCGGGTATCTTCTCCCATGGCAGGCCACCAAAATCGTCTGCGCAGTAGCGCCATAGTCCGGGCAACGCCAGGGTGACAAGCTATCTTGCTGGCGTGGGACCACTGAAGGACATCAGAACGGACCGACTCAGGCACGAACAACCGACCGGGTGGACCGTTACCGGGGCCGGGCTGCATCCGAAGGGCCGCCATCACATCCTCCTCAATCCTCCATGTAACGGCTCCCACGACAAGGTTCTGGGGAATAATCGTCTCAGTCTTGGCCCCACTCTCCTCCGTCTTGGAGAACATCCGGGACAAGGCGTCCGCCTTGCCGTTCTTCGACCCAGGTCGGAACGTCAGGGAAAAATTGAAGCGTCCAAAAAACAAAGCCCACCTGGCCTGACGGGAGTTGAGACGTTTAGCCGATTGCACGTAAGCCAGATTCTTGTGGTCAGTCCAGACCACAAACGGTTGCTCCGCTCCCTCCAACCAGTGACGCCACTCCTCCAAGGCAAGCTTCACAGCGAGAAGCTCCCGGTTACCCACATCGTAGTTTCTCTCAGCTGGTGAAAGACGACAAGAGTAGAAGGCGCAGGGATGGAGTTTACCGTCAGTGGAGCTACGCTGGGACAGGATGGCGCCCACCCCCACATCAGATGCGTCCACCTCAACAACAAACTGACGGGAAGTGTCAGGTTGAGAGAGAATCGGGGCGTTGGTGAATCGGCTCTTCAAGTTCAGAAATGCTCGGTCTGCCTCAGGAGTCCAACAGAAAGTTCTGGTGCAAGACGTCAGAGCAGTTAAAGGGGCGGCCACCCGGCTGTAATCACGGATAAACCTCCGATAGAAGTTCGCAAATCCCAGGAATCTCTGGAGCTGCAATCTCGTACCGGGCCGGGCCCAATCCCGAACCGCCCGAACCTTCTCTTGGTCCATCTTGATCTCACCCCTGGAGATGATGTACCCGAGGAAGGATGTAGTGTGGGCGTGAAAATCACACTTCTCTGCCTTCACAAACAGACGGTTCTCCAATAACCGCTGCAGGACCTGCTTAACATGCTGGATGTGGCTGGAAAGCTCCTTGGAGAAAATAAGGATGTCATCCAGGTAAACGAACACAAACAGACCGATCATATCCCTCAGCACGTCATTCACCAAACTTTGGAACACTGCTGGAGCGTTGGAAAGTCCAAACGGCATCACCTGGTACTCGAAATGTCCCATAGGTGTATTGAACCCAGTCAACCACTCGTCCCCCTCTTTGATCCGAACCAGATGATACGCATTGCGTAGATCAAGCTTCGTAAACACAGTAGCACCCTGTAAAGAGTCGAAAGCGGAGCTCATCAAGGGCAGGGGGTACTTGTTCTTGACCGTAATATCATTCAACCCCCGATAATCAATACACGGTCGAAGAGAGCCATCCTTCTTACTCACAAAAAAAAAATCCAGCTCCCAGGGGTGATGACGAGGGACGAATGAGACCTGCAGCAAGAGACTCCTTTATGTAGGTCTCCAGGGCTTCCCGCTCAGGTTGAGAGATACTGTATAACCGTCCCTTGGGAAAGGCAGCTCCAGGGAACAGATTAATCGCACAATCATAAGGTCGGTGGGGAGGAAGTGACTGAGCCTTCTGCTTACTGAACACCTCACCCAACTCGTGATATGTTTCAGGAACCAGGGACAAATCAGGAGGAGCAGACTCACTGACCCGACTGGGGACAGCATGAGAACAGGCAGTCCTGAGGCAGTTAGCATGGCACTCAATGCTCCAACTAGTTACCTTTCCAGTCACCCAATCGAACGAGGGATTGTGTTCTCTTAGCCAGGGGTATCCAAGAACCAGAGGAACATGGGGGGAAGGCAAAATGAAAAAAGAAATAACCTCTGAATGATTCCCCGACAACAACATCTTAACCGGTTCAGTCCTCATAGTGATCCGTGCCAGACTACTGCCGTTCAGAGTGGTTGCTTCAATGGCTTCCGGTAATTGCTCCTTGGAAAGCCCCAGCTGTTCCACTAAGTCGGCATCAAAGAAGCTGTCATCGGCACCTGAATCGATGAAAGCGTTAATCGCTAAACTCTGATTCTTATTCATGAGGGTAGCAGGAAAACGAGGTCTGACAGGGCTCTTGAGAGGTTGAAACTGGCTCGCTAACAAACCTCCCAAACTTAACGAGCCGAGCAGTTTAACGGGCGCTGAGGACAAACGGAGATGTAATGTCCCGAGCTACCACAGTAGAGGCAGCTGTTGGTCTCACGTCTACGTTGGCGCTCGTCCTTAGTTAACCCGTGCCGCCCCACTTGCATAGGTTCAGGATCTGGCGGCAGGACTCCTCCACTAATCCCGTGTGAGGAAACATGATTAACACCTTCTGGTCCACCTCCTGACCCGAATGGTAACCGAGTAGCTGATTGATTGGACCGGACCCACTGCTTCTCCCTCCTTCTCTCTCGAACTCTGTTATCCACCCTAATAGATAATGCGACCAAACTGTCCAGGTCACAAGGCTCCGGATAGGAGATCAGCTCATCCTTGAGTTGCTCCGACAACCCCTGGTAAAAAGCCGCTTGTAGTGCCTCCTCATTCCACCCACTCTCCACAGCCAATGTCCGGAACTCAATCACAAAGTCTGCCACGTGACGAGCTCCTTGGCGAAGAGAGAACAACCGCTTAGCTGCGTCCTTACCTCGGACTGGATGGTCAAAAAGCTTTCTCATCTCTGCCGTGAACTCCTGGTATGACGCCATGCAGGTGTCCTGTTGTTCCCAAACAGCTGAAGCCCATTCCAAAGCTCTACCACGCAGCAGTTCAATAACAAAAGCTATCCTAGCCTTGTCTGTGGCGTAAGAGTGGGGCTGCAGATCAAACACTAAACCACACTGCATAAGAAATGAACGGCATCTTCCCAAATCCCCTTCGTATTTATCAGGCGTCGGTACCTTGGGCTCACGGAAGGAAACCGCTCCAGAAGCGGCAGGTGAGAGGGGTGAAACAGGTGGTGGAGAATCCGCCGGCAAACTGAGCTGATCCTGGATACTCGTCAAGCTAGCAGAGAAGTTCTGGACTGAAATCGCTATCTCCTGTAGCGCCGTGCTGTGTTGTCCCAATATCTTCCCCTGATGGGTAATGGCATGGCGAACGGAGTCCAGGTCCGCTGGGTTCATTCCTGGCCGGATCGTTCTGTCACGGTTTTCTAAAGTTGAACCCAGAAGCAGACCAGGACAAGGAGAGTAAGACGAAGGTGAGTATTTATTTACAAGTTTAAATGTAGTGATAGAAAAATCCAAGTGGCGGAGCGGGCAGCGGAGGTGAGTTGATGGGATTGAATAGGAAGATCCAATGAAGTAACTGAAGTCACCGACGACCAGGTAGGGATGGGATGAGTGTTCCGGGTGAATGACTGTAGACAGAAAAAACGGAGGTGAGTTCAAGGCAAGCAAGACGTACAAAACAAACTCTATCAAACTGGAGGCTGATACGCTGGCACAACATACTGTTCATGGCTAACGATCCGGCAGGGAATGGATGTCAGGTCAGCGCTTATGAAGTGGAGGGGTGATGATCAGGACCAGGTGTGCAGAAAGCTGATGGGATACAGGTGCGGGTACTCAGAGATCCTCCAACTAGCTACGTCGCCCGGCAACCAGACAGGGTGCGTTCCAGGACACCGGAAAAAACACTCCAGGACAGAACACAGGCAAAAACAGACTCAGGAAGCGGGATTCGTGACAAATAATGCCACTTTAATAATGTTTACATATCTTGCATTACATAATCTCATGTGTATATACTGTATTTTATACTATCTATTGCATCTTGCCTATGCCGCTCTGTCATTGCTCATCAATATATTTATATATTCTTATTACATTCCTTTACTTAGATTTGTGTGTATTAGGTAGTTGTTGTGGAATTGTTAGATTACATGTTAGATATTGCTGCACTGTCAGAACAAGAAGCACAAGCATTTCGCTACACTCGCAATAACATCTGCTAAACATGTTGTCCTTCTGAATGCGCTTCAGGCCAGGAGGCTCGTTATCTGCATAAACATGAGTCCACCTCCGTGACTGGTACGTGTTTGATGCCCCCATGTATTCTTTCAAGGGTGCTGTCATACAAACAATTGCACACTCACCGAGCATGTCAGTATTCATTGGCGTTTTCATCCACCACTATAAATGGAGTAATTGTCTGAAAGCAGATAAGGCATTCATAGAATTCCTCATACTGTAGTGGAGATCACTACAATATTCATCCGTGCAGCCATGTGCACAACTATACTAAGATGTCTGGACCAATTGAAAATGACTGAATTGGTCTCAAGCTACAGACAGAGCTGTCTGGAATTCTCTGCAATACTTTACCAGCATTGGAGTCTAAAAATCATATACAAAGTTGTTACTCTATTTCTGTCTTTCAACCAATTTATTCTCACTCTTCGAGAAGCCATATTGGAATTTAAAAGGTTATTGAAATTCCTTATTTATGTTTTAAATTTCACACCTGGAATACCTATCCCCAGCAGAAAATCTTCAAGTAATTTACATCTCAAACCTTCCAAATCCAAGGCAGCCCGCAATCCTAACCATTCCCTTGCCGCAATCTACTGAAGCTGTTCCAGTGAGCGCTGATCAGATCGCTGCTATGATTCTTTGCAAAACTCAAATAATTCTATCTCTGTGTCAATTAGGGTCAGCTCGCTTCATACCTTTTATATGCTTTATACTTGCTTTTCACAAATCACTGCACCTGTACATAGCCCATCTGTAAATAGCTCATCCAACTACCTCATCCCCATACTATATTTATTAATCTTGCTTATTTATCTTCTGCACACCTACCATTCCACACGTGGTCCCGTGTGGCTCAGTTGGTAGAGCATGGCGCTTGCAACGCCAGGGTTGTGGGTTCATTCCCCACGGGGGGACCAGGATGAATATGTATGAACTTTCCAATTTGTAAGTCGCTCTGGATAAGAGCGTCTGCTAAATGACTTAAATGTAAAAATTCCAGTGTTTAATTGCTATATTGTAATTACTTCGCCACCATGGCCTATTTATTGCCTTACCTCCCTTATCCTACCTCATTTGCACACACTGTATATAGACTGTATTATTGACTATTTGTTTATTCCATGTGTAACTCTGTGTTGTTGTATGTGTCGAACTGCTTTGCTTTATCTTGGCCAGGTTTCAGTTGTAAATGAGAACTTGTTCTCAACTAGCCTACCTGGTTAAATAGGTGAAAGGTGAAGGTGAAATAAACAAAATGTTAAAAAAAATACCATGTTGTTCTGCAGCCCTCTGTGGCAAATATCTGTCCAAGACCAGCATGACATGCAAAGTAGCAGGGCAGTAGAGAGGTGAGATGAATTATAACAGAAACATAGGCCACTGCGTGTAGTGGTTGCAGAGAATAGGGGCTTGCTCTCTCACTTCACGGTTCAATGGTTTGGCGTTTAAAGATTTATAACTGTTACAAAAACTATTCTCCTTTAGGCTATTGTTTACTGCTGCACTGTTAAAAAAGAAAGTTTTTTTTTTTTTCAACACAAAAGATTAAATGCTTTAACAAGCTGCCACTATTTTGTGTGTGTTGGGAACCTGAAAGTGTTATTACAGGTAGGCCTAATAATTGATGTATTGTTAAATTAATTGAGTTAATTAAGATGAGCACTTTGGTCATCATGGACATGAAAGGAAGCTTTAGAGTAGTCCTGGGCGATTATATCAAATGAATTTGAATCCAAATATATGTTTCGCAAGAATAAATAAAAAAGATGTAGTAGGGTGGGTAAAAAATGTGTTTTTTACTTGTGCACACACACACGCGCACACACACACACACACACACATAAATCATAACCATGGACAGCCACATGATATTTAGCGGCATTGATTAGACTAAATTGTTTTTGGCATCTTTAAGTTTGTTTTCAGTGTATTAAACTAAGCATATATACAGTAGCCTTGTTGATTTGATTATGTTTAATTTGAAATGGTGCTTGAATAGCGGTGCTACTTTTGTCTTTGTGCTGACTTGTGGTAACTCTGTGATTCTAAATCGATAGTTGTTTAGTAAACTGTAAGAACATTAACATTGTATGCAATATTTGCTTTGTAACTTCACAGGACAGATGTTGCTCTCCGGTTTTGTGATGAAAAAAATGTGTAGTTTAATTTATTCCACCACAGTGTGACTGCTGTCTTTTTCTTGTCACGGCCTTATTGTATATCACAGTGGCATATGAACGAATGGGTTATAGTTGCGTTGTTTGCTCTATCACAACAAAGGTTGTAATATGGCTTGTTTACTGGCTTGGCTTAGCTTGGCTTCATTAGTGATTTTACCCCACGCACCGCTACTGGTTTGGGCCAACAATTATTTTTAGTTCAGGTGTAACACTTCGACTGAAAGTTGAGTAAACAAAAAAAAAATAGATTTAGTTTTACAGTGTAGGGGGCTTAGGTGTTATGTGACAGACTTGTAAAAGTTGTCTGTAAACAATGTACATTTGTCAAAATCGAGTCATCGAGTCATCATAATTTACAGCAACATTTGCTAAAGTTGCCCAATTACCGGGAGGGATGGGGCCAACTTTGTGTCGTGTGCGATGCTCATGTTCAGAACGGCTGTCCAGTCAAAATCCACACAGCTCTGTGAAGTGCAGAGCCAGAGCTCTGACGTCATGTGTAAGTAATGTTACTGTACAGCCACTACGTTCCAATTTAGGAGTTTATTACTGCCCAAATCAGCCATTTTCAACCTGTATACGGGTACAAGTGTAAAGGGTTAACCTGTCTAACAATACCCTTTTATGTCTCAACTCCGAAAATTTATGGAGAGCAGACCCTACTAAAACGTCAGTATCAATTCTGGAAAATCAATGCCCAGTTTCTGTTGTGTGCGACATTGCGGTACCATGTACCGCTAGCAGCATTTTAGCCACAGACTGTTATGTGCTAGCTGTTTAATCTGTTTTATAAATGTGCAATGAGCATAAAAATACGCATTTATATAAGCAATGGCAAATTGTTCTCATTCTGAGAAATAAGCATATTCTTATCCAGGTAGGCCACTTGAAAAAACGAAACAAAGTGGACAGCCTAGTATGGTGTTTAAACAGTTGGAGACGGACAGGAAGTGTGTTCATAACAGTTCAAATGTTCTACCTTGTTAGCTAGCAAATACATCCAAGTTGGCTAGACTTGGAAAATAAAGATTAGCTGGCAATTCACTAGCACATGGGCTTGTGATTAAGAGATTGTTTGAGACCAGTGTTAGTGTTCTATAATGCCTGCTACAAGATGTTGATCATTATTAGGGTGCATTAGATGTGCATTGTGCGTAGTTCTGGTAAATTTGTAACAACAACTTAATTTTTATAGACAGACTTGAAAGCCAGATGAGTAGTTATTGCAAAAAAGCAGGTTAAACTATTTTGATAAAATTATAAAATAGTGGAAGGTATGGTTGTGGAAGGCTTATATTTACCCTAGGTATAATTTCACAAGCCCTGAATTCATTAGATTATTTTTTGCCTGTTTGATATGCAATGTATTGAGCTTTAATTGTGCAACAAAACGTATTTAGAGATTTTTTTTTATTTTTTTTTTAGATATCGTTAATCGCTCATCAGTTTGAAAACAAATTGATTGTTACGCCACATCGCCCTACATTAGAGACAGGAAAACAACATGGTTTGTTTTAGAGACGTGGAGAAAAACTATTCCATTAGGTTTTCAGAACTTATTAGAATAGCCATTTCCTTGAATTTGCTTCAAGGCAGGGATAGACAGGCTAGTTTAATCAAATTAGCAATGGCACAAGGTACACACTGTATAAGTGTGCTTGTGTGTGTCTGTGTGTATAGTTCACACTATGTCTTTGAAGGTAGTCACATGATCTGTTTACATATTCCACTAATACTATTTATTTGGATTGTCTCCCAATCAAATTGTCTGTCCAGACTATAATAGTCCACTATGTATGAACTTGAATGCATTTGAACTTGAAGGTTCCAAGCCAATGTGTAATTTGAATCGGGCCTGCTTTCTCAAAGGTAAACCTTGAATAGCGGGGATTAAATGATGGTAATACACTATAAATACAGACGTGGACACCCCTTCAAATGAGTATATGTGGATATTTCAGCTGACAAGTGTATAAAATTGAGCGCACAACCATGCAATCTCCATAGACAAACATTGGCAGTAGAATGGCCTTACTAAAGAGCTCAGTGACTTTCAACCGTCATAGGATGCCACCTTTCCAACAAGTCAGTTTGTCAAATTTCTGGACTGCTAGAGCTGCCCCAGTCAACTGCAAGTGCTGTTATTGTGAAGTAGAAACGTCTAGAAGCAAAAACGGCTCAACCGTGAAATGGTAGGCCACACAAGCTTACAGAACGGGACCGCCTAGTGCTGAAGCGCGTAGGTCGTAAAAAATTGTCTGTCCTCGGTTGCAACAGAAACTACCGAGTTCAAAAGTGCCTCTCGAAGCAACGTTGGGTTTCCATGGCCAAACAGCCACACACAAGCCTAAGATCACCATGCGCAATGCCAAGCGTCAGCTGGAGTGGTTTAAAGCTCGCCGCCATTGGACTCTGGAGCAGTGGAAACGCGTTCTCTGGAGTGATTAATCACACTTCACCATCTGGCAGTCTGACTGACGAATCTAGTTTTGGCGGATGCCAGGAGGTCGCTACCTGTCCTAATGCATAGTGCCAACTGTAAAGTTTGGTGGAGGAGGAATAATGGTCTGGGGCTGTTTTTCATGGTTCGGTCTAGGCCCCTTAGTTCCAGTGAAGGGAAATCTTAATGCTGTTCCAGACGATTCTGTGCTTCCAACGTTGTGGCAACAGTTTGGGGAAGGCCCTTTCCTGTTTCAGCATGACAATGCCCCCGTGCACAAAGCAAGGTCCATACAGAAATGATTCGTCAAGATTGGTGTGGAAGAACTTGACTAGCCTGCAGAGAACCCTGACCTCAATATCGAACACCTTTGGAACAAATTGGAACGCAAGGCCTAATCGCCCAACATCAGTGCACGACCTCACTAATGCTCTGGTGGCTGTATGGAATCAAGTCCCCGCAGCAATGTTCCAACATTTAGTGGAAAGCCTTCCCAGAAGAGTGGAGGCTCTTATAGCAGCAAAGGGGGGGACCAACTCCATATTAATGCTCATGATTTGGGACTGAGATTTTCCACATACTTTTGGCCATGCAGTTTAGCTTATTTAAGGGTATCCACCCACTCACCCAGGCCACCAACAGCCAGCCAGGTCCCGGTGCCTAATGCAACTGTGTTGGGAATCAAAGCGCAGCGCAGTGGCCAGATTAAGACGTGTTCTCTGTACGGTTGGGATCAGCCTGTCGCAAACTTCCTGCCTCCCCTTAAAGCCAGCTTGGGCTGATAATAAGATTAGAGTGTGGAGAGACAGCTTAGTGACCTGTACTAAGATACATCAGCCATCCCTCATCTAATCTCCATGAGTGCCACAGGATTGAGCAGACTGGCTGGGGATGGGTTGGCTCGGAGATGGAGTTGGAGTTGGGGTTAAGAGCAGTAAACATCTCTACTCAGCCTTTACACACAAGCATATGCAAATGTCAGCTTGGGCGGTATACTGTGTACAGTCGTGGCCAAAAGTTGAGAATGACACAAACATAAATGTTCAGTCTGCTGCCTCAGTTTGTATGATGGCAATATTTACATATACTCCAGAATGTAATGAAGAGTGATCAGATGAATTGCAATTAATTGCAAAGTCCCTCTTTGCCATGCAAATGAACTGAATCCCCCAAAAACATTTCCACTGCATTTCAGCCCTGCCACAAAAGGACCAGCTGACATGTCAGTGATTCTCTCGTTAACACAGGTGTGAGTGTTGACGAGGACACGGCTGGAGATCACTCTGTCATGCTGATTGAGTTCGAATAACAGACTGGAAGCTTCAAAAGGAGGGTGGTGCTTGGAATCATTGTTCTTCCTCTGTCAACCATGGTTACCTGGAAGGAAACACGTGCCGTCATCATTGCTTTGCAAAAAAAAGGGCTTCACAGACAAGGATATTGCTGCCAGTAAGATTGCACCTAAATCAACCATTTATCGGATCCTCAAGAACTTCAAGGAGAGCGGTTCAATTGTTGTGAAGAAGGCTTCAGGGTGCCCAAGAAAGTCCAGCAAGCGCCAGGACCGTCTCCTAAAGTTGATTCAGCTGCGGGATCGGGGCACCACCAGTACAGAGCTTGCTCAGGAATGGCAACAGGCAGGTGTGAGTGCATCTGCACGCACAGTGAGGCGAAGACTTTTGGAGGATGGCCTGGTGTCAAGAAGGGCAGCAAAGAAGCCACGTCTCTCCAGGAAAAACATCAGGGACAGACTGATATTCTGCAAAAGGTACTGGGATTGGACTGCTGAGGATTGGGGTAAAATCATGTTCTCTGATGAATCCCCTGTCCCATTGTTTGGGGCATACGGAAAAAAGCTTGTCCGGAGAAGACAAGGTGAGCACTACCATCAGTCCTGTGTCATGCCAACAGTAAAGCATCCTGAGACCATTCATGTGTGGGGTTGCTTCTCAGCCAAGGGAGTGGGCTCACTCATAATTTTGCCGAAGAACACAACCATGAATAAAGAACGGTACCAACACATGCTCCGAGATGATCTTCTCCCAACCATCCAGGAACAGTTTGGTGATGAACTATGCCTTTTCCAGCATGATGGAGCACCTTGCCATAAGGCAAAAGTGCTAACTAAGTGGCTCGGGGAACAAAACATCGATATTTTGGGTCCATGGCCAGGAAACTCCCCAGACCTTAATCCCATTGAGAACTTGTGGTCCATCCTCAAGAGGCGGGTGGACAAACAAAAACCCACAAATTCTGACAAACTCCAAGCATTGATTATGCAAGAATGGGCTGCCATCAGTCAGGATGTGGCCCAGAAGTTAATTGACAGCATGCCAGGGCGGATTGCAGAGGTCTTGAAAAAGAAGGGTCAACACTGCAAATTTTGACTCTTTGCATCAACTTCATGTAATTGTCAATAAAAGCCTTTGACACTTATTAAATGCTTGTGATTATACTTCAGTATTCCATAGTAACATCTGACAAAATATCTAAAGACACAAAAGCAGCAAACTTTGTGAAAAGTAATATTTGTGTCATTCTCAAAACTTTTGGCCACGACTGTATATTTTTATTTTATTTCACCTTTATTTAACCAGGTAGGCAAGTTGAGAACACGTTCTCATTTACAATTGCGGCCTGGCCAAGATAAAGCAAAGCAGTTCGACACATACAACAACACAGAGTTACACATGGAGTAAAACAAACATACAGTCAATAATACAGTAGAAGAATAAGTCTATATACAATGTGAGCAAGTGAGGTGAGATAAGGGAGGTGAAGGCAAAAAAAAGAAAGAAAAAAAGGCCATGGCGGCGAAGTAAATACAATATAGCAAGTAAAACACTGGAATGGTTGATTTGCAGTGGAAGAATGTGCAAAATAGAGATAGAAATAATGGGGTGCAAAGGAGCAAAATAAATAAATAAATACAGTAGGGAAAGAGGTAGTTGTTTGGGCTAAATTATAGATGGGCTATGTACAGGTGCAGTAATCTATGAGCTGCTCTGACAGCTGGTGCTTAAAGCTAGTGGGCGGATAAGTGTTTCCAGTTTCAGAGATTTTTGTAGTTCGTTCCAGTCATTGGCAGCAAAGGAAGAGTTGGTTTTGGGGGTGACCAGAGAGATATACTACAGGTGCTACAGGTGGGTGCTGCTATGGTGACCAGCGAGCTGAGATAATGGGGGACTTTACCTAGCAGGGTCTTGTAGATGACCTGGAGCCAGTGGGTTTGGCGACGAGTATGAAGCGAGGGCCAGCCAACAAGAGTGTACAGGTCGCAGTGGTGGGTAGTATATGGGGCTTTGGTGACAAAACGGATGGCACTGTGATAGACTGCATCCAATTTATTGAGTAGGGTATTGGAGGCTATTTTGTAAATGACATCACCGAAGTCGAGGATTGGTAGGATGGTCAGTTTTACAAAGGTATGTTTGGCAGCATGAGTGAAGGATGCTTTGTTGCGGAATAGGAAGCCAATTCTAGATTTAACTTTGGATTGGAGATGTTTGATGTGAGTCTGGAAGGAGAGTTTACAGTCTAACCAGACACCTAGGTATTTGTAGTTGTCCACATATTCTAAATCAGAGCCGTCCAGAGTAGTGATGTTGGACAGGCGGGCAGGTGCAGGCAGCGATCGGTTGAAGAGCATGCATTTAGTTTTACTTGTATTTAAGAGCAATTGGAGGCCACGGAAGGAGAATTGTATGCCATTGAAGCTCGCCTGGAGGGTAGTTAACACAGTGTCCAAAGAAGGGCCAGAAGTATACAGAATGGTGTCGTCTGCGTAGAGGTGGATCAGAGACTCACCAGCAGCAAGAGCGACATCATTGATGTATACAGAGAAGAGAGTCAGTCCAAGAATTGAACCCTGTGGCACCCCCATAGAGACTGCCAGAGGCCCGGACAACAGACCCTCCGATTTGACACACTGAACTCTATCAGAGAAGTAGTTGGTGAACCAGGCGAGACAATCATTTGAGAAACCAAGGCTGTCGAGTCTGCCGATGAGGATGTGGTGATTGACAGAGTCGAAAGCCTTGGCCAGGTCAATGAATACGGCTGCAAAGTATTGTTTCTTATCGATGGCGGTTAAGATATTGTTTAGGACCTTGAGCGTGGCTGAGGTGCACCCATGACCAGCTCTGAAACCAGATTGCATAGCGGAGAAGATATGGTGGGATTCGAAATGGTCCGTAATCTGTTTGTTGACTTGGTTTTCGAAGACCTTAGAAAGGCAGGGTAGGATAGATATAGATCTGTAGCAGTTTGGGTCAAGAGTGTCCCCCCCTTTGAAGAGGGGAATGACCGCAGCTGCTTTCCAATCTTTGGGAAACTCAGACGACACGAAAGAGAGGTTGAACAGGCTAGTAATAGGGGTGGCAACAATTTCAGCAGATCATTTTAGAAAGAAAGGGTCCAGATTATCTAGCCTGGCTGATTTGTTGGGGTCCAGATTTTGCCGCTCTTTCAGAACATCAGCTGACTGGATTTGGGAGAAGGAGAAATGGGGAAGGTTTGGGCGAGTAGCTGTGGGGGGTGCAGTGCTGTTGACCGGGGTAGGGGTAGCCAGGTGGAAAACATGGCCAGCCGTAGAAAAATGATTATTGAAATTCTCAATTATAGTGGATTTGTCGGTGGTGACAGTGTTTCCTATCTTCAGTGCAGTGGGCAGCTGGGAGGAGATGTTCTTATTCTCCATGGACTTTACAGTGTCCCAGAAATGTTTTGAGTTTGTGTTGCAGGAAGCAAATTTCTGCTTGAAAAAGCTAGCCTTGGCTTTTCTAACTGCCTGTGTATATTGGTTTCTAGCTTCCCTGAAAAGTTGCATATCACGGGGGCTGTTCGATGCTAATGCAGAACGCCATAGGATGCTTTTGTGTTGATTAAGGGCAGTCAGGTCTGGAGAGAACCAAGGGCTATATCTGTTCCTGGTTCTAAATTTCTTGAATGGGGCATGCTTATTTAAGATGGTGAGGAAGGCATTTAAAAAAATAACCAGGCATCCTCTACTGACAGGATGAGATCAATATCCTTCCAGGATACCCCGGCCAGGTCGATTAGAAAGGCCTGCTCGCTGAAGTGTTTCAGGGAGCGTTTGACAGTGATGAGTGGAGGTCGTTTGACCGCTGACCCATTACGGATGCAGGCAATGAGGCAGTGATCGCTGAGATCTTGGTTGAAAACAGCAGAGGTGTATTTAGAGGGCAGGTTGGTTAGGATGATATCTATGAGGGTGCCCGTGTTTACAGCTTTGGGGTGGTACCTGGTAGGTTCATTGATCATTTGTGTGAGATTGAGGGCATCAAGCTTAGATTGTAGGATGGCTGGGGTGTTAAGCATGTTCCAGTTTAGGTCGCCTAGCAGCACGAGCTCTGAAGATAGATGGGGGGCAATCAGTTCACATATGGTGTCCAGAGCACAGCTGGGGGCAGAGGGTGGTCTATAGCAGGCAGCAATAGTGAGAGACTTGTTTTTAGAGAGGTGGATTTTTAAAAGTAGAAGTTCAAATTGTTTGGGAACAGACCTGGATAGTAGGACAGAACTCTGCAGGCTATCTTTGCAGTAGATTGTAACACTTTTTGTTTGTCAGAATTTGGTGGTCTTCCTAAGCCAGGATTCAGACACGGCTAAAACATCCGGGTTGGCAGAGTGTGCTAAAGCAGTGAATAAAACAAACTTAGGGAGGAGGATTCTAATGTTAACATGCATGAAACCAAGGCTATTACGGTTACAGAAGTCATCAAAAGAGAGCGCCTGGGGAATAGGAGTGGAGCTAGGCACTGCAGGGCCTGGATTCACCTCTACATCACCAGAGGAACAGAGGAGGAATAGGATAAGGGTACGGCTAAAAGCTATGAGAATTGGTCGTCTAGAACAGAGAGTAAAATGACATTTCTGGGGGCGATAAAATAGCTTCAAGGAATAATGTACAGACAAAGGTATGGTAGGATGTGAATACAGTGGAGGTAAACCTAGGTATTGAGTGATGATGAGAGAGATATTGTCTCTAGAAACATCATTGAAACCAGGTGATGTCATCGCATATGTGGATGGTGGAACTGAAAGGTTGGATAATGTATAGTGAGCAGGGCTAGAGGTTCTACAGTGAAATAAGCCAATAAACACTAACCAGAACAGCAATGGACAAGGCATATTGACATTAAGGAGAGGCATGCTTATACGAGTGATCATAAGGGTCCAGTGAGTAGAGGTTGGTTGGGGTCCCGGCGATTCAGACAGCTAGCCGGGCTATCGGTAGCAAACTAGCATAGGATGGAGGTCTGTTTTTAGCCACCTCGTGCATTTCCGTCGGTAGATTAGTGGGGTTCCGTGTGGTCGGGGGGATCAATCCAATTGGCAAAATAGATATAATTATAGTGACCCAAGAAAAATTGTCCGATAGACTTATTCAGATAGCAGCCGATAAGACAGCTAACGATTAGTGTGCCCCAGATGAGCGTTCAGGTAACGTCGCGACGGAGGTGCCAGTTGGATAACTCCCTCGGGCAGATAACGTTGGTAGTCAGTCGTGAAGGCCCGGTGGGGCTCCGCATTGGCAGTAAAACGGGTCCGGATAGGTGATTGTAGCCCAGGAGTGGCTGAATGGAACTCTTCAGCTGGCTAGCTCCGGAATAATTGATGTTTGCTCTGGGATCGACGTAAGCCAATAGTTACACGGGTAGCAGCTAGCTAGCTGCGAAATCAAGGTGTAAATGTCCAGAGCTTGCGGTTGAAATCCGGGGATATGGAGAAAAATAGGTCCGGTATGTTCTGGTCTGAGTCGCGTTCTACAAAAGTGGCGATAGATTATCGAGCTAAAGGAATAGCTGATGACCACAAACCGTGGTTAGCTGAAATACTAACGTTAGCCAGTAAACTGGCTAGCTTCTGGCTAGCTTCAGGTTAGCTTCTGGCTAGCTTCTGGTTAGCTTCTGGGTAGCTTCTATTGTGGATTTTCAGATTTGAGGTAAATAATATATATTTTTTTGTAATTGGTGAGGCGGGTTGCAGGAAAGCGTTTTGAAGTTGAGTTTTTTGGAAAAGAAAATGTATAAAAGATATGCGAAGAAAGGTGTAAATATATATATATACGGGACAAGACAAGATGAGGACAAAAGGACGTCTGACTGCTATGCCATCTTGGAATGAAAAAAAAAATGTATACCGTATACCGGGGTAGTCCGTCATTGTAAATAAGAATTTGTTCTTAACTGACTTGCCCAGTAAAATAAAGGTTAAATACATTTGGAAATAACCATGGAATGGTTTTTCAATTCCAACAATACCAGTAATTTTTTGGTGTTGACGGTTTTGAATACATTTTAATATTTGTAGCTTCTTTTGAAGTAAATACCTGCAGTCATCGCTGCTCTAATTCACTATATGCAGTACCAGTCAAAAGTTGATAGGCCTATTCATTCAATGGTTTTTCTTTTCTTTTTACTAATTTCTACTTTGTAGAATAATACTGAAAACATCAAAACTATTAAAAAACAGGTATGGAATCATGTAGTAAACAAATGTTAAACAAATCTAAATATATTTTAGATTCTTCAAAGTAGCCACCCTTTGGCTTGATGACAGCTTTGCACATTCTTGGCATTCTCTCAACCAGCTTCACCTGGAATGCTTTTCCAACAGTCTTGAAGGAGTTTCCACATATGCTGAGCACTTGTTGGCTGCTTTTCCTTCACTCTGCGGGCCAACTCATCCCAAACCCTCTCAAATGGCTTGAGGACGGATGATTGTGGAGGCCAGGTCATCTAATGCAGCACTCCATCACTCTCCTTTTTGGTCAAATAGCCCTTACACAGCCTGGAGGTGTGTTTTTTGGTCATTGTCCTATTGAAAAACCAATAATAGTCCCACTAAGCGCAAACCAGATGGGATGGCGTATCGGTCTAAAATGCTGTGGTTGCCATGCTGGTTAAGTGTGCCTTGAATTCTAAATAAATCCCAGACAGTGTCACCAGCAAAGTATCCCCACACCAACACACCTCCTCCTCCATGCTTCACGGTGGGAACCACCCAAGCAGAGATCATCCGTTCACCTACTCGGCGTCTAACAAAGACACGGCGGTTGGAACCAAAAATCTCAAATTTGGACTCATTTGACCAAAGGACAGATTTCCACCGGTCTAATGTCCATTGCTCGTGTTTCTTGGCCCAAGCAAGTCTCTTCTTCTTATTGGAGAACTTTAGTAGTGGTTTCTTTGCAGCAGTTGGATCATGAAGGCCTGATTCACGGTCTCCTCTGAACAGTTGATGTTGAGATATGTCTTACTTGAACTCTGAAGCATTTTTTTGGGCTGCAATTTCTGAGGCTGGTAACTCTAATGAACTTATTCTCTGCAGCAGAGGTACCTCTGGGTCTTCCTTTTCTGTGGCAGTCCTCATGAGCCAGTTTCATCATAACGCTTGATGGTTGTTGCCACTGCACTTGAAGAAACTTTCAAAGTTCTTGACATGAACTTCATGTCTTAAAGTAGTGATGGACTGTTGTTTCTCTTTGCTTATTTGAGCTGTCCTTGCCATAATATGGACTTGGTCTTTTACCAAATAGGGCAATCTTCTGTATACCACCCGTACCTTCTCACAACACCACTGATTGGCTCAAACGCATTAACTTCTTATGGCTGCAGGGGCAGTATTGAGTAGCTTGGATGAAAGGTGCACAGAGGTGCCCAGAGTAAACGGCCTGCTCCTCAGTCATAGTTGCTCATATTTGCATATTATTATTAGTATTGGATAGAAAACACTCTGAAGTTTCTAAAACTGTTTGAATTATGTCTGTGAGTATAACAGAACTCATATGGCATGCAAAAACCTGAGAAGTTCCACTTCCTGTTTGGATTTTTTCTGGGGTGGCAGATTTTCAACCAAGCTCTCATTGAAATTACAGCGAGATAATGATGAGTTTTCACTTCCTACGGCTTCCACTAGATGTCAATAGAACTTTGTCTGATGACTCTAATGTGAAGAGGGGCCGAAGGAGACAGGAATTAGTCACCACTGCCATGAGCTGACCATGCTTTGACCACGCGCGTTCACGTGATAGGCAGCTCCGTTCCATAGCTCAACTGAAGTCAATCTAATTCTCCGGTTGGACCGTTATTCAAAATGTATGTTAACAACATTCTAAAGATTGATTCAGTACATCGTTTGACATGTTTCTACTGACTGTTATGGAACTTTTGGACATTTCGTCACGTTATAGTGGACGCGCTTTGTGACTTTGGAATTGTTTACCAAACGCGCTAACCAAAGTAGCTAATTGGACATAAATAACGGACATTATCGAACAAATCAAGCATTTATTGTGGACCTGGGATTCCTAGGACTGCATTCTGATGAAGTTCATCAAAGGTAAGGAAACATTTATCATGTATTTTTTGGTTTCTGTTGACTCCAAAATAGCGGCTAATTTGGCTATTGTTCTGAGCGCCGTCTCAGAGTATTGCATGGTTTGCTTTTTCCGCATTTAAAAAAAAAAATCTGACACAGCGGTTGCATTAAGGAGAGGTATATCTATAATTACATGTGTATAGCTTGTATTATTATCTACATTTATAATGAGTATTTCTGTTGAAACGATGTGGCTATGCAAAATCACTTGATGTTTTTGTAACTAGTGAATGTAACGCGCCAATGTAAACTCAGATTTTTTTATATAAATATGAACTTTATCAAACAAAACATGCATGTATTGTGTAACATGAAGTCCTATGAGTGTCATCTGATGAAGATCATCAAAGGTTAGTGATTAATTGTAGCTATATTTCTGCTTTTTGTGACTGCTATATTTCGCTGGAAAAATGGCTGTGCTTATTGTGGTCTGGTGGTGACCTAACATAATCGTTTGTAGTGCTTTCGCTGAAAAGCATATTTGAAATCGGACACTTTGGTGGGATTAACAACAAGATTACCTTTAAAATGATATAAGACACATGTATGTTTGAGGAATGTTAATTATGAGATTTCTGTTTGAATTTGGCGCCCTGCACTTTCACTGGCTGTTGTCATATCGATCCCGTTAGCGGGATGCAGCCATATTAAGGAAAGGAATTCCAAATTAGCTTTTAACAAGGCACACCTGTTAATTGAAATGCATTCCAGGTGAAACTGATTCATGCAACCTTATGAAGCTGGTTGAGAGAATGCCAAGAGTGTGAAAAGGGTGGCTTCTTTGAATAATCTCGAATATAAAATACAACTTTTGGTTGCTACATGATTCCATGTGTTATTTCTTAGTTTTGATGTCTTCACTATTATTCTACAATGTAGAAAATAGTCAACATTAAGAAAAAAGCTTCAATGACAAGGTGTCCAAACTTTTGACTGGTACAGTATATATGTATAACTTTATAAGCTGGATTGCTTGTCTTTGCAATTTGATTATTTTCGTTTGCACTTGTTGCCACATTTAACTAGAAACCTCCATGGAAATTCTCTATTACTTGTGCTTATTTTGTTAGCATTCTGGTAGTAGACGTCCAATGGGGTTTTATGTTTTTGGCGCACCCAACTGGTAATACCTTTAATTCCGATGTAAAGGAAGGAATGCATGAGGATATGAATATCTGGATACTGCCCAACACTATGCAAATGTAGCATACTGTTTAGACACGTGTGTCTAGGTGCACAGCATAGACTTCAGACGCACCTCACACACACTTTCTCCCACACTATACACACTAACAACCGCAGATTGTATGCATTCACACACTTGACACACACACAAACTTCCACTAATCTCTGCTAATTATCTCACACACACACACACACACACAGTTACTTCCCCCAACACACTAGGTTGCTAACTTATCTTCCCTGTTGAACTGTGGGAGAATTAAAGACTTAACCCCTCTGTCGCCAACTGTCACAGACTGTCATCACACAGGCTGTCAGTAATGGGATATTTAATGAATTGAATATGCAAGCTTTATCAAGACCGAGTAAAGGAGTGTTTACAGTAAACTATACTGTAACTCCCCTACCTTTGGTTATGGCAGGTGCATGCATGTTCACTGACAGCTGCATATACAGTGCATTCGGAAAGTATTCAGACCCCTTGACCCTTTCCACATTTTGTTACGTTACAGCCTTATTCTAAAATGGATTACTTTTTTTCTCCATCTAAACACAATACCCCATAATGACAAAGGAAAAACAGGTTTTTATACATTTTTGCAAATTTATTTTTAAAAATCATCTGAAATATCACATTTACATAAGTATTCAGACCCTTTACTCAGTGCTTTATTGAAGCACCTTTGGCAGCGATTACAGCCTCGAGTCTTCATGGGTGTGACGCTGTAAGATTGGCACACCTGTATTTGGGGAGTTTCTCCCATTCTTCTCTGCAGATCCTCTCAAGCTCTGTCAGGTTGGATGAGGAGCGTCGCTGCACAGCTATTATCATGTCTCTCCAGAGATGTTAGATCAGGTTCAAGTCTGGACTCTGGCAGGGCCACTCAAGGACATTCAGAGACGTGTCCCAAAGCCACTCCTGCGTTGTCTTGGCTGTGTGCTTAGGGTCGTTGTCTTGTTGGAAGGCGAACCTTCACCCCAGTCTGAGGTTCGGCGCGCTCTGGAGCAGGTTATCATCAAGGATCTCTGTACTTTGCTCCATTTATTTTTCCCTCGATCCTGACTAGTCTCCCAGTCTCTGTCGCTGAAAAACATCCCCACAGCATGATGCTGCCACCATGCTTCACCGTAGGGAGGGTGCCAGGTTTCCTCCAGACATGACGCTTTGCATTCAGGCCAAAGAGTTCAATCTTGGTTTCATCAGACCAGAGAATCTTGTTTCTCATTGTCTGAGAGTCCTTTAGGTGCCTTTTTGGCAAATTCCAAGCAGGTTGTCATGTGCCTTTTACTGAGGGGTGGCTTGAGAAACATCTCAAGAATGATAAATGGAAACAGGATACACCTGAGCTCAATTTCAAGTATCATAGCAAAGGATCTGAATACTTATGTAAATAAGGTGTGTGTGTGTATATGTATTAAATTAGCAAACATTTCTAAAAACCTGTTTTCGCTTTGTCATTATTTGGTATTGTGTGTATATGGTCCCCCCCCCATTCATTTTAGAATAAGGCTGTAACGTAACAAAATGTGGAAGAAGTCAAAGGGTCTGAATACTTTCCGAATGCACTATATGTGCATATAGAAAGCCCTTTCTCCCTGTGAGTAGTAAGGGATCGTGAAAATACAGCACACTGTACAGTATCTTTTTGTTTTCTGTATGTGTACATATGCACTCAGCTGTAAGATTACCCTCAGATGACCCTGTGTAAAGAGTGATTGTGTTCCATGTGTGTGTGGTCTGTCCATCACACCTGTCCATTTTTATTTGATTTTAAATAAAAATAGCTTCTACACCCCGTACCATCAGGCTGCTGAATAGCAACCACTAGGCAGCTATCTGCTTCATGTCCTGCCCCCTGGATTTCCATTCACTTCTCTTTTTGACCTGCACTGTTGGAGCTTAAGAATTTCACTGTACCCTGCAATTACATCTGTGACCCTGTGCATGTGACTAATAAACTTCTATCTCCTCAGTGGTGACCTATTGACCTGTAAATCTCAGGTGCCCATGTCTCTCCAGCTCTGGAGTTGGATGGACAAGATGGCTGTCCACAATTAACGGTTGCCTGCCCAGTGCACCTGCAGTATTTTCAGTGCCAGGTGTAGAGCGAGGGATAGGAGATGTGTTTGAACACTATGTTATGATGATAGCCTCTTATTAATAGTCTATAGAGACTATATTCTATATCAGATAGATAGACATTGCTGTTGCTTTATTCTTTCCTCAGTTGTTGGTCTTGTCGACAACTTGTAAGCTTGTCTCTAAATCTAAAATAAGAACACAGTAAAATTGTTGGTCTTACATCCCCCAGGATGCTACTTTTCCTGTGTGAATGTTTTTGTACAAAGTAATTGTTTTAAAGGTTGCATACATACATATATAGAAATGTATAGCTTCTCATCATGCATATGAATACTAACATTGTTTTATGTTTCTTGGGTGGCTGCGTCTCATCTCCTGACAGAACTGAGTTGTTTCCAATCCTCTGCTACCTCACCCTCTTATAGCACATGCCTGTTGATCGATTAAACCATTGCTAGGTGTGGCAAGTTTCCCCCTCTTCCCCGGAAAATTACACATGAAATCATGTTAAAACATGTGTTTTTGGAACACTTCGCATGTGGTCATGTTTTCAAATGTGTAGTTTCACGTTATCACATGTTGCTTTACATATTGTCACGTGTTATCACATTAACTTCACATAAGATCACGTGCTCACGTGTTTTTGGAACACTTCACGTGAAATTAATTTGGTTTTTCTGTAAGGGCGTGTCTGCTATCTTCAGCAGTTTGTAGAGAAAAAGCCAAAAACACAACAATTTCTCACTTTTTGTCGTTGACTACTACAGTGGTGAAATAGAATGTGTGTTGCGCACATTTGAAGAAGTTTAGACTAGTAAAGCTATCACCAAAGGATATACCCGTGAATCAAGAAGTGCTTGACTAGCTTTGTTTTTTCATTCATCGATTCCATTATGCATTTTTCAGTGTGTGCTGCTTCTGTCTTCCATCTATATCATAACTTAATGGGTCATGATTTAGTGATGAGTCTGGCAGATTTCATAGCAGGATATCTAGGCTAGTCAGAGAGCTGGGTCTATCCCACCAACTCTCCATCAATGGTTGGTGCAATAAAGGTTAAGGAGTCTAAAGGTCTCCATTCTCCCAATGAGGCTAAAGCTCTCCATTCTCCTAAGGAGGCTACAGGTCTCCATTCTACTACAAAGGCACTTGAACCCGTCCTCTGTCGACCCACCACCTGGTACACACTTGGGGTGCTATTTGAACAAACCTAACACGATGGTCAATCTAAGCACTGGTGGGGGGTTCAGAAATATTTTAGTTATTATGAGCTCGATAGCTGGCGGTAGTTCAGGAAGGCTGGGTTTTGATTAATAAAACAGTTATAGGTGTGACAAAGGCTCAGCCAATCAAGGCATTCCATGGCTGGATACTGCATGCATTTTTCTCAAGGTCTGTAGGTTATTGACGGTCTTTGCGTTGTCATTAACTCCAATTCGGCTGGGGGCATGGAATATTATCATTTTAGGTCATTGTGGATTGATACAACAATTTATTAAATAGCATAGGCTACAGTAATGGGTGATAGCAACAGTAAAAAGAACATGAAGTGTTTCCTCAATATGTTTGGAGTGTTGACAGTTAACATTGTTCTAATTGGCTTCAACGAGTATAGGCCTTTACGCATTGCACTTCTCCTCAAATAAAAAATACTAGGCTCCCGTAAATTGTATGTGTGAGGCACGTTATCAATAGGCAAGATATAGCCTAGGACTACCGTTGATATGGCGTCATAGGCTATTCAAATGTTTCAGTCCTATGTTTGGAGGAACTCGTCTTTGGTAATCAGACAAGAGGCGCTCTTTGGAAATGAGATGGAAACAAACCGAATGGAGTATGCACTGCAGGTAGGCCTATGTAAATTGTGAATAATGCAAAAGCATGTTGGCAAAAGCCTTTTATGGATACGCTCGTTGGCTAATGCATGGCCAGGAGAAGAAAGACACCAGACGCATTGCTGTTGAACCAGCTTTCGTTATAGTAGGGTAAGGGTAGCCTACTATAAGGGCTTGCTTGTTTTCTGTTTCGTTTGATTAAAAACAATTGTTACAGTAAAATAACTTAAATGTTTCTAAATCCGAGTATCACTGGATTATCTAATCTCTTGTCCAATGATGGGCATATAGCCTACATGTAAGGGCCATCGGATTATCTAATCTCTGGTTCTACGATGGGCATATAGCCTACATGGAGTTTTTTTTTAACGCACATCCAAAATAATAACAGGAGCTGTTTAAAATAATGTTCAATAGCCTAGATAGATAAAAAGGGCATGTCTGCTCCCTGTTTTGCTGCTGTCAAACTTGATCTTTTATGAAAGCTTTGGTGATTAAGATTTATTTCAAAGCGGTCTCACGAGTCTTGACTACTTGGCGAATGCATTGGGTATGACAAAAAACAACCTTCATTGAGAGGACAGGAGGCTCTGCATGGTTTTTAATTAAATTAAACGAAAGGGGAAAACATTTGTTTCTACATACAAGGATTATGGCCACAAAAAGCACATATCTCTTGTTCCATGTGCATATAGGCACTGTGCGTCACGGCTAGATAGGCTTCCACTGTCCAAATCCATGTCATAACCAACCACGTTACTGCTAAAACCAGCTTTCGGTTGGTATTAAATATCCTCACCAGCACATACTGAAATTGGCACTTGGAAGCATGTTTTTAAGGACACACAAGCTCATATAAAACAGATAAATTAACAATCTTGGCAGTAGGGTTTGAAAATAGAAGAGTGCCGGCTTTAACAGGTCGAAATTGCAAATGAGCCTGTGTTTGACAATTGAGCTGTCTTAACGCCCGCCGAAAATAGAGCCCTTAGGGTGTCAGCCGGGGGGTTAGGCGAACCATAAAGACCCGCAAAGAGGATTGGGACCAAAAAACATTCATAATCTTAAGATTTTCACTCGTGTCTTTAAACATTACACAGAGACACAAAGCACTTAAGTTTACAATACACTCTCTCATTCACGTGCTGCTGCAGGTTGGTTAGCCTCAGTTAAAGACCGTGTGAGACCCAAGAGGCTTTAAAAGCCTGTCTCTGTTCATCTATTGTGACAGGGTGTGTGGACGAAACATTTGAATCCATTTAGGCTGTGACATCATCCATACTGATTACGCTCCTCTCGCCACAACGATTTACATCCCCCCCCTAAATTAGTTTGAAAGGCTATTAGGAATTATTATCCGTCTCGTCTGTTTACCTCCTTGATTTAACTGTGATAATGTGCAGTCATGGGCTGTGCACATGTTTATACAACATACTGTGATTTTATCATGCACCTTTGGTAAAATAGTATGCAAACTTGTTATATCAAACATAAAGTACAGGATTAGACCTAGCTTCAATCTTTGATTTAGAATAACCCCAGTGCCATTTACATGTAAAGTGGTCCCTATGGATTCTTCTAAATGGTGAGCGCTGGTCTCTCCAATGAGATGTATTATCAGTGAATGACATTCCTTGGTGATGTCCCTCATTAACCCCCTTGATTATCCCTCTTCATTCCTAGAGATTGACAGACCGAGCAAAGGTCCTCTTAAATCATCTTTGATTTAATGTTCTTATCACATATTCCATTGACCTGTAGTTAGGACCTCACCATGTGTTCATTTATTTCAATATTAAACACTATAAATACAAAATGGTGCTTTGAAAACTGCCTAGGAAACTGGTTTAATCAGGAACTGAGTAGCAACAGCAGTTATGAGTCTGCAGGGCTCAGGTGGGGCAATGACTGACAAAGTATTTCCAGTGTTTTCCAAGTACTAGGCTAAGCACGGTGTTATGTCTCTCAGCGTTGGCTAAGCTCCACTGTGGGGGACACAGCTCCACTGTGGGACACATATGTGTGTGTGTCTACTGGATTTGAGTGCTGGCTTGGCATTGATCATCATGTGTCTGTGTTTAGTTTTCTGCGTCTACTGTGTGTGAGTACTGGCTTGGCACTTACCATGGTGCAGGGCCACCTGAGCCCTGGTCCTAGGGTTTTACTGCCTCCCAGCAGCATCCCAGCTAACTATTCTAGGGAGAGAGACTGTTTTTGTAATGTTCCCCTAATGTTTCAGTGTCCAGTTTTCCATTAGTTAGGGGAACATTCTATCTCTGTTAGCAAAAACCTTCTGAGAATTATTTGCATATTTGGGTGTTTAAGGGAATGTTCTAACTTTATGTCAAGCAGAACTTATCTAGAACGTGGTTTTATGGGATGTTGCAATAACATTGTGTCAGGTTTTCTGAGGGTTAGGAGAATATTCCATCAACGTCCCAGCAAACATACACAGCAAATGGTTGCCATGTTCTCATAATATTAGATATTAATGTTCTAGACACATTTCATAAGAACATTGCAAGTACATTTGTGTAAAATAAATAATGAATATTCAAACATGTTCTCAGAATTTACAATATTAATGTTCTAGAAACGTTTCATGGGAAAGTTGCAAGAACATTTCTGTGTATCAGTTGTCAAGATGTCGCCAGATGGTCCCAAAGAGACGTTCTCCCCCCCCAAAAAATGTCGTTACACATCACGCCTTGTTACTGTTGCCAAGCACATCAAGGGAAACCACTCATCTATTCACAACTCTTTTTTATCCTGTTGGAAAGGTTAGGGATAGTCACATACTGCTTTTAACACAGTGTTTTCAAAATACATATGAGACGCCTGATTACATTGTGCATGTTCATTTATAGAGTAATTATTATTCAGCATGTCCTTACCTGGGATTTGAACTCACAACCTCTTGGTTCCAGCCATTCAGGTCTTCCTGCTACGCCACCATGTCTGTCAGGTATCAGTTAATTTGACTTCTCTCTCATCATTTGATTTGATTCTTTAAACAATAAGGGCTTTCTGTATAGTTGTCTAATGTTGGTGGGGCATATAAACCTATTTTAGTGATATTCCTGAATCACTATGATCAATACACATTTTATACACGTGTATAAAATCGAGCACACAGCCATGCAATCTCCATAGACAAACATTGGCAGTAGAATTGTCTTACTGAAGAGCTCAGTGACTTTCAACGTGACAACGTCATATGTAGGATGCCACCTTTCCAACAATTCAGTTTGTCAAATTTCTGCCCTGCTAGAGCTGCCCCGGTCAAATGTAAGTACTGTTATTGTGAAGTGGAAACATCTCGGAGCAACAATGGCTCTGCTGCGACGCGGTAGGCCACACAAGCTCACAGAATGGGACCGCTGAAGTGAGTAGCGGGTAAAAATTGTCTGCCCTCGGTTGCAACACTCACTACCGAGTTCCAAATTGCCTCTGGAAGCAACGGCAGCACAAGAACTGTTCGTCGGGAGCTTCATGAAATGGGTTTCCATGGCCGAGCAGTGATGTTAAGCTCGCCGCTAATGGACTCTGGAGCAGTGGAAACGCTTTCTCTGGATTGATGAATCACGCTTCACCATCTGGCACTGCGACGGAAGAATCTGGGTTTGGCGGATTCCAGGAGAATGCTACCAGCCCCAATGAAGTGCGAATTGTGAAGTTTGGTGGAGGATTAATGGTCTGGGGCTGTTTTTCATGGTTAGGGCTAGGCCCCTTAGATCCAGTGAAGGGAAATCTTAACGCTACAGCATACAATTACATTCTAGGCGATTCTGTGCTTCCAACTTTGTGGCAACAGTTTGGGGAAAAGCCCTTTGTTTCAGCATGACAATGCCCCTGTGCACAAAGCGAGGTCCACACAGAGCTCTGACCTCAAACTCCATCGAACACCTTTGGGATGAATTGGAAAACCGACTGCGAGCCAGGCCTAATAGCACAACATCAGTGCCTGACCTCACTAATGCTCGTGGCTGAATAGAAGCAAGTCCCAGCAGCAATGTCCCAACATCTCGTGGAAAGAATTCCCAGAAGAGTGTAGGCTGTTATAGCAGCAAAGGGGGGACCAACTCCATATTAATGCCTATGATTTTGGAATGAGATGTTCAACGAGCAGGTGTCCATACACTACATTGCCAAAAGTATATCTCTCATTGGGACAGTGGTTAGGGTGTTTGTTGGTGCTGATGGCCTGGGTTCGAAACCTGCTAGGGGAGTCACCCTACTTTCACATTCTTAGCAATATACACTCCATGGTCAGAGCAAGTAATGTCTGATAAATGCAATTCAAAACAGCAATAGTGATATTAGCATACAGTACTGTACCAGTCAAAAGTTTGGACACCTACTCATTCAAGGAGTTTCTTTATTTGTACTATTTTCCACATTGTAGAATAATAGTGAAGACATCAACTATGAAATAGCACTTATGGAATAATGTATTAACCAAAAAAGTGTTAAACAAATCAAAATGGATTTGAGATTCTTCAAAATAGCCACCCTATGCCTTGATGACAGCTTTGTACATTCTTGGCATTCTCTCAACCAACTTCATGAGTAATTTTTTATTTTATTTTCCTTTTTTTATTTCACCTTTATTTAACCAGGTAGGCTAGTTGAGAACAAGTTCTCATTTGCAACTGCGACCTGGCCAAGATAAAGCATAGCAGTGTTAACAGACAACAACACAGAGTTACACATGGAGTAAACAATAAACAAGTCAATAACATGGTAGAAAAAAAGAGAATCTATATACAATGTGTGCAAAAGGCATAATGCTTTTCCAACAGTCTTGAATGAGTTCCCACATATGCTGATTCACGCAGTCTCCTCTGAACAGTTAATGCTCCGATACTTGAACTCAGTGAAGCATTTGTTTGGGCTGCAATTTCTGAGGCTGGTAACTCTAATGAACTTATCCTCTGCAGCAGAGGTAACTCTGGGTATTCCTTTCCTGTGGCGGTCCTCATGAGAGCCAGTTTCATCATAGCGCTTGATGGTTTTTGCGACTGCACTTGAAGAAACTTTCAAAATTCTTGAAATGTTCCACATTGACTGACCCTCATGTCTTCAAGTAATGATGGACTGTCATTTCTCTTTTGAGCTGTTCTTGCCATAATATGGACTTGGTCTTTTACCAAATAGGGCTATCTTCTGTATACACCCATACCTTGTCACAACACAACTGATTGGCTCTAACGCATTAAGGAAAGAAATTCCACAAATTAACATTTAGCAAGGCACACCTGTTAATTGAAATGCATTCCAGGTGACTACCTCATGAAGCTGGTTGAGAGAATGCCAAGAGTGTGCAAAGCTGGCTACTTTGAGGAATCACATTTTAAATATATTTGTATTTGTTTAACACTTTTTTGGTTACTACATGATTCCATATGTGTTATTTCATAGTGTTGTCTTGTAAATTATAATTTGTTCTTGACTGACTTGCCTATATGAAGGTTAATAAATAATAATTCACTATTATTCTACAATGTAGAGAATAGTAAAAATAAAGAAAAACCCTTGAATGAGTAGGTGTCCAAACTTTTGACTGGTTCTGTATATTGCTAAGAACATGAGTAGGGTGACTACTCTAGCAGATCTTGAGCCCAGGCCATCTGCACCAACAGCAAATGCCCTAACCCACAGGTGTCAAACTCATTCCACGGGGGGCCGAGTGTCTGCGGGTTTTCGCTCCTCCCTTGTACTTGATTGATGAATTAACATCACTAATTAGTTAGGAACTCCCCACACCTGGTTGTCTAGGGCTTTATTGAAAGGAAAAACCAAAAACCTGCAGACACTAGGCCCTCCGTGGAATGAGTTTGACACCCCTGCCCTAACCACTCTCCCAATAAGGTATATCTCTAGGGCAGGGCTCTCCAACACTGTTCCGGGAGATCTATGGTTCTGTAGTGTTTGGCTCCAACCCTAATCTAGCGCACCTGTTCCTAATAATTAGCTGGTTAATAAACTGAATCAGGTTAGTTACACCTGGGTTTGGAGTGAAAATCTACAGTAGGATAGATCTCCAGGAACACGGTTGGAGAGTCATGCGCTAGGGCAGGGCTGCCCAACCCTCTTCCTGGAGATCTACTGTCCTGTGGGTTTTCAGTCCAACCCTAATTTAACACACCTGATTCCGGCGCCGACAGAGATGGCCGCCTCGCTTCGCGTTCCTAGGAAACTATGCAGTATTTTGTTTTTTTATGTGTTATTTCTTACATTGGTACCCCAGGTAATCTTAGGTTTCATTACATACAGTCGGGAGGAACTACTGAATATAAGAGCAACGTCAACTCACCATCATTACAACCAGGAATATGACTCTCCCGAAGCGGATCCTGTGTTTTGCCTTCCTCCCAGTACAATGGATCTGATCCCAGCCGGCGACCCTAAACAACGACGCCGTAAAAGGGGCAAACGAAGCGGTCTTCTGGTCAGGCTTCGGAGACGGGCACATCGCGCTCCACTCCCTAGCATACTACTCGCCAATGTCCAGTCTCTTAACAACAAGGTTGATGAAATCCGAGCAAGCGTAACATTCCAGAGAGACATCAGAGACTGTAACGTTCTTTGCTTCACGGAAACATGGCTCACTCGAGAGACGCTAACAGAGTCGGTGCAGCCAGCTGGTTTCTTCACGCATCGCGCCGACAGAAACAAACATCTTTCTGGTAAGAAGAGGGGCGGGGGTGTATGCCTTATGATTAACGAGACGTGGTGTGATCATAACAACATACAGGAACTCAAGTCATTCTGTTCACCTGATTTAGAATTCCTCACAATCAAATGTCGACCGCATTATCTACCAAGGGAATTCTCTTCGATTATAATCACAGCCGTATATATTCCCCCCCAAGCAGACACATCGATGGCCCTGAACGAACTTTATCTGACTCTATGTAAACTGGAAACCACACACCCTGAGGCTGCATTCATCGTAGCTGGGGATTTTAACAAGGCTAATCTGAAAACAAAACTCCCTAAATTCTATCAGCATATCGATTGTGCTACCAGGGCTGGTAAAACCTTGGATCATTGTTATACTAACTTCCGCGACGCATATAAGGCCCTCCCCCGCCCTCCTTTCGGAAAAGCTGACCACAACTCCATTTTGTTGCTTCCAGCCTACAAACAGAAACTAAAACAGCAAGCTCCCGCGCTCAGGTCTGTTCAACGCTGGTCCGACCAATCTGATTCCACGCTTCAAGACTGCTTCGATCACGTGGATTGGGATATGTTCCGCATTGCGTCCAACAACAACATTGACGAATACGCTGATTCGGTGAGCGAGTTCATTAGAAAGTGCATTGACGATGTCGTACCCACAGCAACGATTAAAACATTCCCAAACCAGAAACTGTGGACTGATGGCAGCATTCGCGTGAAACTGAAAGCGCGAACCACTGCTTTTAACCAGGGCAAGGTGACCGGAAACATGACCGAATACAAACAGTGTAGCTATTCCCTCCGCAAGGCAATCAAACAAGCTAAGTGCCAGTATAGAGACAAAGTAGAGTCGCAATTCAACAGCTCAGACACAAGAGGTATGTGGCAGAGTCTACAGTCAATCACGGATTACAAAAAGAAAACCAGCCCCGTCGCGGACCAGGATGTCTTGCTCCCAGACAGACTAAATAACTTTTTTGCTTGCTTTGAGGACAATACAGTGCCACTGACACGGCCCGCTACCAAACCCTCCTTCACTGCAGCCGAGGTGAGTAAAACATTTAAACGTGTTAACCCTCGCAAGGCTGCAGGCTCAGACGGCATTCCCAGCCGCGTCCTCAGAGCATGCGCAGACCAGCTGGCTGGTGTGTTTAAGGACATATTCAATCAATCCTTATCCCAGTCTGCTGTTCCCACATGCTTCAAGAGGGCCACCATTGTTCCTGTTCCCAAGAAAGCTAAGGTAACTGAGCTAAACGACTACCGCCCCGTAGCACTCACTTCCGTCATCATGAAGTGCTTTGAGAGACTAGTCAAGGACCATATCACCTCCACCCTACCTGACACCCTAGACCCACTCCAATTTGCTTACCGACCCAATAGGTCCACAGACGACGCAATCGCAACCACACTGCACACTGCCCTAACCCATCTGGACAAGAGGAATACCTATGTGAGATGGCTGTTCATCGACTACAGCTCAGCATTTAACACCATAGTACCCTCCAAACTCGTCATCAAGCTCGAGACCCTGGGTCTCGACCCCGCCCTGTGCTGGGTCCTGGACTTCCTGACGGGGCGCCCCCAGGTGGTGAGGGTAGGTAACAACATCTCCACCCCGCTGATCCTCAACACTGGGGCCCCACAAGGGTGCGTTCTGAGCCCTCTCCTGTACTCCCTGTTCACCCACGACTGCGTGGCCATGCACGCCTCCAACTCAATCATCATGTTTGCGGACGACACTACAGTGGTAGGCTTGATTACCAACAACGACGAGACGGCCTACAGGGAGGGGTGAGGGCCCTCGGAGTGTGGTGTCAGGAAAATAACCTCACACTCAACGTCAACAAAACTAAGGAGATGATTGTGGACTTCAGGAAACAGCAGAGGGAGCACCCCCCTATCCACATCGACGGGACAGTAGTGGAGAAGGTGCAAAGTTTCAAGTTCCTCGGTGTACACATCACGGACAAACTGAATTGGTCCACCCACACAGACAGCGTTGTGAAGAAGGCGCAGCAGCGCCTCTTCAACCTCAGGAGGCTGAAGAAATTCGGCTTGTCACCAAAAGCACTCACAAACTTCTACAGATGCACAATCGAGAGCATCCTGTCGGGCTGTATCACCGCCTGGTACGGCAACTGCTCCGCCCACAACCGTAACGCTTCGAACACACCGACTGCGTCGTTGCGTTTCGATACACCAGAAGTACATTCATTTCCAATGGAACGCTGCATTTGCCTTGCAGCATTGCGTTGCAGAGGCAGTTGCAGTGCGTTCTGTGTGGTGCATACGTTCGATAAATCGAACGTATGCATCAAATTGTATGAGTGGACTTGACAGAAAGTAGAAAAATATGAATGTAGATTTTTTTTTTTGCACACATTCAGTAAAAATTTGGGATTACATAAAAACAGTTTGATTGCATAATTTCTTTACATTTTTTATTTATTTATTTGCCAAGTATATTATTTATTCGATGACATCCTCAAATTAATTGTGAGAGCCTATAATATAATTTCCCTCCAATGCAGTTTTGGAGCGAAATGCAATAATAAATAGTCAAGATAGGCAGAGTAGGCTCTTTCAACAATGAGACCAACGTTGAGGAAGGTGGTCTTGATCGCGCTGTTGGGCCGGGACCAGCCCCGCCGAAAGCTAGCTAACGCTAACTAGCCACATCTAGCACAAGCTCACTACTAAACTGACCTGGCAATCCTACTATCGTGGACACTTGTCTCCAAGCAGCATTTTTTGTGTTTATGTCCCTGTAGCTGTCAGCAGTTGTGTCAAAAAGACACGGTTTTGAGGATATTGCGAAAATGATTCTCTCCTCCATGTGTCCAACCGCATGCGACCATTTGCAAAAGGTACCTGCATCAGTATAGTTGCCTAGCTGCGCAAAATGTTATGCAGCAGTGATGCAATGACGCTGTCGGTGTGTTCGAAGCGTAAGGCTCTCCAGAGGGTAGTGAGGTCTGCACAACGCATCACCGGGGGCAAACTACCTGCCCTCCAGGACACCTACACCACCTGATGTCACAGGAAGGCCATAAAGATCATCAAGGACAACAACCACCCGAGCCACTGCCTGTTCACCCCGCTATCATCCAGAAGGCGAGGTCAGTACAGGTGCATCAAAGCAGGGACCGAGAGACTGAAAAACAGCTTCTATCTCAAGGCCATCAGACTGTTAAACGGCCACCACTAACATTTAGTGGCCGCTGCCAACATACTGACTCAACTCCAGCCACTTTAATAATGGGAATTGATGGAAATTATGTAAAAATGTATCACTAGCCACTTTAAACAATGCCACTTAATATAATGTTTACACACCCTACATTACTCATCTCATATGTATATGTATATACTGTACTCTATATCATCTACTGCATCTTGCCATCTTTATGTAATACATGTATCAATAGCCACTTTAAACTATGCCACTTTATGTTTATATACCCTACATTACTCATCTCATATGTATATACTGTATTCTATACCATCTACTGCATCTTGCCTATGCCGTTCTGTACCATCACTCATTCATATATCTTTATGTACATATTCTTTATCCCTTTACACTTGTGTGTATAAGGTAGTAGTTGTGGAATTGTTAGGTTAGATTACTTGTTGGTTATTACTGCATTGTCGGAACTAGAAGCACAAGCATTTCGCTACACTCGCATTAACATCTGCTAACCATGTGTATGTGACAAATAAAATTTGATTTGATTTGATTCTACTAATTAGCTGCTCAACAAGACCTTAACTAGCTGAATCAGATACGCTAAATTAGGGTTGGACTGAAAACCTACAGGACAGTAAATCTCCAGGAAGAGGGTTGGGCAGCCCTGCGCTAGGGCATGTGGTTATTGGGCCAGTATAGTTAGGCCCTCCTAAACCCTCTACCCTAGGCACTTGTGTGGATCTGAAACAACTTGATAGGTGTGAGCAATAGGGTAAATGCACTTTGAAGTAAATACTCTCAGCTCTGTTAAAAGTACACTCAAGAAAATATTTTATTTACCATAGTAATTCAGGAATATCATTAAAACAGGTTAATATGCCACACCAACATTAGACAACACTACTAAAAGCCCTTCAATTGCTAAAGTAAGTAAATAAAATAATTGATAAGTCAGATTACCTTGATTTACTTATTTTAGGGTTCTGTTTTAATGTTACTCTTTAATCACTATGATGAATAAAATATGTTTTCTTGAGTGTACTTTTAACAGGGATTTACTTTGAAGTGCAAGGTGTAGGAATACAGGTGAAATCAGTGACTGATACTGACATGGTGGCGTAGCAGGAACATTTGAGTACTGTAAACCAGGAGTTTGTAGTTCAAGTCCCAGGTGAGGACATGTTAAAAAAATAATTTTGAGTATTGCATGATGGGCCCTGTAATTCCTCTCAGATAAGAGCTCAGTGGAAATCTGAAATCAAATCACACAGCTTCTTAATTACAGGCCTGCATTAAGCTGTACCATGCTCCACTCTCCAGACTCCCCCAGCCAGCACTGACTCTCCCTGTCACTAGTCAGCACTGCGGCCCTCTCACAGGGAAACACATGACAGATCATGGAGATTAAAGGGCCACACCGTGCCCTCCCGGTTATCCTCCCCACACACATTAATGACTTATAAATATCTCCTTCAGAGCCCAAGATGGTGGGCTGCCTGCTGCTCTGGTGGTGTAACAGTGAAGACCAGGGCCATAGCTTTCCTTTCATGCCCTGCCACCATTGTGGGCTGTTAGATTATGGACAGCTGGCCTGATGAGGCCCACTGACATGAAGAGGGTGACACAACCCACCTCCCGTCCACACACATATCAAACTAGTAGTCTTGACTTACAAACTATGGTGTTAAACAGCTGTACATGTTTTTGCTTACATACATTAAAGGATTAAAATGAATGTATTTTTATTGTCAATTGAATCACAGAGGTGCGTGGGGCTGCCACATTGGGCACCCGGGGAGTTGTGGGGGGTTAACTGCCTTGCATAATGGTAGAACGACAGATTTTCTTTCACCTTGTGGATTCGAACTGTTAACCTTTTGCTTGCTGGCTTAACGCTCTAACCGCTAGGCCACCCCCACGCATACACACAATGCATTTTCCCATTGCACATAATTATTTATTCAGCTCAGCCTTCAATGTCATTGTCACAATGGCGTTAAGCACTTATCAGAGCATGGCTGCCGTATTGTAATGTATCTGTATAAATAAACGCTTCATGTCCCTGGTGAGGAATCTACACTGATCAAAACTTCAACATAGCCATTCTTTTCCACCTCTGTGATCAGAATGTGTGTGCCTCCCTTTCCTCTGTCTCTGGTCTTTCTCAGCTGGTAGAGTGTGATTAATGTTCTGTGTTAGATGTCAAAGCTTCCAAGACTGTATGACAGTCCATTCAGCGCTGCACACACAGAGAGGCATGCAGACAGTCTGTTTCCAAGCAGAAATATTAATGTAAACAAAGATGAAAAGACGAGGCACTAAGTAAACAGGAGCAGCATCGTGCAAAGGTTACAGAGGCCCAAACAGAGGTTTGACTGTTGGACAGCCTCAGTCCTGTAGAGTAGACAAGTTACCCTCCAAAAAGGCACCATAGTATAATACCTTCAAACTCAGTGCCTCTTTGCATGACATCATGGGAAACTCAAAAGAAATCAGCCAAGACCTCAGAACAATTGTAGACCTCCACAAGTCTGGTTCATCCTTGGGAGAAATTTCCAAATGCTTGAAGGTACCACGTTTATCTGTACAAACAATAGTACGCAAGTATAAACACCATGGGACCACGCAGCCGTCATACCGCTCAGGAAGGAGACGCGTTCTGTCTCCTAGAGATGAACGTAATTTGGTGCGAAGTGCAAATCAGTCCCAGAACAACAGCAAAGGACCTTGTGAAGATGCTGGAGGAAACAGGTACAAAAGTATCTATATCCACAGTAAAACGAGTCCTATATCGATATAACCTGAAATTGCCGCTCAGCAAGGAAGTAGCCACTGCTCCAAAACCGCCATAAAAAAGCCAGACTACGGTTTGCAACTGCACATGGGGACAAAGATCATACTTTTTGGAGAAATGTCCTCTGGTCTGATGAAACAAGAAGTGAACTGTTTGGCCATAATGACCATTGTTATGTTTGGAGGAAAAAGGGGGAGGCTTGCAAGCCGAAGAACACCATCCCAACCGTGAAGCACGGGGGTGGCAGCATCATGTTGTGGGGGTGCTTTGCTGCAGGAGGGACTGATGCACTTCACAAAATAGATGGCTTCATGAGGATGGAAAATTGTGGCTATATTGAAGCAACATCTCAAGACATCAGTCAGGAAGTTAATCTTGGTTGCAAATGGACAATGACCCCAAGCATACTTCAAAAGTTGTGGCAAAATGTCTTAAGGACAACAAAGTCAAGTTATTGGAGTGGCCATCAGAAAGTCCTGACCTCAATCCTATAGAAGTAGGCGTATGCCAGCAAGGAGGCCTACAAACCTGACTCAGTTACACCAGCTCTGTCAGGAAGAATGGGCCATAATTCATCCAACTTATTGTGGGAAGCTTGTGGACGGCTACCCAAAACGTTTGACCCAAGGTAAACAATTTAAAGACAATGCTACCAAACACTAATTGAGTGTATGTAAACTTCTAACCAACTGGGAATGTGATGAAAGAAATAAAAGCTGAAATAAATATATTCTGACATTTCACATTCTTAAAATAAAGTGGGGATCCTAACTGACCAAAGACAGGGAATTTTTACTAGGATTAAATGTCAGGAATTGTGAAAAACGGAGTTTAAATGTATTTAGCTAAGGTGTATGTAAAAAAAAAATATATATATATAAATAAATATTCCGACTTCAACTGTATATTACCTCAATCGCCCCGCACATTGACTCTGTACCGGTACCCCCTGTATATAGCCTCGCTATTGTTATTTTATTGCTGCTGTTTAATTATTTAAATTTTTTACTTAACACTTTTTTCTTAACCAACAATGCTTTAACAAGTTAAGGGCTTGTAAGTAAGCATTTCACTTTAAGGTCTACCTACATCGGTTGTATTCTGCACATATGACAAATAACATTTGATGTAACGGTCATGAGCTAATGGTCATCACGGTGATCAAGGGGAAGCTCCTTTCCTTCACGGTGATTTCCATCTCTTATTGGGATTAGCCACAATGCATTATTCAAGTCCAATCCATCTTCCTGTATCTCTGTGTGTGGGGAATAGTAAGTTTGGCACATATTGATATAGGGAGGAAGACTGTGGCAGTTAGGAGATTTGGAGTGGTCCTCTTTCAGTCCTGTTTAGTGTTTTAAAAGGTTCTGCCCACTACATAGAAAAGCCCAATGTGGTTTCATAGCGTCGCTTTCTATGTTTTTCACACCTTTATATGTCTTGCTGTATGGGAGTCTATGCAATGCTATGTGAATGAAATGCATCAGAAAAGTATTAGCAAGTTCAGGAAAATATCAGGGAATAATTGTGTGTGTATGGAAGATCTGCATTGCTCTATTTGTCATGACCACTAACCATGAACTAGGTGGCACATTCAGTTGACTTCATTTATTTTAAACCATCGCAGCAGGGCAAATGATTCAGGGCTGACCCTAAAAGCCTGGTCGTCCCTGTAATGCTTTATTCCATGACCTTTTCCTCTCCTACAACCTACCTGTATCCAACCTCTCCTTACAGGGACCTGAACAATTTTGATTTTCTCTCACTGGCATGAATCTAAAAATCAGGTTTGCTGGTGAAATATTTTTCTCCCTGAAGTGCTTTTCCTTAAGGTGTTTATCCATTGATAAATGAATAATGTGATTTAGCGGTATTTGAGAGAAAGAGGGAGAGCGGGCGGGAGAGCGGGCGGGAGGGAGAGCGAGGGGGGGAGAGCGAGAGAGCCCATGTGTGCATGCAGAATCAATTTGAACACAATCAAAACTTTAAAGGGATTAAAGCGCCTGTGATGAGATAGCATACTCAAAATGGTTTAAAATAGCTGCAGAGATTACGCTAATGTAATCCAATTTAAAGGAGCCTCCTTCAAATATTTATTATTTAAGAACCATCTGTTTGAAGCCCCGGGGTCAGACACGTACAGTAAATGCACACAGTCTTCCACAAAGGCTCTCATTGTCCTACATCACTAACTGCCTCCCACCATCCAGAACCCAACTCACCCCACATATACCTCTCACTCAGTGGAGGCTGCTGAGGGGTGAACGGCTCATAATAATGGCTGGAACGGAGCGAATGGAATGGCATCAAACATGGAAACCATGGCTGTGTTCAAATACTCATACTAACCATACTATTTGTGACGTAAATTGAGTATGTAGTATGCTTATTGGTCATAGTATGGATATATTTAGTATACCAAAAGTTCCCGGATGTCATACTAAATTCTCCAAAATACGAAGTATACACTATCTGTACTTTTAGGGCCCATAATGCTTTTCTTCAGAAAATGGCCGTGGTTTTACAACATTTTCAGATTTGAAGAAAATATGCAGCCGAAGTCCGACAAGGGCGGATATAATTTAATTACTTTAACTTATGACAACTTTTAAGAAAATGTTGAGCAATGACAATTTGTTAGCTACGCTATCCTTACAAACTGCATGGCATTACAGCAGTATGTACCGCCGGTATGTTAGCTAGTTACATGATGTTAGTTGGCTACTAATACATCTGGCCATCTACTCCGATTTCAGAGCACTCTCGTCTGAGTGTGCCAGAGTGCAGAATAACTTGTGAATTTATGAACGCTCACCACCCGTTGAATATGGCCGGTGTCAGTAAACGTCAGCAAAAAAAAGCTTAATTAAATTGTTGCCAGCAGCACAGTTACAGTACAGTCACCAACGCTCTGGATAACATGAAAACAGCCCAACCAGCTCTGCTAGGGCGAGTGAAATGGTAAGAGTAAGGTGTTCTCATTTGTGTCTGGAAGTAGCTAGCCAATGTCAGCCAGTTAGCTTGGGTGCTTGACTACCGTTAGGTCAGAACACTCGGATCAACCCTACTCCTCGGTCAGAGCGTCCAGTGTGCGCCATGAGAGCGAAATTTACCAACACACTCGAAATCATAAAATGTCTAGCTAGTCATTTATGCTAACAAGCCAGCAAGAGGTTGTATTGCATCAACATCCGGTAGACAGGCGAAGCGCTAGTACGCTCAACAGAAATGATACCGTTCGTTTACAGTATACTAAAAGTATATACTGTAGTATGTAGTACTGTATATAATCATTAAGTATGTAGAATACAGTATGTTAATATGGTTATTCTAACACAGCTCATGTGTTTGAATCATTTGATACCATTCCACTAATTCCGCTCCAGCCATTACCATGAGCCTGTCCTCCACAATTAAGGTGTCACCAACCTCCTGTGCTCTCACTTTACCTTAATCCTCTTTTTACATAGCCAAACACAGGTTTAGCTTTGTGGCCTGTGGACTGTCAGGACACGTTTTGTAATAAAGCCTCATTTTCCCATCCTTGAATGCCTGTTATGAATCCCTTTGGCCTGGCAGTCTAGGGGGGATGGTAACGAGACCGTAACATAACTCATGCAAATTATAGTAGTGAAAAAGTGAGAATGAAATAACCAGACAACTAAATTACCGTCAAACACTCATGGTTTATTTGGTAAACACACGGTAAAGGGGGGCAGGAAAAGGGGCTGAGCTGGACCCAAGGAAAGAAACAAATATCCAAAAACACCCCTAAGCTAGTCTACCTGCTTCAACAACAGCTAGCTAACTAACCAACCAAAAATACAGTGGGTGGTCCACCCAGTTCTAACTAGTGTTCTTAGAGAAAGTATTCCTATGGGCAGTGTACACCCATGGGCGACTTGTCTTGGTACCCCCTTTTCCCACCATCAAACAAACAGTCAAACACCAAAACAAAACTCACAGGGTAACGGACAAAGTGACACGTAGTTGCAAACCACAAGAGATCTAGAGAGAGATTGCATGACAGATCGAGCTGCAGAGAGAACAACTGACAGGGTTTTTAAACCAAGGGAAAGGGGTTGTGAAAGGGTAATGGAAACAGGTGTGTCATCTGATTGATGACTGATTGGGGATGATTGCCACCTGTGAGGGGAGAAGGAGAGAAAAGAAATACACAGGATACACACAGGATACCTGTATCCGTAACACTCCCACCCTTAAGAGCAACCCATGGGGATTGTGAACAAAGTATTACGAAACATCCCAAAATCATTTTTACACACAAGACAAAGCATCTGCTACTACATTATCAGAACCCTTTGTGGCAGATCTCCAAATTATAATTTTGCACAATAAGCACCCAACGCATAACTTCTACTTGCACACAATCCCGGATCCGGGAGCACCCCCATCAGTAAAAAAGCTGACTAGCATAGCCTAGCATAGCGTCACAAGTAAATACTAGCATCTAAATATCATTAAATCACAAGTCCAAGACACCAGATGAAAGATACACAGCTTGTGAATCCAGCCATCATTTCTGATTTTTAAAATGTTTTACAGGGAAGACACAATATGTAAATCTATTAGCTAACCACGATAGCAAAAGACACAACTTTTTTTTCCCACCATTTTTTTCCTGCATAGGTAGCTATCACAATTTCGACCAAATAAAGATATAAATAGCCACTAACCAAGAAACAACTTCATCAGATGACAGTCTGATAACATATTTATTGTATAGCATATGTTTTGTTAGAAAAATGTGCATATTTCAGGTATAAATCATAGTTTACCATTGCAGCCACCATCACAACTCTCACCAAAGCAACTAGAATAACTACAGAGACCAACGTGAATTACCTAAATACTCATCATAAAACATTTCTGAAAAATACACAGCGTACAGCAAATGAAAGACAAAGATCTTGTGAATCCAGCCAATATTTCAGATTTTTAAAGTTTTTTACAGCGAAAACACAATATAGCATTATATTAGCTTACTACAATAGCCAACCACACAACAGCATTGATTCAAGCCAACAATAGCGATAACGAATAAACCAGCAAAAGATATTAATTTTTTCACTAACCTTCTCAAACTTCTTCAGATGACAGTCCTATAACATCATATTACACAATACATATAGAGTTTGTTCGAAAATGTGCATATTTAGCGGCACAAATCGTGGTTATACAATGAGAATAGTAGCCAAGCTGCCAACAATATGTCGGGAGAAATCTTGGGAGAGGCACCTAATCTAATCAGTAACTAATCCTAAACTTGACTAAACAATACAGGTGGGACAGCAAATGAAAGATACATTAGTTCTTAATGCAATCGCTGTGTTAGATTTTTAAAATTAACGTTACTACGACATACAGCGTGCGTTAAAGCGAGACCTCACCGAAATTAATGGCGGAATATGAGTTTTACATTTTTCAACAGAACAACGAATTAACATCATAAATAGTTCTTACTTTTTGATGAGCTCCCATCAGAATCTTGGGCAAGTTGTCCTTTTTCCAAAAGAATCGTTGCTCGGTTGTAGATTGTCGCCTTCAACTTTGGAATTAGCAGTAAACATTAGCCATGTGGGCCAGACGTGCCCAACTCCCTAGAACGCAGCACAAATAAATACCCGAAAATCGCAATATACTGATATAAACTGATATAACTCGGTTTAAAATAACAACATTATGATGTCTTTAACACCTATATCGAATAAAATCAGAGCCGGATATATCTAAGGGCTATAACGGGAGCTTTCTAGAACGCCATCCTGAGGTCTGTCTTGCGTCATGGCGAAGGGAAGAAAGAGAGGACACCACGTTGCCAGCCCATTTATAAGGCCTCAGATCTGCCTAGCAACTCCATTCCAATTCTCACTATTTGCTGACATCCAGGGGAAGGCGTATGCAGTGCATCTCAACCAATAGAATACATGCAAATTAATAAACCGACCTCAGAACAGCCTGCAGATTTCAGATTTCTCACTTCCTCATAGGAAAATTGCTCCAACTCGAGTTCTGTTTTACTCACAGATATAATTCAAATGGTTTTAGAAACTAGAGAGTGTTTTCTATCCAATAGTAATAATAATATGCATATTGTACGAGCAAGAATTGAGTACGAGGCAGTTTAATTTGGGAACGAAATTATTACAAAGTGCAAACAGCACCCCCTATTGAGAAAAGGATAAGGCGCTGGTTCTAGTTGTACATACGGTGGAGAAACACAAAGGGGTTATGATCAGTATATACCATAACTGATAGGGCACTGGAACCAATATATACTTCAAAGTATTTCAGAGCTAACAATAAAGCAAGAGCTTCTTGTGCAATTGTTGCATAGTTTGCCTGACATTGGTTAAACTTACGAGAAGAATAACAAACAGGATGATCCACTTCACTCTTGTCCTGCTGCAGTAGAACAGCACCAGCACCTCTGGCACTAGCATCTACCTCAACTTTAAAAGGTTGCTCAAAATCCAGAGCAGCAACTACAGGGGTATTACATAAGAGGGCTTTAGCAGATTCACAAGCTACCTGACAATCATGGGACCACTCAAACTCTCTAGCCGGACTGAGCAAATCGGTTAATGGAGCAACTACCGCAGATACATTTTTACAGAAACTACAGTAGTAGCCAACCATCCCTAAAAAGCTGCGTAGCTCTCGTCTGGTGGTAGGTGCGGGGAATGCAGTTATAGCCAAGACCTTAGCATCAACAGGGGGCACCTGTCCCTGGCCGACCTCTTTGCCGAGATAGGTAACAGTATCCTTCCCAAACTCGCACTTTGCCAAGTTCAGGGTTAGAGACGCAGCTGCCATACGTTCACATACTACCCTTAGAGAGTTAACATGATCTGACCACTCAGACGAATAAATCACTAGATCAAGGTATGCACTACAATTGGGAACTCCAGCTAATACAGAGTTAACCAGTCGTTGGAAAGTGGCTGGTGCATTTCGCATCCCAAAAGCCATGACCGAGTATTGTAGGAAGTTGTCTGGGGTTACAAAGGCAGAAATCTCAGAAGCACGTGAGGTTAACGGAACCTGCCAGTAACCTTTTAACTTCTAAGGTATGTGGGACAGTAGCGTCCCACCTTGTCAACAGCCAGTGAAACTGCAGGGCGCCAAATTCAAAACAGAAATCCCATAATTTAAATTCCTCAAACATACAAGCATTTTACACCATTTTAAAGATACACTTGTTAATCCAGCCAAATTGTCCGATTTCAAAAAGGTTTTACGACGAAAGCACACCAAATGATTATGTTAGGTTAGAGCCAAGTCACAGAAAAAGACAGCCATTTTTCCAGCCAAAGAGGAGTAACAAAAAGCAGAAATAGAGATAAAATTAATCACTAACCTCACTAACCTGATGATCTTCATCAGATGACACTCATAGGACTTCATGTTACACAATACATGTATGTTTTGTTTGGTAAAGTTCATATTTATATCCAAAAATATGAGTTTCCTGTCTCACTTGGCAAAAAGCCAGAGAAAATGCAGAGCGCCATATTCAAATTAATTACTATAAAAATTACTATAAAAATCAAACTTTCATTAAATCACACATGAAAGATACCAAATTAAAGCTACACTGGTTGTGAATCCAGCCGACATGTCAGAATTCAAATAGGCTTTTCGGCGAAAGCAAACAATGCTATTATCTGAGGATAGCAAAATAGTAAACAAAGACAGAGAAGCATATTTCAACCCTGCAGGCGCGACACAGAACGCAGAAATAAAAATATAATTCATGCCTTTTTTTATTTTTTTTTATTTTTTATCCCATTTTCTCCCCAATTTTCGTGGTATCCAATCGCTAGTAATTACTATCTTGTCTCATCGCTACAACTCCCGTACGGGCTCGGGAGAGACGAAGGTCGAAAGCCATGCGTCCTCCGAAGCACAACCCAACCAAGCCGCACTGCTTCTTAACACAGCGCGCCTCCAACCCGGAAGCCAGCCGCACCAATGTGTCGGAGGAAACACCGTGTACCTGGCCCCCTTGGTTAGCGCGCACTGCGCCCGGCCCGCCACAGGAGTCGCTGGAGCGCGATGAGACAAGGATATCCCTACCGGCCAAACCCTCCCTAACCCGGACGACGCTATGCCAATTGTGCGTCGCCCCACGGACCTCCCGGTCGCGGCCGGCTGCGACAGAGCCTGGGCGCGAACCCAGAGACTCTGGTGGCGCAGTTAGCACTGCGATGCAGTGCCCTAGACCACTGCGCCACCCGGGAGGCCCCCATAATTCATGCCTTTGACGAGCTTCTGTTGTTGGCACTTCAATATGTCCCATAAACATCACAAATGGTCCTTTTGTTCGATTAATTCCGTCGATATATATCCAAAATGTCAATTTATTTGGCGTGTTTGATCGAGAAAAAACCCGGTTCCAACTTGCTCAAACGTGACTACAAAATCTCAAAGGTTACCTGTAAACTTTGCCAAAAAATTTCAAACTACTTTTGTAACACAACTTTAGGTATTTTTTAACGTTAATAATCGATAAAATTTAAGACGGGATGATCTGTGTTCAATACAGGATTAAAACCAACTGTAGCTAGCTTTCTGGTCTCACGCCTCTAACAAACAGGACACTTCGAGTGACCCTCCTTCAAGATGGCCGTACTTCTTCATTACACAAAGAAATAACCTCAACCAATTTCTAAAGACTGTTGACATCCATGATCTACTAATAATATGCATATCTTATCTTCTGGGGATGAGTAGCTGGCAGTTTAATTTGGGCATGCTTTTCATCCGAAATTCCGAATGCTGCCCCCTACCCTAGAGAAGTTAAGAGGTCCAACTTAGTTACATAATTAGCAGCACCAACATTGTCGATACAGTCGTCCAGTCTGGGTAACGGGAACGAATCTGGCATTGTGACAGAATTTACCTTTCGATAATCCGTACATAACCTGGATGTACCATCAGGTTTAGGAACCGGAATGCAAGGAGAACTCCAAGGGCTTGAACTTGGCATAGCCAGGTCATTCTCCAACAAATATCTCACCTCATCCCTCATTATCTTCCTCTTGGAAGCGTTGATACGATATGGGTGTTTTTTGATAGGTGTAACATTTCCAACATTAATGTCATGTTTCAACACGTTTGTGCGAGTAGGAACGTCATTAAAGAGACATGGAAAACTGTGTAGCAGCCTCACAATATCGTCGGCCTGTCCGTACGTTAAATGAACCAGACCTGACTGGAGAGACAGCAGCATTTCTGAGTTGGGCAATCTAACACACTGCTGCTGAGTATTGCGCAACTCTAATCCATCTCCATCAACATCATTAATATGACAGTCCGCTATCATAGCAGTAGAAGCAGAGAGAGTAGTACCTTCCGCTGTTTTTGAACTATCTAACTGGGTGATGGGTCGGGTGTGGTATGCTTTCAACATGTTAATGTGGCACACACGAGATTGGCGTTTTCTATCAGGAGTTTGAAGCACATAAATCAGTTTCACTTAATTTCTTTTCAATGAAATAAGGACCAGAGAAACGAGCCGACAGTGAAGATCCTGGAACAGGCAATAACACCAGTACTTGGTCACCCGGCGGTAGTGGACGAGAAACAGCCTGGTTATCATAGTGTCTTTTCATGCTACTCTGTGAGGAAGACAGAGCTTCCTTGGCGAGAGCACAGGCTTGGTGTAGGTGCTCACGAAAGCGACTAACGTAGTCCAACACATTCTCATCTCACACACAACTCTTGGGACAAAAACTGTTCTTTAAGGACTTTCATTGGTCCTCTCACTGTGACCAAACACTAGTTCAGCTGGGCTGAACCCTAGGGACTCCTGTACAGTTTCACGAGCAGCAAACAAAACTAGAGGAACTCCCTCATCCCAATCTTTCTCAGATTCCAAACAATATTTACGTAGCATAGACGTCAATGTCTGATGCCAACGTTCAAGCGCACCCTGAGACTCTGGGTGATATACGCTTGACACACGGTGCGTAATTGACAAGGATTGTAACACCTGCTTGGAGTTTTGATAGGAAATTGGTACCTTGATCACTTTGTACCACCTTAGGTAACCCGAATGTCGTGTAGAATTTAATTAAGGCTTTACTCACTACCGGAGCTGTAATCCTTCTCAGAGGAATGGCCTCGGGGTATCTTGTTGCCATACACATAACCGTTAACAAAACCTGGTTACCCGATTTTGTCTTTGGCAACGGTCCAACACAATCAACCACCACATGTTCGAATGGTTCACCTATGACAGGTATTGGACAAAGAGGAGCGGGAGGAATAACCTGATTTGGTTTTCCTGTTATCTGACATGTGTGGCATGTCCGACAGAACTGAGCCACATCTTGTTTTAAACCTGGCCAAAAGAAATGTCGAAGGACCCGATCATAAGTCTTGGTGATTCCTAAATGACCAGACCACTGGTGATCATGAGCAAGGGATAAAACATTTTGTCGAAAGGCTGTAGGAATCACTATTTGGTTAACAGCATTCCAATCTCCGCCCGCATCAACATGGGATGTCCATTTACGCATGAGGAGATTACCATCAAGGAAGTAAGCCACGTTCTTCTTCACCTCTTCTAATGAGATAACACTAGAAAAACATTTAGCAAGCTTGTTGTCAACCCTTTGGTTAGCAATCAGCTGCTCACGAGTGACTGGTAACTGTATTGCATCAGCAATAAGTTCAACATACTTCGATTCTTCTCTGGGCTGTTTGTCAGAGGTGATCAGCTCCTCAGAGGTAGCACACAACTCATCCTCTTGATCAACCTCTGAACAGAACAGTGTTCGACAAATCTATCACGTCACCCACTTGTCGTGCCTGAGCACGAGTGATAGCACAAGCGGGGAACACATGTGGATAACTCTGTGCCAGCTCTTTGGAGAGAGAGTGGTCACTTTTATCCAATACTTCCAATACGGGTACAACCTTTCCTCCGGCAATATCGTTACCCATTATAAAGGTCACATCTTTTACTGGCAACATAGGACGTACCCCCACTCTGATTTAATCAGTGGAATATTCAGAGTGTACTTTCAAAGTGCAATGGCACAAAACCCATTTCAATACCCTGAACTAACACACTGGAACCACAGTATGTATTGTCAGATAAGGGCAACACATCAGACAATATAAACGACTGCGCCGCACCCGTATCTCTAAGGACTTTAACCGGACGCTGAGACGCTTCGTCATTCGCTAGGGACACAAACCCCTCAAATGAACGGTTCATAACTGCGGTCGTGGACTGAGACTTTCAAACTACATTTACCCTGAGGCACCTGTTTCGTTTCAGACGTCACAACCGTACGAATTAGACCAACACCTGTTGTCGGCTTGGCACGAAGAGGCATCCGTTGTTTGCGTTTTAGCAGGAAGCAATCATTAATTATATGTCCCACCTTATGACAATAGAAACAAGGACACTCATATTTCTGGCGTGCTTGATATACTACTGCTGGCCGACTAGGGCTAAAGTAGGCAATTCAGTGGCTCTACTCTCAGTATGAGCCGAAAACGCGCTCTTGTGCGTCAACACAAACTCGTCTGCCAACACAGACGCCTCTGACAGGGAGGATACTTTGTTCGTTTAGGTAAACTACAATCCGTTCGGGTAAGCAATTTTTTAACTCTTCCAACAAGATTAACTCCCGGAGAGAGTTGAAATCAGTTACCTTGCTAGCAGCATGCCATTTATCAAACAGATGTCCCTTGTCTCTGGCAAATTCCACATAAGTCTTACTAGTAGACTTTCTATGAGACCTAAATCTCTGTCGGTATGCCTCCGGCACAAGCTCATAGGCACGAAGAACAGTAGCTTTGACCACCTCATAATTCAAACTGTCTTCAAGAGGTAGCGCTGACAAAACCTCTTGGGCTTTACCAGTTAATTTACACTGAAGTAATAGGCACCATACCTCTTCAGGCCATTTCAATGCTACACGTTCAAAAACAAAAATAGGAGTCAACCTCTGACTCTCTGAACAAAGGTACCAAGGCAATCTGCCTACTAATGTCAAGTGTTGGAAGCTAGAGCTGGTGAGGACGACTCACTAAGTCACAGCAGGAACGAAGGCTAGCCTCGCTGTCTCTGCCTCCAGTTCCATCTGGCGCATTTTGAACTCCATCTGCCTCTGGTCTCTTTCTTTTTCTGCCTCAATTTTACACATCTCCAACTGCCGCTGTTCTTTTTCTTTTCCTGCCTCAATTTTACACAACTCCAACTGGAGATTCTCTCGCCTAATTTGGGCTCTCTTCCGCCTCAAGTTGGAGCTGTGTCAAACGGACATCCCTCCTGGCATCACCGTTTGACAGTGGGGAGAGTGGATCAAAACGGGACAATGTGGCTGGAGTTTTAGCCTAAGACTCCGATGAGCTTACAGGAGCAGCAACATCCCCTACATGGGTAGTAGGCTCAGGCAGCGGTAACACAAGCACTTGCTCTTCCAACAAAACATTTAACACTAGCTGTTTAACCTCCGCCTTAACTAAACTCTGCGGGATCGATACAGAATAATGGTCAGCCAAGGTCAGTAAATCAACTCTTCGACATTTGTCAAAACCCTCCCACGTAGGGTTATCCAAAAAGTATTTCAAATCAAATGTAGCCATTTTGAACTACTACACAAGAGCCAACAAATAGCAAACACTAATGCTACATCAGCTATGACGCTCAGCACTGAACTAGACCACCATAACAACACGAGCGACATGGGTGTCAGTAAAGACACCCATGCAAATTATAGTAGTGAAAAAGTGAGAATGAAATAACCAGACAATTAAATTACCGTCAAACACTCATGGTTTATTTGGTAAACACACGGTAAAGGGGGGCAGGAAAAGGGGCTGAGCTGAACCCAAGGAAATAGACTAGCTTGGGTGTTTTTGGATATTTGTTTATCTGCTTCAACAACAGCTAGCTAACTAACCAAAAATACAGTGGGTGGTTCGCCCAGTTCTAACTAGTTTTCTTAGACAAAGTATTCCTACGGGTAGTGTATGCCCATGGGCGACTTGTCTTGGTACCCCCTTTTCCCACCATCAAACAAACAGTCAAACACCATAACAAAACAATACTCGCAGGGTAACGGACAAAGTGACACGTAGTTGCAAACCACAAGAGATCGAGCTGCAAAGAGAACAACTGACAGGGTTTTTAAACCAAGGGAAAGGGGTTGTGATAGGGTAATGGAAACAGGAGGAGGTGTGTCTTCTGATTGGTGACTGATTGGGGAATGATGATTGCCACCTGTGAGGGGACAAGGAGAGAAAAGAAATACACACAGGATACACACACAGGATACCTGTATCCGTAACAATGCCACTCAGTCTGAAATGTTACATCGGCCACGGCCCATTTATATACTGTAGCCACCTTGCCACTCATTGTGCTGTCAGTCAGTCTTGCCTAGTCAGTCCCCTGTGAATCCTTCCCTCTCTCCTGTGAAAGACCTTTAGCCCTTCCTTGAGCGTGGTGCTGCAACTTTCACCAGCATCTTCAGATTAGTGGTTAATTTGAAGTCTCCGTCAGCACAGAAGAGGACAGAGAGATGGAGGAGGGTAACTTGAACACAAGACCCTCAGGAGATAAAGACTACGGTGAAAAGAGAGATTATAGTGAAAGATAAGAGTGGTTCTGTTTAATGACAGTTGGTTTATCTTCGGCCCCGAGGCCTAAGGGCTGGAGGGTGGGCATGGTTGTGTGTTTCAGCAAAATACTGGAATCATTTGATTGTTTTACAGGCAATTTGTATTTTTGAAGGAGCATCCAGGCTGTATCACATCCGGGCATGATTGGGAGTCCCATAAGGCGGCGCACAATTGGCCCAGCGTCGTCCGGGGTAGGCCGTCATTGTAAATAAGAATTTCTTCTTAACTGACTTGCCTAGTTCAATAAAGGTTAAATAAATTTAAAAAAATATATGTTGTAGTGATGGTGTTCAAAACGTAGGGAATATTGGTTTGTTGTTTTTCATTGTGGATTTCAGAAGTTAAGTCTATATTTTTAACATACTTGCTTGGATATAATTTAATTACTATCATGGATTATTATGGATTATTGATAATCTAAAAATGGAGGCGCTAAACATTTTGCCTGGCTACCCATCCACATCGCTCCGGGCAAACGCCACACCCACTAACGTTTCTCCTCCACGAAGAGTCTGGATTTGATCTCCTCCCCAACGACTCCTCGAATGCGAACACATTGAAACCGTTTTGATTGGTCCCTGAAACCGATGGGTTGGGCCAGAGCCTGAACACACGTGGGTAGAGCTGCGTTTAGGAAGTAGTCATTGGCTTTGATACTCTGATTGGTTAGAGACGATCCAATCGCTGATGACTTGTTTTGTACAACGCTCCTCACTTAGACGTCAGCAGGAAAGGACTTTTTTGATGGCAGTCTAGCGATATATAGAGCAGTGGAATTAAATTCAGTATGAGTTACCAGGCTACTAAACATTGGCCATTGATATCAAATTACTCCACCACATCCATGTGATTCTAGTCTGTTGCTTAGTTGGTGATTCTTCTAAAGATTTGCTGCCCCCTTTTGGCTGCTCATGGTAACCGAGACATATTCTCAGCGGTCTCTTGTTTGAGTTCGACCATCCTGACAGTATTTGCTGAGATATTTTTTCCACAGATTTTAGAACTCTACATTTTACTTAAAAAAAAAAATAATATGATTAAAGGGCCCACTATACTAATGCCTGTCTGTCATACATTTTTTGGGGAACAGATGAGTCTAGTTTTATTTTATAGGCAGGACACATCTTTACAACATCTTTACAAAAAATATACCTTAATATAAAACCATGGTAGTTATTAAACATGCCAGTTGAGAGTGATGCCCCGCCTACATTGTGTTCTACAGTGGCAGCTTTTCAAGGGTTTATCTGTTGATGGATGTAGATTCATGATGGTACCCATGTCCACACCTTCCAGTGTGTCTCATTTCTCTGCAGCAAAACACAACCCAGATGGAGAGTGGAGACAGAGCTAGGGATTAGGGAAGATATTCCTTCATTTAATAAGCAATTGAATGACACAGTTCCAGGGATAAACCTAGTCCAAGAAGAAGCGCAAGAATAGTCACAGGAATAAAGAGCATTATCCTGCATTAAGGCGGAGTGTATCATTTAAAATAACCATTCCCATTCATCATTCTAATCTACAACACAGTCCAATACTCGTTCGCATTAGGATACACTGTATTATTATCCACCAAAAGTCTGGAGGGTTTAGACTTAGCTGCACATAGTTGTATAGAATTGTTCCCATAGGTATGCAGACTATGATAAAAATTCAGGGTCATAAAGTATCACTCTAAATACATTTTTCCATAATGATGCAATCCATCCTAATCCAATCACATCTTACATCTATTTTCCCATAGGGTTCCATGTAGAGTCCTCTGTGAAAATGGTTCTACATAGATGGCAAAAGGGTTCTACCTGGAACCAAAAATGGTTCTCCTACACTCTAAAAAGAAAGGATTCCTGCAAGATCTTTTAGGGGTTCTTCAAATTAAAACTGTGGGGGAACCTCTAAATTCTTCAAAGAACCCCCTTTAATGGTTGCTCGAATAACCTTTTTGGGTTCATTTTTTTACCCCCCCATTATTAATCAGCATAACATAAACAGTATATTTTAGTTGTCAGTGTTTTATGATTTTAGTGGCAAAGCAGAAGTCAAAGATCTAAATATGAGGTAAACTCCCAGCAGAGCGCCAAGTTCAATCGGTATATTTTCTGGCGTGTTAATGTGTTGATATCCTTCGTATCCATAGCCAGAAGGATTTTGTAGTGCATGGTGATCGAACAGGTTTCCAGTTATATTAATCAGCCATGTAGGGAGGGTGAATTCTATGAATACAAAAATAATAATTATACAGATGATTAACAAAATGTGCACACGACAGTATTCATACCATGGTTTTTGTGGTAAATGTGAATGAAACCGTTTTCATACACATACCTTGTCCATAATGTAGAGACCTCTGGGTCTTCATTGAAGAGGTCAGGGAGGAGGAAGATGTCCTATAAAGTTTTAGAGAAACCAATGGTATAAAGTACTTAAGTAAAAATACTACTTAAGTCGTTTTATGAGGTATCTGTACTTTCCTATTAATATTTTTGACACTTTTACTTTTACTCCGCTATATTATAAATTCCAAAGGCACTCGCACATCTGAGCAAACTTTTTGCAGGTCAGTGATACTATCAAAAGCAGTGTGCGGTTTCCTTTTTCACTCCACTACATTCCTAAAGAAAATAATTTACTTTTTACTCCTTACATTTTCCCTGACACCCAAAAGTTACATTTTGAATGCTTAGCAGGACAGGAAAATTGTCTAATTCACGCATTTATCAAGAGCGCATCGCTGGTCATCCCTACTGCCTCTGATCTGGCAGACTCACTGAACACAAATGCTTTGTTTGTAAATTATTCAACACAGAGTGTTGAACTGTGCCCCTGGGTATCCGTAAATAAAAAAAATTAAACTAGAAAATCATGTTGTCTGGTTTGCTTAATATAAGGAATGTGAAATGATTTATACTTTTACTTTTGATACTTAAGTACATTTTAACTTCTTATGGCTGGGGGGCAGTATTGAGTAGCTTGGATGAATAAGGTGCCCAGAGTAAACTGCCTGCTACTCAGGCCCAGAAGCTAAGATATGCATATGATTAGTAGATTTGGATAGAAAACACTCTGAAGTTTCTAAAACTGTTTGAATGATGTCTGTGAGTATAACAGAACTCATATTGTAGGCAAAAACCTGAGAAGAAATCCAAGAGACAGTGTAAATTTGGTCCAATTGCACTTCCTAAGGCTTCCACTAGATGTCAACAGTCTTTAGAACCTTGTTTCAGGCTTCTACTGTGAAGGGGGAGAGAATGGGAGCTGTTTCAACCAGAGGTCTGGCAGAGTGCCGTGAGCTAAATCATGCGTGCGCCCGTGAGAGCTAGCTGCGTTCCTTCTCATTTCTAAAGACAAAGGAATTCTCCGGGTGAAACATTATTGAAGATTTATGTTAAAAACATCCTAAAGATTGATTCTATACATCGTTTGACATGTTTCTACGAACTGTAACGGAACTTTTTGACTTTTCGTCTGGACCTAGTGCTCGCGCCTCCTGAGTTTGGATTTGTGACCTAAACGCGCGAACAGAAAGGAGGCATTTGGACATAAATTATGGACTTTATCGAACAAAACAAACATTTATTGTGGAACTGGGACTCCTGGGAGTGCATTTTGATGAAGATCATCAAAGGTAAGTGAATATTTATAATGCTATTTCTGACTTCTGTTGACTCCACAACATGGCAGGTACCTGAATGGCTTGTTTTTGTGTCTGAGCGCCGTACTCAGATTATTGCATGGTGTGCTTTTTTCGTAAAGTTAAAAAAAAATCTGACACAGCGGTTGCATTAAGGAGAAGTGGATCTATAATTCCATGTATAACACTTGTATTTTCATCAACATTTATGATGAGTATTTCTGTAAATTGATGTGGCTCTCTGCAAAATCACCGGATGTTTTGGAAGCAAAACATTACTGACCATAAGGCGCCAATGTAAACTGAGATTTTTGGATATAAATATGAACTTTATCGAACAAAACATACATGTATTGTGTAACATGAAGTCCTATGAGTGTCATCTGATGAAGATCATCAAAGGTTAGTGATTAATTTTATCTGTATGATCTAAATTGATATTGTTTTATGATGATACCCTCTATCTTTCATATTTGTGCAAATGGCTGTATTGTTTGGCACTTTATCCCTTTTAAAATTATTTCTAAAACAGAAAATGGACAAAATTCAACGGATTTCAATCAACAAAGTTGTAAGAATATGTTGACGGCTATAGCTGCATTGGGTGCAGATGACTGAACTTCCCACTTATTTCTGCAGGTATACTGATGAGGAGGCGCACAAAAGTATGTACATTTGGTATTGGTTTGTCGCATAATGTTATGCAGATCACATGTAGGCTATCATCACATTTTTATTAATGGTTTCTCTCAGTGGTGGAAAAGTACCCAATTTTCATACTTGAGTAAAAGTAAAGATACCTTAAAAGAAAATGAAAAAAAGTGAAAGTCACCCAGTAAAATACTAGAGGAAAAGTCGAAAAATATTAGGTTTTAAAAACTTCTTACGGCTGAAATCCCGCTAACGGGATCGATATGACAACAGCCAGTGGAAGTGCAGGGCGCCAAATTCAAACAACAGAAATCTCATAATTAAAATTCCTCAAACATACAAGTATTTTACACCATTTTAAAGATAAACTTGTAGTTAATCCCACCACAGTGTCTGATTTCAAAAAGGCTTTACGACGAAAGCAGACGGCAACTAGTCACAGAAAAACACAGCCTTTTTTTCCAGCCAAAGAGAGGAGTCACAAAAAGCAGAAATATACAAGGGAGAAACCTTACCTTAAATTGAGGAGATCTTAAAAATGTTCAGTTAAGTGCCTGCACCTGCTGTTTTCTCAAATTCAAATCCCAATTTTTCAGTTGGGCAGGTAGTTCTTAGGGGTTCTTGCAGGAACCTAAGGAGGTTCCTCGATGAACCCCACCTCCTATGGGGTTCTTGGAAGTACCTTTTGGGTGCATTTTTCAGTGGCAAAGAACTTTGAGGATCTTAGAAGAACCCTTGTTGAACCCTTAGAGTGTATTGGGACAGGCGAAGAACCCTTTTAGGTTCTAGATTGTACCTTTTTATCTAAGAGTGTAGCACTGCTCTTTTAGAACACACTCATCATTTCTCAGTAAAGATAATGCCCCCATCTCAAGCAGAAATATTTGTTTTTATCCCTAACAGGTTTAGAGTCAAGCCAAATCAGAAAAAACAATCCAGGGTCTATTATTTTGTGGAATAACACAATGGCTGATACAATGATGATGCTATTAAACTCATTGGTCATCCACTTACTTCAGTCAGTCTGACAGCATCAGCTTCGATGACTGTTTTGGCAAGTTGGGACTTTCATTGGCGTAAGAGTGGACGTTGGCATTCTCCATTGGCGCATTGGTTCTCATTTGCCTTGGGAATTTCTGTGGAACAACAGTCTCTAATAAACTTGTAAGTTCAAGTTGTCAAAGTGACCAAAGTGACCATGTGTTAGCCTACCTCATCTCTGTGTCCAGCTGAGCTGTTGAACTTGGGTCAGGTGAAGCAAGAGTCAGAGTCAGGTTTGAATTATTGAGCCAGGGATTGTTTAGGGATTAGTCAATAGGTGCTTCACGGCATAAATTAAACAAGGGCCACCATAGCAATTTTGGTCACATGATACCAGGGGAAATAAGTCACTGCAACTATAAGCCCAGAAGAAGATGCCAGCACTTACGTCAGACTGATGCCCAGTTGCGCTCTCTCTCTCTCCCCCTCCCTCTCTATCACTCTTGCTCTTGCTCTCTCTCTCTCTCTCTCTCTGTCACTCTCTCGCTCTCTCTCTAACTTGCCCAGCTGAATTCACTTTAATTCCAGAAAGAAAGTAACCGGGGTGCAGTCACACTGCAGCTGTTGAGCAGCCCCTAGCCTAGCTAGATGTACGTGTGTGTGCGGACTTGTCCCTCTTGCTGAACGTGTGTTTTTGCGTTTATGGGGACTGGGGGTTAAGACCCTCCTCTTATAGGGTTATTGTTTTTGTGGACTAGGGAATTGAGACCCTCATCACGTCACGCTGAGGGGTTGTCTGTCTGTGTGTGGAGGGGGTTATTCTGTGTGTGTGTGGAACCTAGCTCCAAGCTGGCAGATCGGGAGGACTCAGATTGCTCGGATCAGATGATCCATCTTCAGCTGACCGTCTCAGGGGACTGGCCAGCACCCTGTGAGTGAGCCTGCCCACCACCATAGTCTAGTTCAATCTAACTCCTCTTTTTCTCCTTCTCTTATCTCTCTAATTTCACTCTCATTCCATTCATTCAATTCTCATCATCCAATCTTTCTCCTTCCAACTCGCCATGCTCCTCTACTTCTCCTCTCCACTTTTATTTTATCATCTGCTCTTCCTCTACCTCTTTTGAATGCTTTGGTTGTAGGCTGCTGGATGATACTTTAGGTTTTATTGCTCTGCCTTATGTCTTTATGATTATCCTGAGTGTAGTTATGAGTTATTTATTGGCATATAGTCTTGATATTTGCTAGTAGGAGATATGGGCTGGTCGTTAAATGTGATCTAGTGAGCAGTTCTCCAACAGTTCAATCAACTAAATGCTTGAGATTATTTTATGCATATCCAGATATTCCAATCATTTCTAATGCTTGACATTAGCGTATGTCTCTTTAGAAATTTCAATCAACTCAAATGTTTGACTATCTTATGTATTTTTTGATTGAGGTAAGCTTATGAATGTATTTATTTTTATTTTTTCTAAAAAGTGTCATTTTGCTTGAGGTACTGTAGGCTATATCATCAATATAACTATGTTACAGTTCAAGTTTACAGCAAACAATTCAGGGTTGTCTGACTACACATAGGAACAAACAGAACTTTGGTAACATAGTACAACATCCCAAATGTGGGTAAATTATTGATTTGTAAGATCTGTGACCTCCATTTTGGTCTGTCAGAACCTCTGTGGAGCCGAGTCCAACTGAATGTTGCCCAGATTACGTAAAAGCCCTCTCAAACAGCTGTGGGGGATGACAGATTTTTATCCACTATTAATCAAGGCACTGTAATTATTCTGCTTTTGATCTTATTTTTTAAATATTTAATGTGCTCCGTCTTCCCCTTCAATTGACACTGCCTTGCAAAAGTATTCACCCCCTTGATGTTTTTCCTATTTTGTTGCATTACAACCTGTAATTTAAATTTATTTTTATTTGGAAATCATGTAATGGACATACACAAAATAGTCCAAATTGGTGAAGTGAAATGAAAAAAACATTTGTTTCAAAAAATTCGAAAAAATAAAAAACTGAAAAGTGGTGGGTGAATATGTATTCACCCCCTTTGCTATGAAGCCCCTAAATAAGATCTGGTGTAACCAATTACCTTCAGAAGTCACATAATTAGTTAGATTGCACACAGGTGTACTTTATTTAAGTGTCACATGATCTCAGTATATATACACCGGTTCTGAAAGGCCCCAGAGTGCGCAACACCACTAAGCAAGGGGCACCACCAAGCAAGCGGCACCACAAAGACCAAGGAGTTCTCCAAAGAGGTCAGGGACAAAGTTGTGGAGAAGTACAGATCAGGTTTGGGTTATAAACAAATATCAAAAACTTTGAACATCCCACAGAGACATCCCACCATTAAATCCATTATTAAAAAATGGAAAGAATATGGCACCACAACAAACCTGCCAAGAGAGGGCCCCCCCCCCCCCCCCCCAAAACTCACGGACCAGGCAAGGAGGGCATTAATCAGAGGCAACAAAGAGACCAAAGATAACCCTGAAGGAGCTGAAACTCCACAGCAGAGATTGGAGTATTTGTCCATAGGACCAATTTAAGCCATACACTCCACAGAGCTGTGCTGTACGGAAGAGTGGCCAGAAAAAAAGCCATTGCTTGTTCGCCAAAAGGCATGTGGGAGACTCCCAAAACATATGGAAGAAGGTACTCTGTTCAGATGAGACTAAAATTGAGCTTTTTGGCCATCAAGGAAAACTCTATGCCTGGCACAAACTCAACACCTCTCATCACCCCGAGAACACCATCCCCACTGTGAAGCATGGTGGTGGCAGCATCATGCTGTGGGGATGTTTTTCATCAGCAGGGACTGGGAAACTGGTCAGAATTGAAGGAATGATGGATGGCGCTAAATACAGGGAAATCCTTGAGGGAAACCTGTTTCAGTCTTCCAGAGATTTGAGATTGGGACTGAGGATCACCTTCCAGCAGGACAATGACCCTAAGTATACTGCTAAAGCAACACTCGAGTGGTTTAAGGGGAAACATTTTAAATGTATTGGAATGGCCTAGTCAAAGCCCAGACCTGAATCAAATTGAGAATCTGTGGTATGACTTAAAGATTGCAATACACCAGTGGAACCCATCCAACTTCAAGGAGCTGTAGAAGTTTTGCCTTGAAGAATGGGCAAAAATCCCAGTGGCTAGATGTACCTAGCTTATAGAGACATACCCCAAGCGACTTGCAACCGTAATTGCTGCAAAAGGTGGCTCTACAAAGTATTGACCGGGGGGGGGGGGGGAATAGTTACTCACGCTCAATGTTAACGGTTTTTGTCTTATTTCTTGTTTGTTTCACAATAAAAAATATTTAGCATCTTCAAAGTGGTAGGCATGTTGTGTAAATCAAATTATACTAACCCCCAAAAAACATTTTAATTCCAGGTTGTAAGACAACAAAATAGGAAAAATGCCAAGGGGGGTGAATACTTTCGCAAGCCACTGTATGCTGTATGCAAGTTAGGCACTACACCCCTTGTATAGCGGATTTATGTGCTTTATTTTAAGAAGTTATTTGGCCACTTTAGTTGTGATACAAACCTTATGGAAACATATAGGCCTATAGGCTAGGCTACATGAGGTGTGCAACTATGATTTGAAAAGTCGCATAAATAGGCATTGTTCTGATGCTGGGCATCATTCACAAGTGATAATATATAATTAACAAGTGATAGGCTAGTATTGTCACCCATCAGACCCCTTGACTTCTTTCACATTTTGTTACGTTACAGAGTTATTCTAAAATGAATTAAATAGTTTTTTTGCCCTCATCAATCTACACACAAAATCCCATAATGACAAACCAAAAACAGGTTTTTAGAAATGTTGGCAAATTTATTAGAAAAACCCCTGAAATAACACATTTACAGTTGAAATCGGAAGTTTACATACACTTAGGTTGGAGTCATTAAAACTTGTTTTTCAACCACTCCACAAATGTATTGTTAATAACAAACTATAGTTTTGGCAAGTCAGTTAGGACATCTACTTTGTGCATGACACAAGTAATTTTTCCAACAATTGTTTGCAGACAGATTATTTCACTTATAATTCACTGTATCACAATTCCATTGGGTCAGAAGTTTACATACAGTAAGTTGACTGTGCCTTTGTTTAAACAGCTTGGAAAATTCCAGAAAATGATGTCATGGCTTTAGAAGTCTGATAGGCTAATTGACATCATTTGAGTCAGTTGGAGGTGTACCTGTGGATGTATTTCAAGGCCTACCTTGAAATACATCATATGACATCATAGAAAAATCAAAAGAAATCAGCCAAGACCTCAGAATATTTTTTTTAGATCTCCACAAGTCAGGTTCATCCTTGGGAGGAATTTCCAAACGCCTGAAGATACCACGTTCATCTGTACAAACAATAGTACGCAAGTATAAACACCATGGGACCATGCAGCTGTCATACCGCTGAGGAAGGAGATGCGTTCTGTCTCCTAGAGATGAATGTGCTTTGGTGCGAAAAGTGCAAATCAATCCAAGAACAACAGCAAAGGACCTTGTGAAGATGCTGGAGGAAACAGGTACAAAAGTATCTATATCCACAGTAAAACGAGTCCTATATCGACATAACCTGAAAGGCCGCTCAGCAAGGAAGAAGCCACTGCTCCAGAACCGCCATAAAAAAGCCAGACTACGGTTTGCAACTGCACATGGGGACAAAGATTGTACTTTTTGGAGAAATGTCCTCTGATCTGATGAAACAAAAATAGAACTGTTTGGCCATAATGACCATTGTTATGTTTGGAGCTAAAAGGGGGAGGCTTGCAAGCAGAAGAACACCATCCCAACCATGAAGCACGGGGGTGGCAGCATCATGTTGTGGGGGTGCTTTGCTGCCGGAGGGACTGGTACACATCACAAAATAGATGGCATCATGAGGAAACATTATGTGGATATATTGAAGCAACATCTCAAGACATCAGTCAGGAAGTTAAAGCTTGGTTGCAAATGGGTCTTCCAAATGGACAATGACCCCAAGCATACTTCAAAAGTTGTGGAAAAATGGCTTAAGGACAACAAAGTCAAGGTATTGGAGTGGCCATCACAAAGCCCTGACCTCAACCCTATAGAAGATTTGTGGGCAGAACTGAAAAAGTGTGTGCCAGCAAGGAGGCCTACAAACCTGACTCAGTTACACCAGCTCTGTCAGGAGGAATTGGACACAATTCACCCAACTTATTGTGGGAAGCTTGTGGAAGGTTACCCAAAATGTTTGACCCAAGTTAAACAATTGAAAGCCAATGCTACCAAATTCTAATTGAGTGTATGTAAACTTCTGACCCACTGGGAAGCTGAAATAAATCATTCTCTCTACTATTATTCTGAAATTTCACATTCTTAAAATAAAGTGGTGATCTTAACTGACCTAAGACAGAAACTTTTTACTCAGATTAAATGTCAGGTATTGTGAAAAACTGAGTTTAAATGTATATAGCTAAGGTGTATGTAAACTTCCGACTTTAACTGTACATAAGAATTTAGACACTTTACTCAGTCCTTTGTTGAAGCACCTTTGGCAGCGATTACAGGCTTGGGTCTTCTTGGGTATGACACTACAAGCTTAGCACACCTGTATTTGGGGTGTTTCTCCCATTCTCTCAAGCTCTGTCAAGTTGGATGGGGAACGTTGCTGTACAGCTATTTTCAGGTCTCTCCAGAGATGTTAGATCAGGATCAAGTCTGGGCTCTGGCAGGGCCACTCAAGGACATTCAGAGATTTATCCCGAAGCCACTCCTGTGTTGTCTTGGCTGTGAGCTTAGGGTCGTTGTCCTGTTGGAAGGTGAACCTTCGCCCCAGTCTGAGGTCCTGAGCGCTCTGGGGCAAGTTTTCATCAAGAATCTCTCTGTATTTTGTTCCGTTCATCTTTCCTTCGATCCTGACAAGTCTCCCAGTCCCTGCCGCTGAAAAACATCCCCATAGCATGACGCTGCCACCACCATGCTTCACCGTAAGGATGGTGCTAGATTTCCTCTCGACGTGATGCTTGGCATTCAGGCCAAAGAGTTAAATCTTGGTTTCATCAGACCAGAGAATCATGTTTCTCATGGTCTGAGAGTCTTTAGGTGCCTTTTGGCAAATTCCAAGTGGGCTGTCATGTGCCTTTTTCTGAGGAGTGGCTTCCGTCTGGCCATTCTGCCATAAAAGCCTGATAGGTGGACTGCTGCGAGATGGTTGTCCTCCTGGAAGGTTATCCTATCTCCACAGAGGAACTCTGGAGCTCTGTCAGAGTGAACATCAGGTTCTTGGTCACCTCCCTGACCAAGGCCCTTCTCCCTTGATTGCTCAGTTTGTCCAGGAGGCCAGCTCTAGGAAGAGTATTGGTGGTTCCAAACTTCTTCCATTTAAGAATGATGGAGGCCACTGTGTTGATTTAAGGCTGCCAACATTTTTTGGTACCCTTCCCCAGATCTGTGCCTTGACACACTCCTGTCTCGGAGCTCTACGGACAATTCCTTCGACCTCATGGCTTGGTTTTTGCTCTGACATGCATTGTCAACTGTGGGACCTTATGTAGACAGCTGTGCGCTTTTCCAAATCATGTCTAATCAATTGAATTTACCACAGGTGGACTCCAATCAAGTTACAGAAACATCTCAAGGATGATCAATGGAAACAGGAGCTCAATTTCGAGTCTCATAGCAAAGGGTCTGAATACTTATGTATATATACAGTAGTGAGAAAAAGTATTTGATACACTGCAGATTTTGCAGGTTTTCCTACTTACAAAGCATGTAGAGGTCTGTAATTTTTTATCATAGGTACACTTCAACTGTGAGAGACGGTTGTATCAAATACTTGTTCTCCCCACTGTATATATATACACACATTTGCAAACATTTTTAAAAACCTGTTTTCGCTTTGTCATTATGGGGTATTGTGTGTAGATTGATGTAATTTAATCCATTGTAGAATAAGGCTGTAATTTAACAAAATGTGGAAAAAGTCAAGCGGTCTGAATACTTTTCGAATGCACTGTATGTGTGAAATTTGTTTTGATTTAGAATGGACCTTTATCATGCACCTGTATTGAAAACAGGAGCAGAGGGTAAAAATACATCTCTTCAAATGCATCTATGCACTTAAATAGCGAATAGAGGATGCTTATCCGTGGTTAATTTTCATGCCAGCCAGGAAGGCTATACTCCTGTTGTAAAGATTAGCAATGTGCTTAATATTAGGAAAGGTGAGTAATAAATATAGTAGGCTTAGCCTATAGAAAGCTGATGGGATCCTCCTCTTTTTAGTAGAGGCCATCACTCACGCAATTGCATAGCCTATTGAAATGTTGCACAACATGTTTTCATGGGCTCTTATGAAGTGTTTGATTAGATTTTTGATTACATTTGCATTGATGTCAGAGTGATTAGAGGGACAATAGAGTGCTGTGTACCAGGCAGTTAGCAAGTTTGGTAGGCTACTAATCAGCAGCATCAGAGCTTGGAGAAGCCTAATTGCCATGACTCGTGACCGGCGGTGTGGCGGTAATACGGTCACTTATACCTATCCTTCACATATACCAACACTAAAGGATTAGGGGTAGGGAGTGTATTGGAACCAGCTGTGTGTTAATGCTGTTTCAGGTGAGTTTTAGTGACTGTGTCTGTGTGTTTGCTGTGTCAAGGTAACTCCCAGCGGGTGGAGATGCCCAGGAGAGAGATAGAGGTGGTGAAGGGTCAGATGGTAGTCCTACAGGCCTGGTACAGCCCCACATCTGATATTGGCAGGAACAGCGTCATCTGGAACTTCATGGCCAACGACTCCAAGCAGGTATGTAAGGGATCTCCTCTTCCTCAGACATCATGCATGGTTTCCACAGAAACCACTGTTGCTGGATCTTTTCTGATGAACTTTTCCCTGAGGTGTTATGTCCCTCTCGTTGGTGATTTGTTGGTGTGTGGTCTGAAGGAACAGACTAGTGTTGAAGAAACTGTTTATGAACTGTTGATGAAGCTGGTTGATTATTTCAGGGCTGGGAGCGGTTCTGCTCAGGTGTCAGTCAGTTTTAATTTATTCTCTGAAGTACCGGACCAACCTCCCATTCTCAGTAATCCAATTCCCTTCTTGTAATCCCAGATCTGGCCAGGCATTTTAGCTGTTCAGCCATGCGGCAGGTAGCCTAGCGGTTAGAGAGGGTTGCCAGTTCGAATCCCACGTTCGACTGGAAAAATCTGTCGATGTGAGCTGGATGCCATTCCCTGCTATTGAGCAAGGCATTTAACCCCCTACAACAACAGGTGCCCTGTGTGGCAACCTCCTGCACCTCTCCAATACCTATATGTGTGTCTTTTGGTGGGGTTGGGTTAAAAGTGAAAGTGAAATTTCGGTTGGATCTTCTGTGCAATTGACCAATAAAATAATCTTAATCTTAATGGCATGTACAGTACAGTGCCTATAGAAAGTCTACACCCCCTTTAACGTTTTTAAAAACATTTTGATGTATATCATAATTGGATAAGTCTCCACCCCCTGAATTAAAACTTGGTGGAAGCACCTTTGGCAGCCATTAGAGCTGTGAATCATTTTCATTAAGATTCTACCAGCTTTGCACTCTTAGGGCAACATATATCCATTGTTTTTGTCAAAATTACTCAGGCTCAGTACATTTAGTTGGGGATCATTGATAGACAGCGATATGTAAGCCTTGTATCGGATTTTTTTTTAAAGCAGATTTAAGTCAGGACTGAGACTCAGGAACAGTCAACACCTCTTGGAAAGCCATTCTGGTGTGTCTTTTGAAAAAACATTAATTGAATTGTGCCGCAGAAAAATAAACCTATCCAAGGGTCTTCAGAAGACTAACTTTTTACCTGGGCTTTGCTCCTTTCATATTTCTTTTGATCCTAACAAAACTCCCCAGTCCCTGCCGGTGACAAGCATACTCATAACAGGGTGCTACCACCACTTTACTTGAAAATACAAAGGGATCAACAACATTGCATTCACTCCATATTACTGGCCTGTATGACAAAGTGAAAAGAAAGAAATCTGTGTTCAAAAATCCACTCCAAATCATCCATTCTGTTCTGTTTTTCAGTGAGACAACGACACACATTTTTATACCAAAGACACACCAGAATGGCTTTCCAAGAGATGTTGAGTGTTCCTGGGTGGTCTAGTCTCAGTCCTGACTTAAATCAGCTTAAAAAGGTTTGAATATCGTTGTCTATCAATGATCTCCAACCAAATTTAATGAGCCTGAGCAATTTTGAAAAAAATGATGGATATATGTTGCCCTAAGATTTGTGCAAAGTTGGTAGAATCTTAATTAAAATGATTTACAAATGTAATGGCTGCCAAAGATGCTTCCACAAAGTATGAACTTAGTGGGGTGGAGACTTATTCAATTATGATATTGCAGTTATAGAACATTTTCTTAATTTGGAAAATGTTCTATAACTTTCTTTCATGTAAATGTGCAGTAGGTTGTGTAGATCTGTAGAAAAAAATTAATTTAATCTCTTTAGATTTAATTTTAAGACAACAAAATGTAAAAAAGCTTAAGGGGTGTAGACTTTCTACAGGTACTGTATGTACATAGAGCAACTTTTTTTATACACATTACAGACAACAAAAGGAGCTTCTTCACACACTAGAATATGTAAAGCTGAACAGCTCAACATGGAACAAGGCACTGATTGGAGACTACATAGTTGAAAGCTGTCAGATCTTTTTTTGTGCTTAAATATTTATTGAGTTTTCACACAAAATGAAAAAATATATGATAAAGAAGATTAATAGTTCAAAGTTGGTTGGTTTGCCTCTAATCTCGTCCACCAGCCGGCTCTCTCTGTCGAGCCGTCTGGTTTCACAGCACCTCAGTGCATCCCAATCTAGCATAACCCTTAGAACCTTCCCCCTACATTGGGGAATTCAAAGTGCGTACGCATCTTAGAAATTGGAAAATCTGAAAATACGCATCTTAGAAATAGTTTTCGCATATAAACTTTATATGCCCAAACTCAGAATCAATTGGTCTTCCCAAAGATAACATGGCCAGTGTGATAGATCACAGCTGTAGCAGGCTCGCTCCCACTCCCGCCTCAATTTAAATAACCACACCTCTTTCAAGTCCCACTTTGTGGCACAGTGTTACCAGGCTCTATGTGCCAGAAATTTGAGCCTGGGGATGAGGTTAGTTTACCTCCACCTTTTAGAGTTTAGCTTATTTATAAATAAATAAAAAATGTAACCATTATTTAAGTAGGCAAGTCAGTTAAGAACAAATTATTGTTTACAATGACGGCCTACACATGTAGTTGTGTGAGACTATATTAGGATTATTCTCAACATCAAGCCTGATGGCTCTTTACTTTTATAGATACAGACAAAATATGTGGTAACAATATGGCACTAACAATGTGGCTGTGTTGCATGTATGTCCTGTATGTTTAGAAAACGTGTGTGTGTGTGTGTGTGTGTGTGTGTGTGTGTGTGTGTGTGTGTGTGTGTGTGTGTGTGTGTGTGTGTGTGTGTGTGTGTGTGTGTGTGTGTGTGTGTGTGTGTGTTTCTTCAGTGATAATCTGAGTAGTTTCACTGGCCATGGCCTGTGAGCTTATCTCTAACAGAAAATCAGTCTAAAAATTCTAACTCCACCATCTGCACATACATATCAGGATTATCTTCATGAAGGACGTTGACTTCTGTTATAAGGTTAATCTGTGTGGCTGTGTAGACTGTCTATAGATGACACCGAAGATCGTATTTCAGCTCAATATCAGTATTTTATATCTAGAGAACCAGTATTTCTGTAGTTACTTGCATTGGTTTTCATTACAACAAACTCTCTCGTGTTGCAAAAATGCTAGTCTCTCTCCTCGACAAGCAACACAAATGCTGGCTCGAAAAAGGCTAACAATATGTAGGGTTTAGATACAATATGCTGGCGCTACTAGAAGGCTTCTATGGAATGGAGTACTCATTCATGTAAAATAATTGCTGACAGTACATTTGGTTCCTGAATTGCAATAGGGAACACGATCTACCATTGCGTTCCCTATTGTAAACTATTTCCCATGTCTGTCTGTCTGTGCAGGTCATCTCCTACAGTAATGGTGAGCCAGGGATAGGTAGTCCTGAGTTCAGGAAGCGTGTTGGGTTCAGCCTGTCCATGCCCTCGTCCAATCTCTCCATCTACATCAACAACACCCAGGAGTCAGACTCAGGACGATACCTCTGCAATGTCATCATCCCTGGAGCCGCCGGTCTCTCTGGAGAAATGCGCCTTAATGTCAAAGGTACCAACCGGACCGGACGCCTAGATTCTGGCACTTTCCAAAAATGTTTTTTGGGCCAGGCCTCAGATGGAAACACAAAAGTATAAACTGTACAGTTTGTACATATGCACTGGGCTGTCTCTATAATGTTTTCCCACAGCTTCAACAGATGGAGAGAGAGTGTTGGCAAATTTCCTTTACCTTGTGCAGTGTGGCCACCATTCTTAGAAATACAGTACCCTGTTCAATTGAAATGGATTAATACAATACTTCAGGAGGTCAATAGGGGGTAAATTGTAGTAGACCAAATCCTTTCATTTGTTTCTCTCTTAGCTCTTCTGTTGTTTCTAACTATCTGTTCTCTCTCGCTCTCAGTCCCTCCCTCGCCTCCAGTGTGCACGATGACTGGGTCATCTGTGCTGAATGGCAATGTGACACTGAGCTGTAAATCCAGTTCGGGCAAACCCATCCCTCATTACAAATGGACCAAGAATGCCCCCATGTCAGAGGTCTTCTTTTCCCCCATGCAGAGTGAGTACTCCCTTATCTTTACCAATAATGTTAGCCAATCCCATTACCTCTCTGCCTCAGTTACGTTTCATCATAATACTAAGTAGTCCCAATCAGAATGGATTCAATTCTTATTGAGTGTACAAAACACCTTTCTAATATTGAATTGCACTGCCTTTTGCTCTCAGAACAGCCTCAATTTGTTGGGGCTTGGACTCTACAAGGTGTACAAGGTGTAAAGAATTCCACAGGGATGCTGGCCCATGTTGACTCCAATGGTTCCCACAGTTGTGTCAAGTTGGCTGGATGTGCTTTGGGTGGTGGACCATTACACATTAGAAACTTTTGAGTATGAAAAACCCAGCAACGTTGCAGATCTTGACACACTCGAAACGGTGCGACTGACACCTACTACCATATCCTGCTCAATGGCACTTCAATCTTTTGTCTTGCCCATTCACCCAATCCATGTCTCAATTGTCTATATCATAGTTTTCACCTGGTCAGTCTGTCATGTAAAGAGCAGGTGTTCCTAATGTTTTGTACACACTGTATGAGCTAAGGATCACTCACCAATGTATAGCACTAAACCATGTGATGCAGAGTAGCCACAACTAACCAGCACTGAAAACACCTGCCACTACTGTGGATGGGTGCAATATAATTTTAGCCAATGCAAACTGTCCTCTTCACAGCAGCTCCATATGGGTTATTGTAGTAAGGAAACCTAGTCAGTTGTACATCTGAATGCATTCAACTGAAATGTGTCTTCTGCATTTAACCCAACCCCTCTGAATCAGAGAGGTGCGGGGGGCTGCCTTAATCGACATCCACGTCTTCGGTGCCCGAGGGAACAGTGGGTTAACTGCCTTGCTCAGGGGCAGAACGACAGATTTTTACCTTGTCAGCTCGGGGATTTGATCCAGCAACCTTTCGTTACTGGCCCAACGCTCTAACCACTAGGCTAACTGCCGACCTGCCTGTCACTAAGATTGTCAAAATGAAAACTAAAATAGATAAATTGATACGCTCTTTAAGTAATACCTAGCTTCTAAATATCCATTAACATTGACATAAGATGGAGATAATTCCAAATGAATAACAAATATATAGTTTCAGAGATTCAGATTGATCTGACAGCGTTTACACAGGCAGCCTATAATACTGATATTTTTCCACTAATTGGTCTTTTGACCAATCAGATCAGCTCCTTTGCCAATAGAATCAGAATTGGGCGGCCTGTGTAAACACAGCCATAGTAGCATATTGATCTTCCATGTTTTTACTGGTAGATGTGTTCAGAAAACCCATTCAGGGTGCATTCTCCCATATGGTGTTATCTCTCCTAACCTTCTCCTCTGGCATGTATTGCCAGGGGGTTCGCTTGTTAACAACTCTGTGAGTCAGGCTAAATGTTGAGGACTAATGTGTGGTGTGTTGGCGCCTGGCGGTGGGATTGCGGATTCTCTTTTTTTTCTCCCCGGTGAGTTTATTTTCTTTGAAATGCCATAACATGCATCACTTAATCCTCTTTATAGACTGGGAAACGTCACCACATACACACTACATGCTCATGTCAGACTTGCAGAGGGAGAAAAATATAAAATTGAGGTTTATATCTGATACGATATTGCACATATGCCTGTTATATTGTATTATTTTGTGAAGAGTTGTAGAAATACAGTGGAAACAATTATTGTGAAAGCACCAGCTGTTTCTGAGCAATAATGAGGCTTACACTGATTGACCCAAGTATTGGAATAGCTCCTCCTCTGATCTCCTCGCTTCTTCTATAGATCACCCATCTAATACACTATCTGTTTCACTGCCTGATTGACACAATATCCAGGACTATGGGATTGAATGCACTGCCAAACACACACAGACAAATCTGCATAATCTCTAGGAGTTGAAAACACTCTGATCCTCTGTATTTTTCTCTTTGACCTGGCATATGCTCTCTGTGACATTGAGCCTCCACCCCTGTGCTCTACTGGCATTCTAAAGGGCACTACTTTCGACTTATCGTAAGGGGTTGGTATTATCAAACGCAAGTGTTAATTTTGATCGTTTTGGTCCAGCAGTAGGCTAATTCTTTTCGACAAATTTGGCAACTTTGTTGTTTTATGGTAATAACTTTGTCAGTGGTGGCACATTGTGTAGCCTAAATTGCCTGTATGCCCATGGAACAAGAGATGCGATTTATGACACCATGTGACCCGATTCTACCTAGAAGCATTGAAGCAAATAGTCTGCTTGTTTAATTTCATTTGATTTAAAACCAAGCTCATATAAAATATTCTCTTTCGTAATGCTATATCAATGTAACTGCAAATGTAATCATGCTTATAGAACAATTGACATATCCATGCATGGCTCGCACATGATGCAATGCAATTTACCCTACTGTAGCCTATATAAGGCCTTTTCCGCTTACGAAAGTGCTGTGTAAGATAATTCCATATTGAACCCAATTACTTACTTATAATGTAGACTGCATACATTTCTAACATTTAGCAAATAAACTAGATACATTTCTGTTATTACTATTAGGGCCTATTAGGTCACTGTTGGTTTTGAAAAAACTATACTCCACAAATCACAATGGACTAGGACGAACATTCATGCCCTTCCACTGAATTGGAATTAATGACAACACACAATGTCAAAGTCTGTGCATGCCTTGAAGCCACCACATTTTATACCATAGAGCATGTTAAAATTAGCTATGGAGTGGTCAAGCCCTTGCCACAAGCCATCCCTTTTACGTCACCTCCAGGTATTGCGTTCCGCCGTGAAAATGGCAACAATATTTCTGACACACCGTGTGAGCTATTTTGGTTTGTTAAAATAGCGAGCTTCCCTCAATCAATCAGCATGTGTCTCTTGCTTCAATCTAAGATGCTGGGTTTATATTGTGTTCCCAGTCTCTCCTTCTCTCCTACCTCTGTCTCATCACTCTTTTCTTGCAAACTTTTGCAACTATCAACTCCCTTGTAAGGGCTAGGGGTTGATGTCTCTCTTCCCTACTTAATCGCTCTCTCTGTACCAGCCCTTCTTCTCTCAGTCACTGTCTCTGTTACTCTTCTCTCCTGCATGACCACAGAATGGAGAGCCTGCCCCTCGCCCTTGCTTGTTCTAGGGTTCATGGGTAAGGGTTTCACAAATACACCCCCAACCCACCACAACCCCTCTAGGATGCAGAAGCCTGTAGAGCCCCACAGCCTATTTAATATTAGAGCTCGCCAGCTTGTAGTCCTAAAAAACAGAAGTGCGTTACCTCTGGTTTGTCCAGCCATTCCTATAGGGGAAATTAATTGGGAAAGAATGGAGTTTTGGGATAATTGGTGAAAATAAGGTCTGAGGTTAACACAGGCTTATACGTTTTGATCTATGAGATAATATCAGTCAGTTAACATGACTTTTTAGAAATTATGAAGCCTTTAAGTTTGTGTTTTGATTACAACATTCACAAATGTGGCGTTAGCTGACAAAGATTATCTCATAGAACAAACCGTATAAGATATCCTAAGCCTTTGTTTACCACAAACCTTATTTCCGGCGTTTATCCAAAAACCTTCAAAAAGATAACATTCATCCCCCCCATAGGCTTTGGCCAATGAGCCATAACTGAGTTTGTGCCTACGAAAAGATGCCATTACTATTGCTCTCTATAATTTTGCTGGTGTCACCCCAACCCCCCATCCCCATGTAAAAAAAAAAACTGCCCCCCACTGGACAGACACAGCTGTAAAGTTGAACCTTTAGAAGAATGTAATATGTTATTCATCCAAAAGCATGTCTGTGTTAATCCTCACCAATGACTTTGCCTTGTATACATCTGCATTGCCCTTATGAGCTCAGTCGATCTGAGATTACATGTCTTTGACCAGGCTGGTTAGGCTTGCGTGATAGAACATTTTTCCTTTGGTATGGATCAACTGATATCACCCTTTGGTCCTTAGCCATCTGGCCATGGCCTGAAAATGAAACTACTTTAGAACATAGCAACCACTGAACTGTAGGTTAACCTGTTCATAACATGCTCAAATAATACAATGTAAAAGTATGAAAATCCACAGTAATTAATATGCTAATATAAAATAAATGGTAAATGACTGTAAAGGCAACAATAAAGTCAAGTAGTGAAGGTAAAGGTAGGCTACATATTAAGGCCATAGATAAAGTGAAAGCCTCAATTTTCCCACAATGGCTGTCATTGGTCCATTGCATCGAATGATATACATTCAATGATTCAATCAAACTATGATTGCAAGGTGCACTCTGCTGCATTTGCTGAGATCATTGAGTTTGGATTGAATCCAGAATAAGTGTTTCCTTTTTGTCTTGTACATAGACTAAGATTGTGTCTTAACATTCTGAATGTGTATGAAACATGAAGGTGCACAATTAACAGTTGGCACAAATACTGTCAGTGTTCTTAGATCTTGCCTGTAGAAATGTTGGTGATAGTCACTTGCTACTGTAGTTAGTACTGTAGTCAGTATTACTGTAGTTATTTCCTAGTTTGATTTCAGTGTATTTTTTATCAGTACAATACATTCTTGGTATATAGAGATTGGTGATATCAGATCACCTACAGGTCTGTCTTTGGATCTTGATTGCAGTGACATTTTGAGAATCTGCCAAGTTTAAGAATGAGCTGATCTGTCGTTAATCTGTAGCAATTCCGTCTGGCTCCTCTCGTCAGAGTTACTAATGGCAGGTGCCTATTGAACACACCTACAGGCACGTCCATCTGGCACAGAAATCACTGTCAGGCCATGTACTTAGTATAGTTGTGTTGAATCCTCATTGACGCAAATTATATCTCCCCAAGAGGCTTTGTTTACTCTGAAATGAAAGTATGTATTTGTATTGTTTATTATGGATAAATGGGTAAGGGTTGGCAGCAGCTACTCTTCCCGGGGTCCAGCAAAATGAAGGCAGTTTGAAGTAGTAGCACCGTTGCGTTGTGTAGTCTGTGTGCTTTGCGTGCGTAATGATTTTCCCCCACCCTCCCAGAGAGAACAGCAGATGGTGCATGCTGAGTTTATCAAACAAGAATCCCAGCCAGCAGTTCACTCCTATACTTTGGGAAAGGGACAAACAGCTGTTTGTCACAATGACAATTTAGGACAGAGGACATTGTATGCAATAGTTTATTTATAGGATTTTCTAGTCTGGTTATTAGTAAAGGTACTGATATCCTATTGTGAACTTTAGCTTCTCTACTTGAGCGGCGCTGGTTGAGTTACTGGGTTGCTTTGATACACCATTTATGATATGCATCAGGACATATGATGAAGATATATCCATTTGTTTTCCCTCTTGATTCTTTATATTGGTATATATGGGTGGAGGCTCCAGCTTCTCAAGTCATAGACTGTTCTCTCTGCTACCGCACAGCAAGTGGTACCGATGCACCAAGTCTGGAACCAACAGGACACTGAACAGCTTCAACCCCCAAGCCATAAGACTGCTAAATAGTTAACCAAATAGCATTGACCCCCCTTTGCACTAACTCTTTTGACTCATCACATATTCTGCTGCTACTGCTTATTATCTATCCTGTTGCCTAGTAACTTTACCCCTACCTATAATGTACATATCTACCTCAATTACGTCATACCCCTCCCTGCACATCGACTCAGTACTGGTACCCCATGTATATAAAGTGGCTTGCGAACGTATTCACCCCCCTTGGCATTTTTCCTATTTTCTTGCCTTACAACCTGGAATTAAAGTAGATTTTTGGGGGGGGTTTGTATCATTTGATTTACACAACATGCCTACCACTTTGAAAATGCAAAATATTATTTATTGTAAAAAACAAAACAAGAAATAAGACAAGAAAACTGACAACTTGAGCGTGCATAACTATTCTTGGGTGTTCTTGGGGTGATGAGAGGTGTTGGGTTTGCACCAGACATAGTGTTTTCCTTGATGGACAAAAAGCTCAATTTTAGTCTCATCTTTTTTTTATTTTTTTTATTTCACCTTTATTTAACCAGGTAGGCAAGTTGAGAACAAGTTCTCATTTACAATTGCGACCTGGCCAATATAAAGCAAAGCAGTTCGACACATACAACAACACAGAGTTACACATGGAGTAAAACAAACATACAGTCAATAATACAGTAGAAAAAGTACATTCTTCCATATGTTTGGGGAGTCTCCCACATGCCTTTTGGCGAACACCAAACGTGTTGGCCTATTTTTTTCTTTAAGCAATGGCTTTTTTCTGGCCACTCTTCCGTAAAGCCCATCTCTGTAGATTGTACGGCTTAAAGTGGTCCTATGGACAGATACTCCAATCTCCGCTGTGGAGCTTTGCAGCTCCTTCAGTGTTATCTTTGGTCTCTTTGTTGCCTCTCTGAATAATGCCCTCCTTGCCTGGTCCGTGAGTTTTGGTGGGCGGCCCTCTCTTGGCAGGTTTGTTGTGGTGCCATATTCTTTCCATTTTTTAATAATGGAATTAATTGTGCTCCGTGGGATGTTCAAAGTTTCTGATATTTGTTTATAACCCAACCCTGATCTGTACTTCTCCACAACTTTGTCCCTGAACTGTTTGGAGAGCTCCTTAGTCTTCATGGTGCCGCTTGCTTGGTGGTGCCCCTTGCTTAGTGGTGTTGCAGACTCTGGGGCCTTTCAGAACCGGTGTATATATACTGAGATCATGTGACACTTAGATTGCACACAGGTGAACTTTATATAAATAAACATGTGACTTCTGAAGGTATTGGTTGCACCAGATCTTATTTAGGGGTGTAACGGCTTTCTTCCTGGGATGAAGGAGAGGACCAAAATGCAGCGCGGTTATTGTTCAACATGTTTAATAAGACGATAAACGATGAACATTAACAAATAACAAAATAACAAACGTGAAAGCCGAGACAGTCCTATCTGGTGCAGAACACAAACACAGAGACAGGAAACAACCACCCACAATCCCCAACACAAAACAAGTCACCTATATATGATTCTCAATCAGGGACAACGATTGACAGCTGTCTCTGATTGAGAACCATATTAGGCTGGACACAGAAACAGACTAACTAGACACACAACATAGAATTCCCACCCAGCTCACGTCCTGACCAACACTAAACAAGCAAAACACATAAGAACTCTGGTCAGGACGTTACAGTACCCCCCTCCTGAGGTGCGGACTCCGAACGCACCCCTAAAACTCAAGAGGAGGGTCTGGGTGGGCATCTGTCCGCGGTGGCGGCTCCGGCGCAGGACGAGGACACCACTCCACCACTGTCTTTGTCCCCCTCCTTAGCGTCCTTTGAGTGGCGACCCTCCCCCACGACCTTGGCCTAAGAATCCTCCCCAAGGCCCCCACATGATTTAGGAGGTAGCTCAGGACAGAGAGGTAGCTCAGGACAGAGAGGTAGCTCAGGACAGAGAGGTAGCTCAGGACAGAGAGGCAGCTCAGGACAGAGAGGCAGCTCTGGACTAATGGCAGCTCCGGACTGAATGGCAGCTCCGGACTGAGTGGCAGCTCCGGACTGAGTGGCAGCTCCGGACTGTAGGGCAGCTCATGACTGTAGGGCAGCTCATGACTGTAGGGCAGCTCATGACTGTAGGGCAGCTCATGACTGTAGGGCGGCTCATGACTGGAGTGCGGCTCATGACTGGCGGGCGGCTCATGACTGGCGGGCGGCTCTGGCGGCTCCTGACTGGCTGGCGGCTCCTGACTGGCTGGCGGTTCTGGCGGCTCCTGACTGGCTAACGGCTCTAGCGGCTCGTGGCAGACGGACGGCTCAGATGGCGCTGGGCAGACGGACGGCTCAGATGGCGCTGGGCAGACGGACGGCTCAGATGGCGCTGGGCAGACGGACGGCTCAGATGGCGCTGGGCAGACGGACGGCTCAGATGGCGCTGGGCAGACGGACGGCTCAGATGGCGCTGGGCAGACGGACGGCTCAGACGGCGCTGGGCAGACGGACGGCTCAGACGGCGCTGGGCAGACGGACGGCTCAGACGGCGCTGGGCAGACGGATGGCTCAGACGGCGCTGGGCAGACGAGCAGTGCAGGCGGCGTTGGACAGACGAGCAGTGCAGGCGGCGTTGGACAGACGGCCGACTCTGACCTGCTGAGGCACACAGTAGGCCTGGTGCGTGGTGCCGGAACTGGTGGTACCGGACTGGAGACACGCACCTCAAGGCTAGTGCGGGGAGCAGGAACAAGGCACACTGGACTCTCGAAGCGCACTATAGGCCTGGTGCGTGGTACCGGCACTGGTGGTACCGGGCTGAGGGCACGCACCTCAGGGCGAGTGCGGGGAGAAGGAACAGTGCGTACAGGGCTCTGGAGACGCACAGGAGGCTTGGTGCGTGGTGCCGGAACTGGTGGTACCGGGCTGGAGACACGCACCATAGGGAGAGTGCGAGGAGGAGGAACAGGGCTCTGGAGACGCACTGGAAGCCTGGTGCGTGGTGTAGGCACTGGTGGTACTGGGCTGGGGCGGGAAGGTGGCGCCGGATATACCGGACCGTGCAGGCGTACTGGCTCCCTTGAGCACCGAGCCTGCCCAACCTTACCTGGTTGAATGCTCCCCGTAGCCCGTCCAGTGCGGGGAGGTGGAATAACCCGCACTGGGCTGTGTTGGCGAACCGGGGACACCATGCGTAAGGCTGGTGCCATGTACACCGGCCCGAGGAGACGTACTGGAGGCCAGATATGTTGAGCCGGCTTCATGGCACTTGGCTCAATGTTCAATCTAGCCCGCCCTCTGCGGGGAGGTGGAATAACCCGCACCGGGCTATGCACACGTACAGGAGACACCGTGCGCTCTTCCGCATAACACGGTGTCTGCCCGTACTCCCGCTCTCCACGGTAAGCATGGGAAGTGGGCGCAGGTTTCCTACCTGCCTTCGCCACACTACCCTTTATCCACACTACCCACACTACCCTTCGCCACACTACCCTTTATTCCCCCCCCCCCCCAAGAAATTTTTGGGTGAGCCTCTCGGGCTTCCAGCCGCTCTGCCTTGCTAGCGCCTCATAATGCCGCCTCTCCGCTTTAGATGCCTCCAGCTCCGCTTTGGGGCGGCGACACTCCTCTGGCTCTGCCCAGGGTCCTTCTCCGTCCAGAATCTCCTCCCATGTCCATTCCTCCTTGTACCACTGCTGCTGTCGCTGCTGCCCGTTGCCACGCTGCTTGGTCCGGGTAAGGTGGGTGGTTCTGTAACGGCTTTCTTCCTGGGATGAAGGAGAGGACCAAAATGCAGCGCGGTTATTGTTCAACATGTTTAATAAGACGATAAACGATGAACATTAACAAATAACAAACGTGAAAGCCGAGACAGTCCTATCTGGTGCAGACCACAAACACAGAGACAGGAAACAACCACCCACAATCCCCAACACAAAACAAGCCACCTATATATGATTCTCAATCAGGGACAACGATTGACAGCTGTCTCTGATTGAGAACCATATTAGGCTGGACACAGAAACAGACTAACTAGACACACAACATAGAATTCCCACCCAGCTCACGTCCTGACCAACACTAAACAAGCAAAACACATAAGAACTCTGGTCAGGACGTTACAAGGGGCTTCATAGCAAAGGGGTGAATACATATTCACCCACCACTTTTCCGTAGCTTATTGTTTCTAATTTTTTTAAACAAGTTATTTTTTTCACTTCACCAATTTGGACTATTTTGTGTATGTCCATTACATGAAGTCCAAATAAAAATCGATTTAAATTACAGGTTGTAATGCAACAAAATAGGAAAAAAGCCAAGGGGGATGAATACTTTTGTAAGGCGCTGTAATTATCGTTGTGCATTTATTCCTTGTGTTATTATCTTTCTATTATTTTTCTATTTTTCTCTCTGCATTGTTGGAAAGGGCCCGTAAGTACGCATTTCACTGTTAGTCTTCACCTGTTTTTTATGACGCATGTGGCAAATACAATTTGATTTGATTTGGAAACACATCTGATGAAAATATTCTCTTGTGACATTTCCAATCGGATTTTGAGAGGATTTGCTTGATAAGACCTGCCCCACATATGTTTATTATTCTCTAGTATCCCCAGTGTTACATATTGACAATAGAGCATCCCCATGCCAGCTATGACAAGTGGACCAAAGCAACTAGGATTATGTAAACTGAGTCCAGCTGTGAAAAGCCACAGGTTCTTCTGATTCATCATTGTGGAGATTCTTTGTCTGGTGTTTAACCATTTGCTAGTGAGGTCTCTCCATATATCCACATTATTTATCCCCGGGACAGAAAAGAGTGATATCATCAAAGAGGATCTGTACTGGTATAAAGAACAGCCCATCCCACTGGGCACATACTGGTTGAGTCAACATTGTTTCCATGTCATTTCAGTGAAATTACGTTGATCCAATGTGGAATTGACGTCTGTGCCCAGTGGGATGTCACTCCCTAGGACCAGGAAACCCCTCAATACTTATAGCTTCGGAACCAAGAGAGTATTGTACTTGGTAGAGTGTGTGGTCTAATTATGTTTGTATACATATTGTAGCTACCCTTGTGTTACCTAGTGTAACTGTCTACATTACTGTAGATTGAGAGTGTGTTTGAAATGTGTATAACGTTCTGTGCACTGTACATCATCAACATATTCATGTACTGTAGAGGCAAGAGTGTGTTGTGTAACACTGTCTTTCTCTTTCAGATGAGAGGCAAGGTACCCTCAGGTTGAGTAACCTCACTAAGAGCATGTCAGGGAAATATGTGTGCCGAGCTAGCAACACTGCCGGTTCTGACACTTGCTCTATCAACCTGGAGGTCTTCACCTGTACGTGTAGCAAAGTAACACACACATTCTCATATTAGTACATACAGACTGCTAATGTTTCCTGTTCGAAGCATCTCTGTGTGTCCTCTTCCACAGCCTCTAATTCTGGAGCGATTGCTGCTGCTACTCTGGGGTCCATCATGGGACTGGTAGCCATCATACTCTTCCTCATCTTCATGCTGAGGAGGAGAGACCACGAAGAGGAGGAGATAGCCAATGATATCAAGTGAGATTTTTTCTGTGTTTGTGTGTGTTATCGGAAAATCAGGTGCAGTTGTTAAACACCACGGGATGCACAACTACTAGGACTCTACCATGGACAATGCAGGTGTTCTAATTCCATTTCTGCAGGTTGATGGTTGGAGGATGTGTGTAGCATGTGATATGATCTTGGTTGGTGTTTTCTCATTGGCTCTCTGTCTATCCATCATAGGGAGGATGCCCAGGCACCCAAGCGTGTTTCCTGGGCAAAGAGTGGCACAGGCTCAGACATCATCTCCAAAAATGGCACGCTGTCATCCATAGCCACGAGCCCCCATCCGGGAGACCCCCAGCAGCTCAAAAACTTCCCCTACCCCACTGCACCGGCCTCTGACACAGGCTCTGTGCTCAACGCCTACCGCCTTCGGCCTGGAGAGCTCAACCCCCTGCAGGGCCTCCCAGGGTACATCAGTGGCACACTTCCACCCAGGCACACCAGACCCCTCTGTGTTGCTAACAACATTGATGCCACCTATCCACAAGGGCACAGTCGACCCCCCAGTTCTAACCACATCAGTGGGACTCCACCCCCTGGCCACACCCGGCTCCTCAGCACTAGTATCATTGTTGACACTCCTCCCCATGGGTTCAGTCAACCACCCAGTTTTAACCATGTTGGTGTCACCTCTCCACATGGGTACAGCAGACCCCATAGTTCTAACAACATTGGTGCCCCCTCCCCCCAGGGGCACAGTCGACCCCCAAGTTCTAACAATATCGGCGCCCCCTCTCCACACAGGCACAGCCAACCTCCCAGTTCCAACCACAGCCGACCCCCCAGCATCAGTAGCATGCCTCACTATGGACACAGCAGATCCTCCAGTTCTAACGGTGCCCCACTTCATTCCCCACCTGGATCCCATTCCCCACCTGGCCACAAGGTCACAGACCCCGACAAGACTGAGGGGGCCCAGCCCCAGGTACCACGCCCTCTCACCTCGCCCATCAGCTCCGCCACCCTGGCCCGTATGGGTGCTGTGCCCGTCATGGTGCCCGCTCAGAGCCAGGCTGGATCACTGGTATAGCCCACTGGAGGATCTCCCGTTTTACTACTGAACACAAAAAACTGAAGCAAATGGATAAAGACTTCCTCAAAGGAACATTGCATAGAGTAGAGAAGGATTTGCTTGGAATTAAAAACACTTTTTTATTGTGATCGTTCAAAATTATGTTCAGAGTAGAAAGAATAGCTCATGCTGAAGAAGACACTTGTGGAATCCCCTGTATTCAAGTCTGCACAAGTTCAAAGACTTAATTGATTTGTTTTGATTATTTTAGCTGTTTTCAAATCTTTTGTGCTAAATGTTTTTGCTTTTATTTGCCATGCTCAGATTCTTTAAGGTTAAAACAAGGCCTATTCTATATTCTTTAAGGCCTTTTATAAACTGGGTGGTTCGAGCCCTGAATGCTGATTGGCTGACAGCCGTGGTATATCAGACCGTATATCTTTTTACTGCTCTACGTTGGTAACCGATTTATTATAGGAATAAGACACCTTGGGGGTTTGTGGTATATGGCCAATATACCACGGCTAAGGGCTATATCCAGGCACTCCACTTTGCATCTTGCATAAGAACAGATAGTCTTGGGATATTGACCATATACCGCACCCAGCCCCCCCCCCCCCCCCCCCCCCAAGGGGCTTATTGCTTAATTATTCTCTAAAACACTTTTGTAGCAAGTTGTTTGTGAAGAGGTTGTTGAATCGGTATGCAGTGCATTTGGAAAGTATTCAGACCCCTTGACTTTTTCCACATTTTGTTATGTTACAGCCTTATTCTAAAGTGGATTATATGAAAATGTATCCTCATCAACCTACACACAAAACCCATAATGACGAAGCAAACTGATTTCTAGAAATTTTTGCAAATGTATATAAAAAAACTAAACATAAATACCTTATTTAAATATGTATTCAGACCCTTTGCTATGAGACACTAAGTTGAGCTCAGGTTCCATCATGTTTCCATTGATCATCCTTAAGATGTTTCTACAACTTGATTGGAGTCCACCTGTGGTAAATTCAATTGATTGGACATGATTTGGAAAGGCACACACCTGTCTTTATAAGGTCTCACAGTTGACAGTGCATGTCAGAGCAAAAACCAAGTCATGAGGTCGAAGGAATTGTCCTTAGAGCTCCGAGACAGGATTGTGTTGAGACAGATCTGAGGAAGGGTAGGTACAAAAACATTTCTGCAGCATTGAAGGTCCCCAAGAACACAGTGGCCTGCATCATTTTTAAATGGAAGAAGTTTGGAACCACCAAGACTTTTCCTAGAGCTGGCCGCCTGACCAAAATGAGCAAGCAGGGGGAAAAGGGCCTTGGTCAGGGAGGTGTCCAAGAACCCAATGGTCACCCTGACAAAGCTTCAGAGTTCCTCTGTGGAGATGGTTGTCCTTCTGGAAGGTTCTCCCATCTCTGCAGCACTCCACCAATCAGGCCTTTATGGTAGAGTGGCCAGACAGAAGCCACTCTTCAGTGAAAGGCACAACAGCCCACTTGGAGTTTGCCAAACGGTACCTAAAGACTCTCAGACCATTAGAAATAAGATTCTCTGATGAAACCAAGATTGAAATATTTGGCCTGAATGCCAAGCGTCACGTCTGGAGGAAACCTGGCACCATCCTTACGGTGTAGGATGGTCGTTGCAGCATCATGCTGTGGGGATGTTTTTCAGTGGCAGGGACTGGGAGACTAGTCAGGATCGAGGGAAAGATGAACAGAGCAATGTACATAGATCCTTGATTAAAACCTCCAGAGCGCTCAGGACCTCAGACTGAGGCGATTGTTCACGTTTCAACAGGACAACGACCCTAAGCACACAGCCAAGACAATGCAGGAGTGGCTTTGGGACAAGTCTCTGAATGTCCTTGAGTGGCCCAGCCAGAGCCCAGACTTGAACCCAATCTAACATCTCTGGAGACCTGAAAATAGCTGTGCAGCGATGCTCCCCATCCAACCTGACAGAGCTTGAGAGGATCTGCAGAGAATGGGAGAAACTCCCCAAATACAATTGTGCCAAGCTTGTAGCGTCATAACCAAGAAGACTCTAGGCTGTAATCACTGCCAAAGGTGCTTCAACAAAGCATCTGAATACTTATGTAAATGTGATTTTTCCATAATTTTTTTATACATTTGCAAACATTTCTAAAAATCTGTTTTTGTTTTGTCATTATGGGGTCTTGTGTGTAGATTGATATGGGGGAAAAAACAATATAATCAATTTTAGAATAAGGCTGTAACATAACAAAATGTGGAAAAAAGTCACGAGGTCTGAATGCTTTCCAAATGCACTGTATTTGACAGGTTTGACTTATATACATTGTGTAAAATTGTTTGTTATATGCCAGTTATGACATGTTGACATGGACATTGATAAGGGAGGTGTTGTCTGGAGAGAACATGCTCATGAACTCACATCATGTTGACACTTGAAAGCACATCACTGCCCAGAGATGGGTTAAACATTTAACTTCACACACACACGCAAATACCTGATATGCAGTAAAGCACACTCCCTTAGTCCTCCTTGACAGTCTTCTTCTCAGGCCAACTGTTCATGTTGATTTGTTACAACTCCAGTAAAACCTGCCATACATGCTCTATCCAGGTATTTTATAGAATTTCAATACTGGAAATGTTTAAAGACAAAGCGTTGACCCATACTTGTATATCTATCTAATAAGAACGACTTATATTACAGAATATTGTGGTTTTATCACATTCATGTATACTGAGAGAATATATTAATCTTAATTAGGTAGTTGGAATGTATAATTCATTTATGTTTGTTCAATGGCTGAGATTCCTGCATTTTAAATATTTTTCCCTTAACTCAAAGGCCCAGTGCAGTCAAATGTGATTTTCCTGTGTTCTGAGGTTGGAATAATACTGTGAAATTGTGAAAATGATCATGGCCGTTCAGTGTAAGAACAATTTTTTTCCACATCGAACAAGAATTTCCATCACAGTAGGTATATAATTGTTACCCAGAAATAATTTGAAATTGAGAAAACAGCTGCATTGGATCTTTAAAACTTTAAATAAAACATGGTTTATCGTAATGTAGTACCATAGCTGAGAAAATGCACAACATTTAAACTTATCTAGTGCTGTCAGACAGTTTTATTTTGAGTGTAAATGACTGATAATCCAGTCACATTTGAGCACCAAATATTATAGTACACACACCATACATGAAACTTTGCAGTCATCCAACCCGCCTAGATACATTTGTTTTAGGATTAAACTGGAATTGTCATGAGAACCAAACTTGCTCATGTTTCAAATGTTGCCATCATAACTGAATACACATGAAAGGCCACTTTGCAGGAGAGGCCATGATGTCAAACTAGCCATCTGATATAGATGCATTGTTTTTTATTGCAAGAACCAAACATGTTTGTTTACATAACATTATTTAATTCCATGCAAACAGGACAGGAGGACCTAATGACAGTTTTAGCCTACAGTATTTTCCCCCTTTAAAAGAGGGTGAGTTCAAGACACTTGAGGGATCCAGTCACAGTCAAACACCACATGATGGCTGCCACCACCATCCCTTCAAGACAGGAGAAAGTCAATTTTTGGATGGCCCATGGCATTACATTTATCCAGACTGACAGTAAACTTCTGGCAATTATCATCCGCATCACTTCATTTCTTCCTGAAAGAGAAAGGAAATATAAAAAGGGTAAAACGTCAGTAATTTGTCAGTGCAACAACAGTGCCTAAGTTTATAAAGAGGTGTGCATTACCATTCAAATACTGATAACCATCTGTTATAAAGCAGAATTTCAGAAGGACAGCTTTGTCATGGTAAGCAAGGTGTATACATACCCTCCAGTATCTGGTGTACTCTGATGTCCCGGACATACTGCTGAACAGCGTAGTCTTTGAGGTAACTGTATCCACCATGCATCTGGAGTGCCTGGTTACAGATCTGTTGAGGGCAGAGATACTGATGTGTGTGAGAGAGATGTCCAGCTACATCTGATAGTCCACATCATTACCAGTGTGCAAAAGGAGACCACTTACTGTAAAACGTCCATTAAATGTTGAGTCTCCAACAAGCATTGGTCTCTTAATGGCCGGGCATCATTTCACATTTTAGCAAATAAACACTGGCCTATAATAAGCTCTGGGTCCCAAAAAAGTGTAATTAATCGTGTACTGTCTGCATTTTGCAGGTCTGCTGCAGTGGAATTTCACTGCATCTCTACCTTGCGTTGAATGACTGATCCCTGCATGTCAAAACAAGTCTGCTGCAGTTTAAGCAAATACACGCCCAGGCTAATAGCTAATGGAAGTTTTACAGTAAATACTAAAATAACAGTATTTTCATAATTATTTGGGGTCTATCCATAAGAACCATTTTAAGAGATAATATTGACTCACGTTGGAGCACTCGTAAGTGACAAAGAGTTTGGCCATGGAGCAGAGGGACACAGCGTCAGACCTGCTCTCCTGCAGTGCCAGGGTAGCAACAGACATGACGCCACTAGCTTGGTTGCCATCTCTGCCAACTTAAACTGCAGGAACTCAGAATCAAATATCCTATTGGATTACTAAAGGTCTTTCCCAATTCAAAGCCGTAGACTTGATGGGATGCTTACCTGGTTGTTGGAGAGTACCCAAACTGCTTGCGTACTAACAGGTGAACTCTCGCCAGCTGTACACATGCATGGGCCGCCCCAAGAAAACAAGAGGCTGCAGGCAGATAAACCCAATGTAATTTAATGTAGCTGACACCTGAGCATTGGTTGTGTTTTCAAAACCTGTGAATAAAATGGGTTAAGCAAAACCGACTTGAGAGAAATATATAGATGGCCATCAAATAATCATTGAAACAAAAGGTAAATCTGGTGCCATCTCACCAATATTGATCCTGCCTCCGTTCAGGCCTCTCATAGCAATGTTGAAGCCCTGTCCCTCCTGACCCAGCCGACTGGTCACTGAGACGTGGCAGTCCTCTAAGATCACTGCTCTAGTTGGCTGAGAGTTCCATCCCACCTGGAGAGAGAATAGAGGCCTCAGTTGGAGAATCACTGCATCCCTCAGGGCTTCAACATGACTATGACTCAACTATGCCCACTTGTGGACATGGCTTCACTTGGACATGAACTACAGACCATGTAAGTTTGTAGGTTCCTGCTTTACAGTTTATAAGACATAATGATTGTATTCAAAATGACCAATTTAAGACAATATCAACATCAATCAAATGCCAGCTACCTTTTTCTCCTTCTTCTTGCCAAAGCTGAGTCCTGGAGTGTCTTTCTCCACCACCACAGGAGATCCCCTTGGGACCTTTCCCTCCCGTCCGACACATTACTATGTACACGTCTGTGACTCCTCCTCCACTGATGAAGGCCTGCAGTAAGACACATACACAGTGAGACAGGAACTTCCACTTTATATCACTATTTATTCTATCAGCTATGAATTAAAAACAGTACCTTGGAACCATTGAGGATATAATGGTCTCCTTCCAACTTTGCAGTAGTGAGTAACGAAGCAGCATCACTGCCACTGCCTGAAATGTGAAATGAGATTCAATAAGACAAAAAGATTCAGAAATAAAACTGCTTCATAACCACATTATACAGGTTCATGGTGTCAATGCATGACACACTATCACATACTAGAAAGATTAAGACAAAATACCAACCTGGTTCAGTGAGACAATAAGAGGCAAACTTGTCCATCGTACAAAGCTCAGGGCAGAACTTCTCCCTCTGCTCAGTGTTGCTGAAGGTGTCAATCATCCAGTTACACATGCTGCACAGAAATAAGCATCCATTAATGAACACCCCGTACTCAAGTTTTCATAACAAATCGGTAATCGGCCTTTTTGGACGCCGATTACATTGCATTCCACAAGGAAACTGCATGGCAGGCTGACCACCTGTTACGCGAGTGCAGCATGGAAAGTTGCTAGCTAATATTAAACTTATCTTTATAAAAACAATCAATCTTCACATAATCACTAGTTAACTACACAGTTGATGATATTACTAGCTTGTCCTGCATTGCATATAATCAATGCGGTGCCTGTTAATTTATTATTGAATCACAGCCTACTTCGCCAAACGGGGGATGATTTAAGCACATTCGCGAAAAAAGCACAATCATTGCACAAATATACCTAACCATAAGCATCAATGCCTTTCTTAAAATCAATACACAGAAGTATATTTTTTAAACCTGCATATTTAGTTGAAAGAAATTCATGTTAGCAGGCAATATTAACTAGGGAAATTGTGTCACTTCACTTGCGTTCACTGCACGCAGAGTATATCCAGCAGTTTGTTCTGCTGGTGTACAGCAATCTAAGTCATACCACAGATTCTCAATTGGATTGAGGTCTGGGCTTTGACTAGGCCATTCCAAGACATTTAAATGTTTCCCCTTAAACCACTCAATTGCTTCTTTAGCAGTATGCTTAGGGTCATTGTCCTGCTGGAAGGTGAACCTCTGTCTCAGTCTCAAATCTCTGGAAGACAAACAGGTTTCCCTCGAGGATTTCCTTGTATTTAGCGCCATCCATCATTTCTTCAATTCTGACCAGTTTCCCAGTCCCTGCCTATGAAAAACATCCCCACAGCATGATGCTGCCACCACCATGCTTCAGTGTGGGGACGGTGTTCTCAGGGTGATGAGAGGTGTTGGGTTTGCACCAGACATAGCATTTTCCTTGATGGCCAAAAAGCTCAATTTAGGTCTCATCTGACCCGAGTACCTTCTTCCATATGTTTGGGGAGTCTCCCACATGCCTTTTGGCAAACACCAAACGTGTTTGCTTATTTTTTTCTTTAAGCAATGACATTTTTTCTCTTCCGTAAAGCCCAGCTCTGTGGAGTGTACAGCTTAGTGGTCCTATGGACAGATACTCCAATCTCCGCTGTGGAGCTTTGCAGCTCCTTCAGGGTTATCTTTGGTCTCTTTGTTGTCTCCCTGATCAATGCCCTCCTTGCCTGTGTTACGCACACCTCTAAGAGGGAACGCAACACCCTGCTACAACTCAACTCCCCGTGAAATGAAAGAGGTATGGACTGTAGGTGTGAGTAAGGATGACAAAAGCAGAGAATTTACCGTTTACTAGGAATGTATTCCTTCACACGGTAATATGGGGAAAAGGGGCTGGATGGAACCAAAGCAAAGAAAGTAAATATCAAAGCCCCCTCTCCTACCTTACCTGCCTACCCACTACTTACCTAACTTAGCATCACCTGGTGCGCTAACCAAAATACAGGGGGTGGTACGCCCAGGTCTTACCTAGTGTGCCTAGACAGTGAATATACTACGGGTATATGTATGCCCGCAGGCCTCTTGCCTAAGCACTCCCTAGGTGCCTTCCCCTTCCCCCCTGGGAACAAATGAAACAGAATTATCCAAACAATTTCAATAATCAAAACACTGCATCCTATTGACACACAAAAGACATAACCAATACAGGTCACACTAATCATCTCCCTCTGAGAACAACCAACACAGTATATCACCCTCAGCCTCCTCTCTCAGCAATGATCTCCCAGTTATGATCTCTTTTTCTGAGCAACAGAACACTGGTTTTTATAGCTGGAGAAGGAGTCTAATGGGATACAGCTGTAACTTGAGGGGGCGGGGTCAGCTCCAATCATCAATGGGGCTGAACAATCAGCTGCTTGGGGAGAATTCAGGAAGCCATCTCCTGAAACACACACTCAAATACACAAACTACAACACAGAAACTGGGGAACGTAACAGCCTGGTCTGTGAGTTTTGGTGGCCGGCCCTCTCTTGGTAGGTTTATTGTGGTGCCATATTCTTTCAATTTTTTAATAATGGATTTAATGGTGCTCCGTGGGATGTTCAAAGTTTTGGATAATTTTTTTTAGAACCCAACCCTGATCTGTACTTCTCCACAACTTTGTCCCTGACCTGTTTGGAGAGCTCCTAGGTCTTCATGGTGCCGCTTGCTTAGTGGTGTTACAGACTCTGATACCTTTCTAACCTGAGATCATGTGGCACTTAAATAAAGTCCACCTGTGTACAATCTAACTAATTATGTGACTTCTGATGGTAATTGGTTGCACCAGATCTTATTTAGGGGCTTCATAGCAAATGGGGTGAATACATATGCACGCACCACTTTTCAGTTTTTTTCATTTCACTTCACCAATTTGGACTATTTTGTGTATGTTTATTACATGAAATACAAATACAAATCCATTTAAATTACAGGTTGTAATGCAACAAAATAGGAAAAACACCAAGATGGATGAATACTTTTGTAAACCCAGATTTTAGTCTGTAGGCCTATGCCTATTGAAATGACAAGTCAATCTTGCAAATGGGCCATTTATAAAATGTTATAGTCTTAACATCTGGCACATAATAGCACAATTTCCAGAAAATAGCCTAACATTACTTTATGTTCTTCCAAGTGTTTCTTGCTCGGAGATTGAGATCCTCTGTCCAACTTTCATCACTCAAACTCTCCTTTTGGATTTATCTATAGTTAAACACATAAGCAAAGGGGATTTATTTACAAACATTAACCTGATTCAAGCCCTGAATGCGGATTGTCTGAAAGCCATGATATAGATCAGACCATATACCACGGGTATGACAAAAAAAATACAATTATGGTAACCAGTTTATAATAGCAATAACGCACCCCCGGGGTTTGTGGTATACGGCCAATATACCAAGGCTAACAAATGTATCCAAGCACTCCGTGTATCGTGGTATATTGGCCATATACCATACCGCCTTGTGCCTTATCATAGCAGTCAAATTAGTTAAATCGACATCCATTGATAAAAAAAAATATCTGACGAGTTTAAGGGGAAATTATCTTTTCTGTTGCGACATCTTCAAATTCCTTTATTACGTCATGTCATACATAGCTCACAATTATTATTAACAATTTTGCTTCAAACGTCGTTATAAAAGTTACTACGATATTCCTTCTTAATTGGCTCGATAACGTTATGGAAAAAGGTTTTATTGTATAAATATGGCAACTCCTCTCTTTTTGCAGGGCTCTGGCAGTGCTCCTCCTTGCACAAAGGCGGAGGTAGCGGTCCTGCTGCTGGGTTGTTGCCCTCCTACGGCCTCCTCCACGTCTCCTGATGTACTGGCCTGTCTCCTGGTAGCGCCTCCATGCTCTGGACACTACGCTGACAGACACAGCAAACCTTCTTGCCACAGCTCGCATTGATGTGCCATCCTGGATGAGCTGCACTACCTGAGCCACTTGTGTGGGTTGTAGACTCCGTCTCATGCTACCACTAGAGTGAAAGCACCGCCAGCATTCAAAAGTGACCAAAACATCAGCCAGGAAGCATAGGAACTGAGAAGTGGTCTGTGGTCACCACCTGCAGAATCACTCCTTTATTGGGGGTGTCTTGCTAATTGCCTATAATTTCCACCTTTTGTCTATTCCATTTGCACAACAGCATGTGAAATTTATTGTCAATCAGTGTTGCTTCCTAAGTGGACAGTTTGATTTCACAGAAGTGTGATTGACTTGGAGTTACATTGTGTTGTTTAAGTGTTCCCTTTATTTTTTTGAGCAGTGTATATCAATGATGTCGCTCTTGTTGCTGGTGATTCTCTGATCCACCTCTACGCAGACGACACCATTCTGTATACATCTGGCCCTTCTTTGGACACTGTGCTAACAAACCTCCAATCAAGCTTCAATGCCATACAAAACTCCTTCCGAGGCCTCCAACTGCTTTTAAATGCAAGTAAAACTAATTGCATGCTCTTCAACCGATTGCTGCCCGCACCCTCCCACCCGACTAGCATCACTACTCTGGATGGTTCTGATTTAGAATATGTGGACAACTACAAATACCTAGGTGTCTGGTTAGACTGTAAACTCTCCTTCCAGAATCATATTAAAACATCTCCAATCCAAAGTTAAATCTAGAATCGGCTTCCTATTTCGCAACAAAGCCTCCTTCACTCATGCTGCCAAACATACTCTCGTAAAACTGACTATCCTGCCGATCCTTGACTTCGGCGATGTCATTTACAAAATAGCCTCCAACACTCTACTCAGTAAACTGGATGTAGTCTATCACAGTGCCATCCGTTTTGTCACCAAAGCCCCATATACTACCCACCACTGTGACCTGTATGCTCACGTTGGCTGGCCCTCACTACATATTCGTTGCCAAACCCACTGGCTCCAGGTCATCTATAAGTCTATGCTAGGTAAAGCCCCGCCTTATCTCAGCTCACTGGTCACCATAGCAACACCCACCCGTAGCACACGCTAAAGCAGGTATATTTCACTGGTCACCCCCAAAGCCAACACTTGCTTTGGCCGCCTTTCCTTCCAGTTCTCTGCTGCCAATGACTAGAACGAATTTCAAAATTCAATGAAGCTGGAGACATATCTCCCTCTCTAACTTTAAGCATCAGCTGTCAGAGCAGCTTACCGATCACTGTACCTGTACACAGCCAATCTGTAAATAGCACACCCAACTACCTCATCCCCATATTGTTACTTATCCTCTTGCTCTTTTGCACCCCAGAATCTCTACTTGCACATCATCATCTGCACATCTATCATTCCAGTGTTAATGCTAAATTGTAATTAGTTTGCCTCTACGGCCTATTTATTGCCTTACCTCCCTAATCTTCTACATTTGCAAACACCGTACATAGATTTTTCTATTGTGTTATTGACTGTACGTTTGTTTATGTGTAACTCTGTGTTGTTGTTGTTTTTTCACACTGCTTTGCTTTATCTTGGCCAGGCCGCAGTTGTAAATGAGAACTTGTTCTCAACTGGCCTACCTGGTTAAATAAAGGTGAAATAAAAAAATATATATATAAAAAAAAAAGACGGGGGCATAGTACACACACCCCTGCCTCAGAAAGGTCGAAAGGAGCCATGGCTGACCAATACGATTCAAGTGGCTGTCCTTAAGCAGGCCTGCCTGTACACCAGCATGCAATCTCAAAATTCATACTGTTAAAATACATCAACATAAAAACTATTTGAAAATCTTGTTTGACGAGGAGTTGCTACAGCAATGATTACTTTATGTCAGTTATGAACAGAAAACAGGGCCTTATACCAGACACGTTTAAAGTGAAGAAACGAAGAGTTGGCAATGAGAAGCAGTTTGGTGCTGTCAACAATGGAGAAGAGGGACCACCGGACGTCAAAGCCGACCTGCGGGACCATATAACATTATTCTCACGCAAACTCTTCAATGACGCCCTTCCACAAATTATCCTGAAACACCAACTATACACAATGGTTGGACCCAAGTGGACATGCAGCTGAGTGACTTGAGGGAATAGGGGAGGTGTTGATGTTCCAGCTGGGCTTTGATGCTGAGGTCTTTGGGTTGGTGTTCGCTGCAGACTATAAGGCTAAAGTCCTGGCCAGGGAGGAGGGGAGATGGACACTGGGCACAGTGGAGAAGTTCCTGGAGAAAGTGCTGACCTTCTGCAACAACCTGAGATTCAACAAAGACAAAATGCTCAAGGAGTTTCTCTTCACAGGCTCAGAGAACGCAACTGGTGAAGTCGTGGGTTCTGACAGGGATGCTGGTAGCTCTCTATCCCCAATTGTCAGATTCACCAAGTACCTAATACAGGGTCGTAAAGCTGTAGTGGGCATGGTTAAGACATCCAAATATAACTTAGTCTCAACTCACAGATTAAATTCCAGATCAAGTACCACATCCATGACATCATTGGTGCAGAGCTAGTAGAATGTATACCCACAACTTCAGGAACATTGTTAAGGTGTGTGGACTAATGAACTCAACTGACTGAATGGATATAACGACCTGTTTCATGGAAGAAATCATGTTCAGTTGCTCTGAGGGTGAGTGGCCATGTTACACCAAATTAACCTATGGTTAATCCTTTGTTATTGCGGAAGTTTTTTTCTGCCAATTGTACAAAGTGAAACCTTGTAGGTCGATGAAATGCCAATGGTGTAAAATAAAATCTTGTCAGGTTTCATTCAATAAATAAAATAAATATATATTTTTTAAATACTGTAGCAACACGACTACTTTGGCTTCAAAATAACGATTGAGTACAACTTGACCACCAGAGGTTACATTACTACTTAGGTAGTATAACGTTAGTTGTTACTGTCTGTCGTTACTAACTGTGGTCAATATGACTACCGTAACTAGTACTTAAGTAGGAATGCATTGCTGGAAAATGCACACTAGGCAATGAAAAACAAAACACTAACGGTATCTGCAGTCAGTTACCTACTAACGTTACAGTAACGTTACTCAGCTAACGTTAGCTAGTTTAGAGAGCTTTTCAGCTCATCCCAACTAAGCTAACGCGTCAGATGGTTAGTAGTGCAAGTCTGCATTACTCTACTGTAACGACCCTGTGTTTATAAGCGCGGAAATCGACTCTGCCGCTCGAGCATGCTTTTGCGGCACAGTCGATAGCGCGCCGGACCTCGGGCTAGGAGGTCGAGGGTTCGAGACCTGCTCCCTGCTGTTTCATTACATTGGTGTCGGAAGTGATCGGACCTCGCATCCACGACAGTGCGTGTGCTTGGCCGGTGAGCGCGTTCCTGTAAGACGTAAAGTCGCAAGCTAGCGCGAGGACGCGCTCTTTGAAAGGAGGGAGTAGTGTAACGACCCTGTGTTTATAAGCGCGGAAATCGACTCTGCCGCTCGAGCATGCTTTTGCGGCACAGTCGATAGCGCGCCGGACCTCGGGCTAGGAGGTCGAGGGTTCGAGACCTGCTCCCTGCTGTTTCATTACACTACCAACGATTTTGAAACCCAAAATGCTTACGGTCAATACACGAAGCTATTCCTCGTCTCTGTGTGCTGAGCTATTCCTCGTCTCTGTGTGCTGTTAAATATTAACCGCCGACTTCTGCCGATGCAGAACTCAGTCTGACAACTCTAGATAACGTTCCCATGGCCGCCATGTTAGTTATTGGTTATATCACGCTGCTGTTGGGAAATGTAGTTCCATTACGCAAGATACGTGTAGTTGTTATATTGGGGTGCTTGCTTAGTTTTCTTCTATACTTTTTCAGGAAAGGGCACATTTTTCTCGTAATTTGATTAACCACCGAAATATACCCTAAGGTCAATTGCTTGCCTAAACCAGATACATTAAGGGGGCCTAAACAGATAAACAAACTAAAGCGAATTGTTTCTACATCATATGCTTTTGACGTAGCCACTAGCGCGGGAGTTCTTCGTCATTCAGAGTCCTTCTTTTTGCAGTGTTCTGAGTTTTATGTTTCCGACCACTTCGATTTGCATCTTTACAACGTACCAGTAAGTAACAATGCAATCCTCCTCATAATTAACTGATTTAATGAAACACGTTCTTTTTTTGTTGCTGTAAATCAAATGTCACCTACTGTCACGCACCAATGGTTAGATATCATTGGAATGGGACTTGAAGATTCTAGTTCTTCCAAGCCAAACCACTAACGTTATTGCTTCATCTCTCAGGCATGGCACCTAAAATGAGAACCCGTGGAACCACAAGAACACTACAATCCAGTAAGTAAAAGCGTTCACATTTCTTTGCACTGAATGACATTGCAAGATTTTTCAACATCCCTGACACTGTTTCACACTCACTTTACAACCACAATGATTTGATTTTAGAATGGCTATTAATAAGGGGATGTATTACACAGGCAACGATGAAGAGACAAAAACTAATGCCCACAGTGAGGACTCCCCATTGGAGGTTGGTCAGGCAGTCAGGGGGAAGAGGAAAGCTTCAGGTTCAGGAAAGACTGGAAAACAGGAGAGTTCAAAGGCAAAAAAATCACCTGAACAACCACAGTATTGTCACTGGCTGATGAAGTCAGAGCCAGAGAGCCGCTTGGAAAATGGCATAGATGTCAAGGTATTCTATTCTGCTTAATAATAGGATGGTGTCATCTGTGTCAAGACCTGTTGTTGCTCAATAGTGATGTCTTGTTCAGGATAAATGATATCTAGGCTATTCCATGTCACAGTTGTTACCAACTCAGAGGCTTTGTGGTTAATGTGTCCACCCTTAGATTGGAAGGTTGGGGGTTAAAAAAATGGGACCCAATGCATCTGCTTAACTTTCAGCATAAATGGAATGGATTGGGAGTAATTCCCTGCGACAGACTAGCATCCTGTTCTGGGTGTATACTTATACATCAAGCTGCCTAACGATATACAGAAACAAGAGATGGGCTCCTGCCCTATGGGTCGTTATGGCTTACTTACTTTTACTATGTCACAGTTTGGGATCGAGGATTTGAAGACTCTTCCCAACCAAACTGGGTGTTGGGATGGTGTTCGGAACTACCAAGCCCGTAACTTCATGCGAGACATGAAAGAGGGGCAGCATGCATTCTTCTACCACAGCAACTGCAAGGAGCCTGGAATAGCTGGAGTTATGAAGGTGAGCCTCTACCTGTTCTTATTTCTGTTTGTAATATACACTGTGTTTCAGGTATGGTGCCTCTCACCTGCTTTCTCTTTTCCAGATTGTAAAGGAGTCCTATGTGGACCACACTCAGTTTGACAAGAAAGATGTCCATTACGACGCCTCCAGCAAGGCAGACAACCCCAAATGGAGTATGGTATGAATGTTTTCATGTTCACATTTGTTTGTGTTCCAAATGGCTTGAGATCAAGATACATCACTGATATGTAACGGGCTTTTTATCGCAATCCAATTTAAACTGTACTAGTGCTCTGCTGGCTTGTTTCATGTTTGACTGCCAGGTTGATGTCCAGTTTGAGAGGATGTTAAAGCGCTTCATTCCTCTGTCTGAGTTGAAGAAGATCCACCTGCAGCACAAGACCAAAGGCGGGTCCCTGAATGGCATGTCTCTCTTCACCAGGGCTAGGCTGTCTGTCCAGCCCCTCACCAGTGGTACGTGGAGATCAGTGACACTGAGTAATATGGTTGTCAAATTGCCACCTCATCATGGTTTACAAAGCTTTTGTGTAAGTAAAATCATACATTTTTTATTTTTTTCTCAGAGGAATTTGAATTTGTCCTGAGTTTAGAGGACAATGACCCACTGTGAAGATTTTGACAAGATGACCTGGAGAGAAGTTTTCCTGTCTTGTGTATGATGATGCTGCTGCTAATATGTTGACTGTAGGTGAGGTCTATTGAACCATTGTGCTTGTATTAAATGGAAATTGTCTCAAGGTTTCTGTGTTTGTCAAGAGACAGCCTGGAGTTTATTTCTAATATTAAAGAGGTTTGTTTATACTATTATGACAGTTCATGTATTTGCCTTCACTGTCTAAAGGGGATCATTTCAGTCTAAACATGCAGAATTTTCATTTCCAAGAGTAAAGGCAATCAATCCATCAGTGAAATATTTATCAGGTGCATGTACACATTAACTTATTTCTATACCAAAACGTGTCTGTGGATAACAAGGCATTTGGCAAATGTATTTAAGTTTTGGGGAAAGGGGTTATAGATTAGAGCACAAAAAATACAGGAAAACCTAAGGCTAAAAGATGTGTTAAACATATTGAGTCAACAAAATTTCATTTGCTAGATTGATACACTTAGGCACAACATTTCAAGTCTCTAACATGGAAGATACAGAAGACTCCTTACTATCAGACCTCAAATACAAGCACTTAAAATCCCTGCCTAACACTATTGGAATGCTTAGGTAACGCAGGTGAATGTAATGGTCATATTGTGGCACCATCTGAATGCTATTCACTGTATGACGGTTTAACGGCATAAGTGGGTGAGAGATTCAATGGCTCTTATTTGAAGGATTTACAAATTAATGGGTAAGTAATCATTTATCCAGCCCTCTCACTCAACAAAGAAATTAGATAACACTTACAATGCAATAGAAACCTTCCAATGATCTCACTGTGCAATCATTACACAAGGACTGAGAGCATGTGTATGTGGAGGAGCAATGGATACATATAATCAGTGCAAAGTTAGAATTTCAGATTTCATTATGACAGACCACATCAAAATGTCAGGAATGCATTTGACTGAGTATGGAATGTTTTCAAAATGCATCACTGTTACTCAGGACTTCAACTCCCTATGACAATACAGTTTTGTATACGGAGTTAGAATCCATTCATATATAAAGCTAAAGCTAGAAATGTACTTTGACGAAGAAAGTTGATCATTTGAAGAAGACAGAGTATAATATTACATTTTAGGGTATCACGCACAGGGGGAGATCTAAACAAGTGGCCGGCTTTGCTTTCACTGGATATGTGTATTGAGAGAGTTGACCTGCAGCGGAATTTTAGGCCCCTGCAATGCCTCATCCTCCAGTCTTCCCTTAATCTTTCCTTTATCCCTTTATTCAGCAGCCCTAATAAACAGGGCTACTTTATCAGTGATCATGTGAGCTGACAGGTGCCCCCACTTCTTTTCCTTCTGTGAGGAGAATGAGTGGAGGCAGCTTTAGCCGCTGTCCTCCCTCGCCGCCTTCTCCAGAGCGCTCTCGGAACTGGCTGAGCCCTCGAACCGCTGGGCTCCGATGGTGGCCTGGCTCGACATGCTCTTCCTCACCACATCCCCTTTCCTCCACAGTGTGATTTCCTGGAGAAGGAAGTGGTCTTGAGCTCATTGTCTTAATCACTAACAAATTTCCATAGGGACACATTTAATGCTAGATAGGAATGCAATATATAAAGTGCAGCACAGTGGATACACCATGTTGAACCTGACACCTGATAAATTCCCTCTAAGGGCACATCATTTTATCTGGGATCACTGCTAACAATTACCCATCAGAAGCCCCTGTTCCATACCTGCTGTTTGAAGTAGCGTCTCTCCTCCTCATCAATCAGCACCAGGTTAAGGTAGTAACGCACAGAGAACTTCTTATTAATGTCTCGCATGGTGGGGGTCATCTCATAGCCAGCCAGAAACAACCGGATTGGAATTGACTCTCCTTAAACATAATAAAAACACTCAGTCAGACCTGATGGGTAGTTGAGCATTGCCATTTTCAAAAGCATACAATCCACTTCACTATATCCTTTACCTCGGACAGGAGCCCCATCCATGATCTCATATTTGGCGATGGTGTCATTTTCATGGTATACACTAGGACCGGTGCCAGTTGTCTCCCGTTTGATGATGTCAATCTCCATGTGCTTTATCTTAATCCGCACCAGCAGGAAGTAGATCTTACCCACAATTACGTCTTTCAGGTGGTACCTGTAGAAGACAGGAGAGATCGTCACAGGGCTGCTATAACACAAAAATACAATACATAGTCAAAGGAAAGGTTCTAAACTACGATGGTTTCTGCATGTTCCTGTGACTAGAGGTGGTGGCATTTTGTTATTTTGTAAATTGAGTTTTTAAAAATTAGGTGACTGAGGGTGTTGAATTTTTAAAAATCTATTTCACCCTTACTTGGATTTGTTGTACTCAAACTCAATGTGGAGACAGTCTTCAATCCCAACTTCCATTTTTATTGACGAGTTGAGCTCTGGGTACGTGCTGAGTGTGTGCACCACAATATCCATCTCTTTACTGATGTCATTCAGTCTCCTGCTCACCGTGGCACGCAGAAAATACCTGCAAGTACAACCAACAGACACTGAGCAAATCTGCTGTAATCTCAGATGTTATCCAACAACATATCCTCATTGCATCCTGAGGCTATAAAAGAAGATAGTCATTATCATAACCAGTAATTATGATTTGTGTGTGTAATGCAATGCATTTGAGCATGTGAAGCACACAAACATTACTCTTGATGAGGAAGTAGTGCTAGGCACATGACTGACAGGTCAAAGGTGAACTTGGGTTAAAGAGTGAGCCATAAAGTAATAGTTATTTTGGCAGAGAATGTTCAGGCTGCATGTTTCCTTACCGCAGCTTCACATTCTGGCCTGTGTAGGTCTCATAGGGCTTCTCAACATGGGTGAACTCAAAGTCGAAGGTCTGTGACTGAGTAAGCTCTCCAGGCCTTGCAAGATCTTTCACCAGGGAGACAAACTCATGATGGTTTCCTCTGTCGTAGTACAGCTCTGTGAAGGAAGGACAGGTATACACATCGCAATAGAATCACTCCCTCATAGAAGAATGCATCTAGGCGTATTGGCACATATGACACTACTGTTGTTGATCAAAAAGTCCAACAGAAAAGGGATGTAACTAAGATGTATACTCACCAATCTGGCCTACAAATTCGATTTTGATCCCTTGATGTTCCAGTCTTTTCCCAGGGTTCTTCAGTGTAACGTTGATCTTTCCAGACACAGTCTCCCCGTCATAAAATAGGAAATATTTGTCCTTCTTCCCATCTTCAGTCTTATGTTCGGCCTTCTTTCTCGTCTCAGCATCAGTCAGAACTACATCAATTTCTGCACTTTGGCCAAAACTGAAGAAACTCATGTTTGTGTTCTTTTCTGTGCCGTTTTATGAACAAGGTTAAGATTTATCGGATCTGAACATGAACAGATCTTTAAAGACCAATTTAGGTGACACTTTCAGTGCCCTATTTCTTACTAAAGTAAATGCAGTAGTTCATTCGAAATGACGGAAAGTGCAAAAACACCAACTTGTTTGTTACCAGAAATGATCACAGAACGTAGTATTTCTGAGAGGTCTCGAAAAATATGCAAATGTAGGCGTTATTTTACCTTTGTATCTCTTCTCAAATTCAATTCAATTACACATACGGCACCATATCTTCGTATCCCTATCGATTACATAAATAGCCTAAATACTACAAAGCATGGTGATATCTACAAACACTGAAGAATGTTGCGTTTCCCTCGAACTCAAGATGTATCCGTCATTCATCGAAACCGATTAACAATGTGGTGAGTCTTGATTGTTTCCTTCAGAATTTTATTCGCACTGAATTGTTAAATTGTATCTTTCCTGAAATAGCATAATGTTGCAAGCGATCATTTCCTATGTTTTTGCACTTCCGGGGTCGTCTGGTTGACTGCATTATTTTTCAAAATAGAGGTTCAACTCTTCTGTAGTCAATTGCAAATAAAAAGTCCCAACAATACAGTAAATACAGTTACTTATGTTATGTCTTTATTGACAAAATGAAGTAAGCATATAACAGTATCCATTTCTTGCACTACAACGAATGAACAATTAACATTTTACAACAGTTCCTGAGTAGTGTTATTTTATAAACAAAGAATACCAATGAAAAAATAACTATATCAATAATGTTTCAAAAAGTAATTTTTAACAATTTCAATTTGAAACATTGTTTAATACTTATGATGTATTGTTACTGATAAAAATGTATGTGTAGACATTTTTTTTCTAACAAAGTTGTATTGCCTGTACATCCATTAATATTGTATGTTGTGTCCATAAAGAAAATACAGTTAATTGTGAGTCAAAACTGGACAATATGTCCAATATTCATAAAGTAGGTAATTAGTAAGCACAGAAGGTTACTTATAAACAGAAACGGCACTCTGAAAAAAAAATCATAATTACTTGATATACTCATAATACATCTTAAATTGCAGTATTATACTGGGATTATACTGTATAACTGTAATATGTTTCTTTGTTATTCTGAACGCAGAGAATAAAGTTAGTTGGCTTTATTAAGCACAACAGACTGTTTCATTGTGCCCGTTGACTCTGCATGTAACAGATTATCAGCTTTTTATACATGCCCCACTCACTGACTGTATGTACACTACCGTTCAAAAGTTTGGGGTCACTTGGAAATTTCCTTGTTTGTGAAAGAAAAGCAAGTTTTTTGTCCATTAAAATAACATCAAATTGATGGAAAGAAAGTTATTTGTTTCTGGACATTTTGAGGCTGTAATAGAACCCACAAATGCTGATGCTCCAGATACTCAACTAGTCTAAAGAAGGCCCGTTTTATTGCTTTAATCAGAACAACAGTTTTCAACTGTGCTAACATATCCATTTTGCAGTTTTCTAATGATCAATTAGCCTTTTAAAATGATAAACTTGGATTAGCTAACACAACGTGCCATTGGAACACAGAAGTGATGGTTGCTGATAATGGGCCTCTGTATGCCTATGTAGATATTCCATAAAAAAATCAGCTGTTTCCAGCTACAATAGTCATTTACAACATTAAAAATGTCTACACTGTATTTCTGATCAATTTGATGTTATTTTAATGGACAGAAAATGTGCTTTTCTTTCAAAAACAAGAACATTTCTAAGTGACCCCAAACTTTTGAACGGTAGTATATATATATTAACAAATATATTGACACAACCTTCCTTCATAATAACATAAACCAGTCCATCTTGCATTCAGAGGCTATGCAAGGCTGTTTTTGTAAAACAGGCTTGGTATATTTTGTAGAAATGTTTGGAAGTCAAAAATCATTGTCCAAAAACAGTATGGGGGAATGTTCCAGCATCAGTTTAGATGAACATGTTAGTGGAAGTTCAAATGTCAAAGCTTTAAAATCGTACTGTAGTTGTAGTTACATTAACGACTGAGGAAAAACATATTTGTGCTACAAAAAAAATAAACAGTGTACTAACAGGGACATGACGTTGCAATTGCCTATCAGAAATTTTGAAATAATGATTGATCTTTTTCAAGATGATAACTTTGGCAAGCTTGTAGGTTAATTGTTGATGCGCACCAAAAAAGAATGTGCAATGTTACAGCTCAAATTTCTCACACGAAGCCCTATTATGGGATTTGATGCACTTTTGACTTCAGTGTGTCTCCTCTTCAGTGTGTCTCCTCTTCAGTGTTTCCCCTCTTGACGGTCTTCTATCTCAGATTTCAAATTATAAATGATGATTTGTGCCGGAAGTGACCCTGATGGAAATGGGAATATCAATTATTAAAAAAATACATCCACCTGCAGTTGATATCTATTTTTGTTTGCCATTTTGAATAATACATTGTGATTACATTTTAGCTCAATAATAATATAGAATATGGAAAACAGAATTAAGTGAATTTTATTCACCTCATCTGCTTCGGCATATTCAACACCATCATCTGCCGCTGGCGGTTTGTAGCTAAAACACACACACAAAAAAATCCTTAATGTTCACACAAAGACTTACTAAGCAATTCACAGCACATAGCATGTCACTATTAAACTGGTCCAGCTTTAAAAGCCCTGTACAGTACATTCAACCTATATCGTACTTGGGTTATTATCTATATTACTATTATTATCACTGCATTGTTGGAATGAAGCATGAAGGTAAGAATTCCACTGTACTCTTTTACACCTGTTGTATCCTGTGCATGTGGCAAATAAACGTTGAAACTTGAAACTACATAGCCCTACTCACTTGGTTCCTGTGTGATCCTTGCCGGAGGAGAAGCAGCCATGTTTGTGTGCATGATAAACCCCCACCATCACAATAGTGAATCCGGCCAATGCCGCCAACACCTTCAGAAAAATCCCCACTATGTCGACATCATCTGAAAATACAAGCAGGGCATTTTGAGATGAGATCTGGGTGACATGAACCCAAATTTAAACAACTTAAAGCAGGGATCATCAACTAGATTCAGCCGCAGGACAATTTGTTTTCTTGAGCGGATGGTCAGGGTGCCGGAACATAATTACAAATCATTTGTAGACTGCAAGAAGCCCAATCAGATATATTTCTAATATAATATAATAAAGTTTGGGAACCCTGACTTAAAGGAATGACCTTGGAATGCATGTCCATGTCAACCACTATGATTTATGTGCACTAGAGTAGATGCATGTGACTCACTAGCAGGTTTGGTAACGCACAATGGTATGTTCAGTGTGGCAGCGGTATGACACACTGACATATTTAAACATAATACATAGTCGCGGTAAGAATGTCAGTTGGGTATTTAGTACAGCATGGCCTACTCACAGACTTCCATCAGCTGTGCGGGACACTGTGCATGTCCAGCTTCATTCTTTGCCTGGCAGTAATACTCCCCCGCATCCTCCTTCCTCATCCTGAGGAATTTCTGCAGGGAAAAACGCCAAAATCAACCCCAATAGATCATACAGCTTTTCTCTTGTACTAACATCATCCAACAGTTGGATCTACTGTCTCATTAAACTTGATAATCATATAGCTAGTGTCCTTTCGACCTCCCAGTCCCATTGATTCCTTACCAGACCACCCGTGTCAGCATTAATGGAGTAGGTGGAGTTGATGAACTTGGGGCTGCTCTTTGGGTCCTGGGGAAGCTCCTCGTTGTTGCGGAACCAGCGGTACTGTGAGGCAGGGAAGCCCTCGTTCTCTAGGCAGCGCAGCTCAGAGGACGTGCCAACAGTCACTGCCACAGGCACACTGCACCTGGGCACCACAGGCTTTACTGCATAGACAGAAGAAGAAGAGGAAAAATAAGATTTCTTTGTCTAATTGTACACAAAGGTCCAACTGGAATTCGACTTCCACTTTATCCCAACTGCTCCGTAAGACACACATACACATAGGCTAAGGGCAGAGGCCATACTACGGCACCCATGGAACAGTTTATTTACAGAGAGAAGGAGCACATACCACAGTCTATACTTAAGCAATAAGGCACGAGGAGGTGTGGTATATGACCAATATACCACAGCTAAAGGCTGTTCATATGCAAGACGCAAAGCGGAGTGCCTGGATACAGCCCTTTGCTGTGTTATATTGGCCATATACCACAAACCCCTGAGGTGCCTTATTGCTATTATAAACTGGTTACCAACATAATTAGAGCAGTAAAAAATACATGTTTTGTCATACCCGTGGTAAACGGTCTGATATACCACGGCTGTCAGCCAATCAGCATTCAGGGCTCGAATCACCCAGTTTATAATTAGAAATAGACAACAACAATGAAAAAACACAGCAAACTACTACAGGCTTAAAACTTTACACAGGAATATGAAAATACGTCCTCACCCCTGACAGCAAGACTGATTAGAATTTCATCAAAGTGTTTGTGGTCATCAATGGCAGCGACCTCACAGCGGTACTCTGCAGTGTCTGCACGGCTGGTGTTGAGGATCAGTAGGTTGGCTGGCTGGATCAGCTGGGCTCTGTGCTCCAAGTCCCCTAATAGAGAGGCAAAAACACACTCCAACCTCTCAATCACTTGAGAATAATAACAGTTCTGAGGCCAATTTGGTATTGGTAAAGTGCTTAAAAAATAATCATCTTACCCGAAATTTGATTTTGAAAGTACACATAACTAGGGACACCGTTTTTGATTTTCTTCCATTCGATTCTGGGGTTGTTTGTTGAGATGGACTCTATCAAGCAGGTCAACTCAATAGCTGGGAAGAAAACGGTGATACTACAATGTCAAAACACTGACAGACAACAGAAGAGCCTGAAAAATTATTCTGAGAGAATGAGTCAGTGTTTCAGTGACTTACGTTCAAATTCATTTGCCCACACAGTCTTGTCTGTGGTTCGGAGGATTACTCCACGTGATGGAATGTAGCCTGTAAAAGACAAAAAAGAAGTGAGAAAAAAGAAGCTGATTGACAAGCTTCAGAATTTTCATCCCAGGACAATGCCCTTTTAAACAGATCAGATTAGAGGGTCAATAGGTGTAGGCCTATCGCTACAGAGAGGGTGAGAAAGAACCTTAGGGTCAGGATTAACCATATCTCCGGAAGCATTTCTCGTGTATATATATAAGAGGCAAGTGGAGCACATCTCGACGGGAGCACAAGTCTCAATATTAGTCAGTGATGTTTCTTTACTTCTAATTCTACAAAACACTCAAATTAATTAATTGGGAGATATACTTAGGGAGGCCTAAGAGTTACTAAAGGAACACACAGTGAGTAATGGAAACAGTCCCTTCTTCTATGTCGGCGTCATCGGTGTTAAGGACTCCAAATGAGGGGTGAAAACAGACTGTAATGTATTGGAGCACAATTCATCCGAGTGTATAAAGTACTTCCAAGGTATAATCCAGACAGATAAAAGCACTCTGCGGTAGGGCTGTTGCGGTGACCGTATTACCGCCATACCGGCAGTCACGAGTCATGATGGCAGTAAAATTCCATGTGACCGTTTAGTCACGGTAATTAGGCTTCTCCAAGCTCTGATGCTGCTGATGGTCATTAGAAACATACCAAACATGCTAACTGCCTGGTACTCAGCACTCTATTGTCCCTCTAATCACTCTGACATCAATGTAAATGTAATTGAAAATCTATTCAAACACTTCATGGGAGACCATGAGCTCATGTTGTGCAACATTTCTATAGGCTAGGCCTACTATATTTATTTCTAAACTCCTAATATTAAGAATCCCAAGAGTGTGCAAAGCTGTCATCAAGGCAAAAGATGGCTATTTGAAGAATCACAAATATAAATTATATTTGGATTTGTTTAACACTTTTTGGTTACTACATGATTCCATGTGTTATTAAATAGTTTTGATGTCTTCACTATTATTCTACAATGTAGAAAATAGTAAAATAAAGAAAAACCCTTCAATGAGTATGTGTTCTAAAACTTTTGACCGGTAGTGCATTTTTCCCACTGCCCCTGTTTCGAAACAGGTGCATGATAATGGTCCATTCTAAATAAATAAAAATGTCACACATATATTATTTAGTATATGTAAAGACAAGATTAAATCAAGAATAGTCTGATGTGTGACAAGATTAGCTATCACTTGTGAATGCTATATTATCACACGCTTATGTGCATTAAGGCAAGAAACAGTGCATGCCATTTTTTGGTGACTTTTTCAAATCATAGTCAAACCCCTCATGTAGCCTAGCCATTGGCCTTTATGTTTTGGTTTGTATCAAAAACCAAAGTGGCAAATTAACTTCTTAAAATTAAGCACATGAATATGCTTTACAACGGGTGTAGAGCCTACCTGGCATACAGTTGAAGTCGGAAGTTTACATACACCTTAGCCAAATACATTTAAACTCAGTTTTTCACAATTCCTGACATTTAATCTGAGTAAAAAATCCATGTCTTAGGTCAGTTAGGATCACCACTTTATTTTAAGAATGTGAAATGTCAGAATAATAGTAGAGAGAATTAATTATTTCAGCTTTTATTTCTTTCATCACATTCCCAGTGGGTTAGAAGTTTACCTACACTCAATTAGTATTTGGTAGCATTGCCTTTAAATTGTTTAACTTGGGTCAAACATTTCAGGTAGCCTTCCACAAGCTTCCCACAATAAGTTGGGTGAATTTTGGCCCATTCCTCCTGACAGAGCTGGTGTAACTGAGTCAGGTTTGTAGGCCTCCTTGCTCGCACATGCTTTTTCAGTTCTGCCCACAAATTTTCTATAGGGTTGAGGTCAGGGCTTTGTGATGGCCACTCCAATACCTTGACTTTGTTGTCCTTAAGCCATTTTGCCGCACCTTTTGAGGTATGCTTGGGGTCATTGTCCATTTGGAAGACCCATTTGCGACCAAGCTATAACATCCTGACTGATGTCTTGAGATGTTGCTTCAATATATCCACATAATTTCCCCTCATGATGCCATCTATTTTGTTAAGTGCATCAGTCCCTCCGGCAGCAAAGCACCCCCACAACATGATGCTGCCACCCCCGTGCTTCATGGTTGGGATGGTGTTCTTCTGCTTGCAAGCCTCCCCCTTTTAGCTCCAAACATAACAATGGTCATTATGGCCAAACAGTTCTATTTTTGTTTCATCAGATCAGAGGACATTTCTCCAAAAAGTACAATCTTTGTCCCCATGTGCAGTTGCAAACCGTAGTCTGGCTTTTTTAATGGCGGTTTTGGAGCAGTACCTACTTCTTTGCTGAGCAGCCTTTCATGTTATGTCGATATAGGACTCGTTTTACTGTGGATATAGCTACTTTAATACCTGTTGCCTCCAGCATCTTCACAAGGTCCTTTGCTGTTGTTCTGGAATTGATTTGCACTTTTCGCACCAAAGTTCGTTCATCTCTAGGAGGCAGAACGAGTCTCGGCTGCGGTATGATGGCTGCGTGGTCCCATGGTGTTTATACTTGCGTACTATTGTTTGTACAGATCAAAGTGGTACATTCAGGTGTTTGGAAATTTCTCCCAAGAATGAACCAGACTTATGGAGGTCTACAATTTTTTTCTGAGGTCTTGGCTGATTTCTTTTGATTTTCCCATGATGTCAAGCAAAGAGGCACTGAGTTTGAAGGTAGGCCTTGAAATACATTCACAGGTACACCTCCAATTGACAAATGATGTCAATTAGCCTATCAGAAGATTCTAAAAGCCATGACATCCTATTCTGGAATTTTCCAAGCTGTTTAAAGGCACAGCCAACTTAGTGTATGTACACTTCTGACCCACTGGAATTGTGATACAGTGAATTATAAATGAAATAATCTGTCTGTAAACAATTGTTGGAAAAATTACTTGTGTCATGCACAAAGTAGATGTCCTAACCGACTTGCCAAAACTATAGTTAGTTAACAAGACATTTGTGGAGTGGTTGAAAAACGAGTTTTAATGACTCCAACCTAAGTGTATGTCACGCCCTAACCTTAGAGAGCCTTTTTATGTCGCTTATTTGGTTTGGTCAGGGTGTGATTTGGGGTGAGCATTCTATGTTTTTGTTTTCTATGATTTTGTATTTCTATGTTTTGGCCGGGTATGGTTCTCAATCAGGGACAGCTGTCTATCGTTGTCTCTGATTGGGAACCATACTTAGGTAGCCCTTTTCCCTCCTTTCAGTGTGGGAAGTTGTCTTTGTTTGTGGCACTATAGCCTTTAGCTTCACGGTTGTTTTTTTTATTGTTTATTGTTTTTGTCGGCGTCATCCTAAATAAAAGGAATATGTACGCTCACTACGCTGCGCTTTGGTCCAGTCCTTTGACGGCCGTGACAGAACTTCCCACCACCAATGGACCAAGCAGCGTGGCCAGGAGTATGAGACAACCTGGGAGGAGGTAGAGAGGTGGTCGGTCGACCCAGGGAGAGTGCCAGAGCCCGCCTGGGATTCAATTGAGCAGTGCGAAGAGGGATACCGGAGAATGGAGTCGGCAAGACGTACACGGTTAGCGAGGAAGCCCGAGAGGCAGCCACAAAACATTTTTTTGGGGGGGCACACGAGGAGATTGGCTGAGTCAGGTTGGAGACCTGAGCCAACTCCTCGTGCTTACCGTGGCGAGCGTCGTACTGGTCAGGCACCGTGTTATGCGGTGGAGCGCACGGTGTCTCCAGTGCGCGTTCACAGCCTGGTGCGCTACATCCCAGCTCCCCGCATCGGCCAGGCTGGGGTGAGCATCCAGCCAGGACGGGTTGTGCCAGCCCTGCCGGCTCTACGCACTGTGTCTCCGGTGCGTCTGCACAGCCCAGTGCGTGTGCAGGGCGAAGATAACCATCAAGCTAAGACGGGATGTGCAGCTCGAGACCTCCAGTGCGCCTCCACGGCCCAGTGTATCCGGTGCCTCTGCCAAGGACAAAGCCTCCTGTATGTCTCCACAGCCTGGTGAGTCCTGTGCCTGCTTCCAGAACCAGGCCTCCTGTATGTCTCCCCAGCCTGGTGAGCCCTGTGGCAGCTCCACGTACCAGACTGCCCATACGTCTCCTCACTCCAGTGATGATCCATGGCACGAAGCCTCCAGTGATGATCCATGGCAAGAAGCCTCCAGTGATGATCCATGGCACGAAGCCTCCAGTGATGATCCATGGCACGAAGCCTCCAGTGATGATCCATGGCAAGAAGCCTCCAGTGATGATCCATGGCACGAAGCCTCCAGTGAGGAGTGATGGCACGAAGCCTCCAGCGACGGCCTCCAGTCCGGAGCCTCCAGCGGCGGTCCCCAGTCCGGAGCCTCCAGCGACGGTCTCCAGTCCGGATCCTCCAGTGACGGTCTCCAGTCCGGAGCCTCCAGCGACGGTCTCCAGTCCGGAGCCTCCAGCGACGGTCTCCAGTCCGGAGCCTCCAGCGACGGTCTTCAGTCCGGGGCCCGCAACGAGGGTGCCCAGTCCGGGGCCCGCAACGAGGGTGCCCAGTCCGGGGCCCGCAGCGAGGGTGCCCAGTCCGGGGCACGCAGCGAGGGTGCCCAGTCCGGGGCCCGCAGCGAGGGTGCCCAGTCCGGGGCCCGCAGCGAGGGCGCCCAGTCCGGGGTCGGCGACGAGGGTCCCCGCACCAGAGGTGCCACCAAAGTGGGGTGAGCCAGTGGTGGAGCGGGGTCTGCGTCCCGCACCTGAGCCGCCACCGCGGATAGATGCCCACCCAGACCCTCCCCTATAGGTTCAGGTTTTGCGGCCGGAGTCTGCACCTTTGGGGGGGGGGGGGGGGGGGGGGGGGGGTACTGTCATGATCTGACCTTAGAGAGCCTTTTTATGTCTCTATTTGGTTTGGTCTGGGTGTGATTTGGGGTGGGCATTCTATGTTTTTGTTTTCTATGATTTTGTATTTCTATGTTTTGGCCGGGTATGGTTCTCAATCAGGGACAGCTGTCTATCGTTGTCTCTGATTGGGAACCATACTTAGGTATCCCTTTTCCCTCCTTTCAGTGTAGGAAGTTGTCTTTGTTTGTGGCACTATAGCCTTTAGCTTCACGGTTGTTTTTGTATTGTTTTTGTCGGCGTCATCCTAAATAAAAGGAATATGTACGCACACAACACTGCGCTTTGGTCAAGTTCATTCAACGGCCGTGACAGTGTATGTAAACTTCCGACTTCAACTGTATATACGCAGAGCGTGAGTTTCGAGTTTGAGAAAGATAATTTTCACCATAAAAATGCATCTTTATAATAAAAGCAATACATGCATAATCGCATTTGCGCTCACTTTTGATCATGGTGTTTTCCCGCTAATTGATTGCATTTTGGAACATTCGCGCGTGTAGTCTACTGCTGTGTGCGCATTGCTGCGCTTCTAATGTGAAGAAATAGCCTAATAGTTTATCAACATTTTAAGCTAAACATTCTGATCTGTTGCATCTGCCTTAAAAAAAAATTTTTAATGCTAGTAGTTTTATTAATTTGGGATATATCGCATCCCACAACTGTCCCAGACTATGTTTGGAATATTTATTTCTCGCACAGAATAGGTCAACTTTTGTACTATGGGGGATTGTAGATTGACATAGGCTAGTGCTTTTACTGTTTGTTAGGCCTACTCATCTTGTTGGCTGACAAAAATTAAATGTGGACGGGCATTGGCTAATAAGACTTTAGCTATCTGAAAGAGCCATGTCAGTGAGAGGTGCTTCCGAGCACGCAGCCGGGAAAAGGGAATTATAATTATTATATTCAGTCCAAGGGCACAACGGTCACTGGCCGCAAAACACATAATTTTTTTTAGGGGGAATTAAGGCCACACAAAGGTGATGCTGCCGGGAAATTTGAAGCATTATCAAGTGATTGTCAAATTGTGAATGAGAGACTGATGAAGTTTGTGGAGCCTGCGCAAAAAAACAAACCAGAGCTCATGCCTTTCATGCAACTTTTTTCAAATCATCATTAGAGTCGCATCATGCAGCCTTAGAATGTATTAAAATCTAAACATATAGCCCAACATTTGTATCACAACTAAAGTAGCATAAATAACTCTAAATTAAGCATATAGGAGGACCTGTTTCTTTGTTAACCGCCCAACACAGAATAGCCGCATGTGCACACTTCCTCAAATCATTTAGAGAAAATATCCTTTCTATTTTATTCAGCTTTGTTCAATTGTATTCTTCATACTATAAAATGATACCACGGAATTCTAAGCAAATCTTGTCTGCTAAATGAACTAGTGAAGCCCACAGCCATATGGCATAGCCAGATCAGGACCTAACATAAGGACAACTCAGAGTATGTTATTCTGGTCCGACTGAAATAGACTACATTTTCTTCATATTATGTTTCTTTAGGCCTGTCTAAAATAAATAATGGATTTATTGTGATGGTATAGGCTATATTATATGGATTTATTAGACTTTTAAAATGTAGATGTTCCAAAGGTCTGCATCAATAGCTTGTAGGCTACGTGTGGAAGCCAGGATATGCTAAATGTGTTTATGTTAATTAATGGTTAATTACCGTGAGACAGGCAGTTATTTGCTTGACAATCACCAGCTGACAAAATTTCATGACCGCAACAGCCCTACTCCACGGCTGATTTAAAATGTCTCTGGTTAACAATTCATGATCGCACATGAAAGCCAAGTCAGCCAGCACTGAGAGTGGAGAAAACATGGGTCCTGCCAAAGTGGAGTACACAGTCATATTAGCACAGCTGTGGATGCTGATGAGATTCGACTCTTAGGTCTCAGCTTCCGTCTCTGCGGCTGACTTTCCCACCCCTGTACATCATGAGCTATTTTTACACCAAACAGTTACTGGCCATCCTGAGAGACACGGGGAGAGGTGTCCAGCAAATCTTCCCCTGATAAACAGAGCAAGGACAGCCTATCCCTGTAAAACCACTCATTAACCTTCAATGCCTTTACAATGTACTTAGACTTAGATAATATGAACTACTAGACTATAAATAGCTTAAACTACATGTCTCTATCCTAACTCTCCTCCTTTTTTGCTGCCTACTGACAGACAGACACTTATTGTCTCATTGTATATTTTAGGTGTTCAAGCTTTACTGTATCCCCGCCTACATGAGGCTTTGTTGTCCCAGACAGTTTTTAGAGCGTGGGAGAGAATCTGTGGTTAATTAAGAAGACAATGGCTGATTTGCTATTGTGTGCCTGGAATAAAAGCATTCCATAGCCGAAAGCCCAACTTTACACTGTGTAGCCTACATCAAGAAAGAGATCTATGTGTTTATGTGAAGAATTTAATCAGAACTGGAATGTTGTCAGACAGTAAAATAGATAGAAATGTGGCATATGTTGTTGGTGAATATTAGAGAACATCTCTCTCTCTCTCTCTCTAATCCCTTTGTTGTTTTAATACATACAGTATAGAGACAGGAGGCTATAACCTGAGTGAAATGCGCTCTATGTTAAATAGGTGTTCTACAGTTCTCTTTATGCACTTCTAGCTAAATATGAAAACAACATAAAAAAACAAAAAAACAAGCTGTTGACCCAGTCCATCTAAAAAAAGCAATTTCCCAGACATTCCAGCACAGCCACTGTAAAAGCAGCCAAATAACTTACCAACATTAAAACTGGCCAAATGCAGTAGACTAGTATGTGAATAAAACTGTAATGATCAGTCAATACCACACAGAGACTGACTTGGCTATAATGTTATCTTTCTGACCTGTAGTTGCAGCGCAGGAGTAATGTTGACAGAAGACAATGTATTCAAAACATAGATAGTCCTAGTAAAGTCTTCCTGAAAGCACTTCCGCTGTCACAGTGCTACTTTATCAAATCAAATGTTATTTGTCACATGCTTCGTAGGCAACAAGTGTAGACTAACATTGAAATGCTTACAACAATGCAGAGTTAAAGACATGATCATTAAAAAAAATATGAAATAGTGACACAGTGAATAACGAATAAAAATAATGAGTAAAAATAACATAGCTATATATAGGGAGTAGAAACTAACATGGCTATATACAGGGAGTACCAGTACTGAGTCCATGTGCAGGGGTACGATGTAATTGAGGTAGCTATGTACTGTACATATAGATAGGGCTAAAATGATGACTAGCAGCAGCGTATGTGGTGAATGAAAGTGTTGGTGTGTGTGTGTGTGTGTGTGTGTGTGTGTGTGTGTGTGTGTGTGTGTGTGTGTGTGTGTGTGTGTGTGTGTGTGTGTGTGTGTGTGGCGTCACTATGCATGTGTGTGCATGTTATGTGTGTGTGGGCGTATGTAGTGTGTGTGTATGTTGTATGTGTGTGTGTTGTGGTGTCAGTGTAAGTATCTGTGAGTGTGTGGGTAGAGTCCAGTGTGTGTGCATTAAGTCGGTGCATGAGAGTTAGTGCAAAAAAGGGTCAATGCAGGTAGTCCGGGTAGCCATTTGATTAGCTATTTAGCAGTCTTGTTTAGAAGTCTTATGGCTTGGGGCAAGAAGCTGTTCAGGGTCCTATTGGTTCCAGACTTGGTACATTGGTACAGCTTGCCGTGCGGTAGCAGAGAGACTTTACCAGAAAAAAATAACTCACACAATGAACTGTAGGCCTACCTGACAGCCTGGATGGAAATAGCGGTTGACATCATCATACTTTGAGTGACAGTTGAAGAGAGCCCAACGTTAGAAGATACAAAAGCAGTGTGTGTGCAACTTGTTCTCTCTTTATTTAAATATGAATGGAAAAACTGCTGAGGAATGTGTGAGCGTTTCAATGTCATTATAACGCATGTATAAATTAATTAATTACCATCTAATAATTGTGTGGCTCATCCTCAGCATGTTTACAGACCTGGCCAAGCTATGTTAGGAAGCCCGTCTAGTCAGCGCGATCATTTCCATAACAAAGCATTGCTGTGATTTATTAAATTGTAATGCACAACACGTACCGTTAAACTACACCTTATCTTAGTGGAAATGAAAATAACTTACCGAGAATCGAGTAAAGGATGAACACAGCCGTCAGTCGTTGTAACGCCATCTTGAAACCTTGGTAATGGATCGGTAATTCTGGCACACATAAAGCCAGCTAGCTAGCTATCACACTCGGTGCCCCTGGTCAAAACGGGTGAACAGGCTGGTGGATGTTGCCATTGACGAGTTTCCATAGCTACAAGGGCGTCAGGGCGGAAGACGGATAAGTCCCGAGACCGGAAATACATTTACATCTATTTTATTATAATGCAATTTCATTAATGTGCCAAACAAGATGAATTATCCGTAATCCCTCTCTGACATATCACAGCTTTGATCCAGAGAACTAAACAATGCAAATGTAATTTTATGTGAACATGACAGGTTAAGGTGTGCGAGACAGTACACACTCTTTTCACGCCATTTCGCCCGGTGGGCGGTGCTGTATGTCACCGTAGGCGTTGGTTTCAAAGTGCTTGGACTGTCCGATGCGCGTTCAAATTCAACCGAGAATCCGCCTAGGAACTCAATCATAAATTACATTCTGTCAATCACTGAGATTAACTACTTGCGTTTCTGGCTTCATTAAAAACTGTTAATTTTGGATGACCTTGGTTTTATTGATTTGTTCGAGAGCCTATGCATGTTACCATATTATCCTGGAGGTATACATACACACCCAGTCTCATCACTTTGCGTGAATGATAGGCCATCTCCAACTTTAAACAATGCAAAATTCGAAAACAAATCAGGTAGTCACCTGGAATGTATTTCAATTAGGTGTGCCTTCTTAGAAGTTGATTTGTGGAATTTCTTTCCTTCTTAATGCGTTTGAGTATATCAGTTGTGTTGTGACAAGGTAAACAGAACATAGCCCTATTTGGTAAAATACTAAATCCATATTATGGCAAGAACAGCTCAAATAAGCAAAGAGAAACAGTCCATAATTACTTTAAGACATGAAGGTCAGTCAATACGGAAAAGTTCAAGAACTTGAAAGTTTCTTCAAGTGCAGTCGCAAAAACCATCAAGCGCAATGATGAAACTGGCTCTCATGAGGACCGCCATAGGAATAGAAGACTCAGAGTTACCTCTGCTGCAGAAGATAAGTTCATTAGAGTTACCCGCCTCAGAAATTGCAGTCCAAATAACTGCTTCACAGAGTTCAAGTAACAGACACATCTCAACATCAACTGTTCAGAGGAGACTGTGTGAATCAGGTCTTCATGGTAGAATTGCTGCAAAGAAACCACTACTAAAGGACACTAATAAGAAGAAGAGACTTGCTTGGGCCAAGAAACACAAGCAATGGACCCATTTGTCCTTTGGTCTAGAGTTCAAATTTGAGATTTTTGGTTCCAACCACCATGTCTTTGTGAGACGCGGTGTGGGTGAACGGATGATCTCCGCATGTGTATTTCCCACGTGAAGCATGGAGGAGGAGCTGTTATTGTGTGGGGGTGCTTTGCTGGTGACACTGTCTGTGGTTTATTTAGAGTTCAAGGCACACTTAACCAGCATGGCTACCACAGTGTTCTGCAGTGATACGCCATCCCATCTGGTTTGGGCTTAGTGGGACTATCATTTGTTTTTCAACAGGACAATGACCCAACACACCTCCAAGCTGTGTAAGGGCTATTTGACCAAGAAGGAGAGTGATGGAGTGCTGCATCAGATGACCTGGCCTCCACAATCCCCCGACCTCAACCAAATTGAGATGGTTTAGGATGAGTGGGACCACGAAGGAAAAGCAGCCAACAAGTGCTCAGCATATGTGGTAACTACTTCAAGACTGTTGGAAAAGCATTCCAGGAGAAGCTGGTTGAGAGAATGCCAAGAGTGTGCAAAGCTGTCATCAAGGCAAAGGGTGGCTATTTGAAGAATCTCAAATATAAAATATATTTTGATTTGTTTAACACTTTTTTGGTTACTACATGATTCCATATGTGTTATTTCATAGTTTTGATGTCTTCATTATTATTCTATAATGTAGAAAATAGTAAAAAAATAAAAATAAGAAAAACCCTTGAATGAGTAGGTGTTCTAAAACCTTTGACCGGTAGTGTATGTATTAATTTTTGGATGTCCATCATTCATTTTGAATGATATGTTACTATTTAAAAATCGTATGAAATGTTATGAATTGCAGTTCGTATAATATATTACGAATTTGTAATATCTATACCAGAGGGGTCTATGGGAGGATCTATAGGAGGACAGGCTCATTGTAATGGCTGGAATGGAATAAATGGAACAATATCAAACACATCAAACACGTGGAAACCAGATGTTTCACTCTCTTCCATTTATTATTTTCCAGCCATTAAAATGAGCCAGTCCTCCTATAGCTCTTACTACCAGCCTCCACTGTTGTTGCTAACGTTAGCTAGGTGGCTAACGCTAACTAAGTGGTTAACATTAGCTAGGCTGGGGGTTAGGGTTTAAGGTTAGGGTTAGGAGTTAGGTTAAAGGGTTAAAGTTAGTGTTAGTTGAAGAGTTAGCTAACATGCTAAGTAGTTGCAAAGTAGCTAAAAAGTAGTAAGTAGTTGCTAATTAGTTAAAATTGTCCTTGATGAGATTTGAACACACAACCCTTGGGTTGCTGGACGTTCGCGTTATATGCCTACCCATACACCCTGACCAACCACCCTCTTTAAGTAACCTTCTGTCTTATGTAACCATATCAAGCGTAACATATTATACTAATTTGAGTGTCTCGGATTTACATTTACTATGTTACGTCTAGTCTATGAGACCAGGTTGTAAAATAAGATACATTTTGCTATGAAGAACCACATTTATTGTTGCCATAATGTGGTCACATGTTTTCATTCTCTCATAAATACACCAGGTGGCAGTGTGTGACCAAACATCACTGATTGTCATTCAATCATTATATCATGTGTCACTACGAACACACCCCACATACAGCACAATTCCTCTGTAGTCTCAATCAACACCCAGTAAATCATCTGCCCTTGTGCGAATTGGCTTTAGGTCAGATAATATTGTTAAGGGTTAATAAGTGATTAGTACAGTGTTATTGTAGACCTATGGTTTATAGTGGGGATTAGTTTTATGATTTATATGACTTTACTCATAGGCTATATGCAAATCCATCAGATGATAGGCCTTGCTGACTTCCCCATTATTCTCAACAATCAATCTATGTCATTCATATTAGTGAAGGGCTACCATGGGCTTCAGTGAGGATAATTGCATCAATCTATATTCCCAAATTGACTTTGGAATAAATGCGTCTTGATCTTATTTGATATCTAGGCCTATACTGGCATTTAGAAATGACACAGATATAGCCATGAACCCATTGCCCCATCTTGTAGAATGGTCATGTGCTGAGGTGATCATGCTGCTCTAGTCCACCTTAGAGCTGTTGCTAATATGGGTTGCTAGGCAATCGTCCACAGCGGGATTCCCCCTTATGGATCAGGACCTTTGTGGCATCTCCTTGGGAATCCTTGAGGTTTTATGGCCTGGCAGGAGTTCAGACTGAATTGACTAAAGAAATATCCTAACTATGAACAGTTTGTTTTTCTCAGAGAATACTGGGGGCCTGGGGCCATTCCTATTAACATGCCCCGCACTCAGATTTAAATGTCTTAGTGAAAGAAAGAATATCCCTCTGATTGCGTGGAGGAGATAATGACTGTCCTTGAGATCTATAGTAGGTTGTGGGACTCCATTTCAGGATCTCAGCTGTTCAGTCACATCAAACTCAAATTAGTACAAGTCCTGATGTTATATAATTTAGTTTCATTAAAAGTTTCTGTTTGATAAATTATTTATGTAGGGGACTTAACAAGACTAGGCCTATTCTCCAGTGTTTTGTATGCTTGCTTTTCTCTTGTATCAATGAAGGCACAGTAGACATGATGCCTGAGTACAGGGGACAATTCATTGGAGACCATGGCCTGCACACTATTTGTTTCTTCTTCTTGCAGGAGTTTCATTAAGTATGCATTATGGAAGACTTCAGGAGGCAATCATGCGCTCTATTTCCTCTATTTTCTCCACATTAGCAAGAAAGAGCACGGCTGTGGACGACATAGAGTGCTGATTGTCTGGAATAAAACATATTTGCTATGTTATAGAAACACAACATTTTCCTTACCACAGGCTGTAAAATAAGATGGCAAGGGAGAAAGAATGTATTACAGATCAGAAAATCAGCCCCAGTGGGGTCCTCAAGTTCCTCATAGAGGCTAATGAATTTATTATTATGCCTCTGTTTGCCAATATTTGATGAACGTAATTCTTAAAATATAACTATTTTAGATACAGTATGTACCTTGCAAAGGGAATTCAAGAGTGGCTTCTTTAAACAAAAAGAAAACCGCTTTTTTTTTAAATAGCTAATAGCATTGTTGCTTTTCCCCACCCTGGCCTGCCCTATATCTGTCAGGTGACTGAGTGGCCTGTCATGGTTGTTGTCTTTGTTAAATCAGAGGTCTATTCCAGATGAACAGCCCATGGATCAATGATCCCTCTGCACAGTCCAGCTTTCTTGACATTACAGTACACAGATCTCCCATTTATCACCTGGATTCCATTTCCTGAGTTTGAAATACGATCACTGGAATGAAACTGCCATTTTGGCAAGGTTGACAGGACAAGGTGATGAGAAGATAAGACAGTAAAGCATCCTCATGACACTCTATAGCAGTGTTTCTCAACCCTGGTCCTCGAGTACCCCCAAAAGTACACGTTTGTATTGTAGCCCTGGACAAGCACACCTGATTCAGTTTGTCAACTAATCACCAAGCCCTCAATGAGCTGAATGAGGTGTGTTTGTCCAGGGCTACAATGAAAATGTCCACTGTTGGAGAACTGGAGGACCATGGGAAACACTGCTTGAAATGTTAGGACTCTGGTTGAAATGTTTGACTACAGAATTATTCCTTTGTCCAGACATAAGCTCTACAACACTACCATACTGCAGCAACCCTCAAAATAATATACTTCCCAGCTATAGAATATATTTATGCATGCTGAAAAATATCTCATTAAAGTCAATATTGTTGAATATATATATATTAGAACTGGAAGACTGAGTTCAATCATAAGGAGGACAAATTCTTGCATTTATTCAAATATCAGTGAAACTGAATCCAGGTGAGAGACTATGCAATTTGACTGCATATGAAAACCTGACTCAATGAGTTACTGATGAAATGTAATTTCAAATGACAAAAGTCCTCACCTTTTCATATATCATTTGTGGAAGCAGGGTTGACTGGGAGTCTAGTGAGGGAGTGAGGCCTTACGCAGGCTAGAGAAAGGAGTAGTCAGGGAACCAAGGCAACACACAGATATACAACTGTCCGTCTCTCACCTCTTGGACTTCTAGAGCTGAGGTACAGTACAGCTGTCAGACAGATGGAGTGATTTGTGGCCCCTGAGTGATGATAGGGGTATTTCTTCAGTTATCTACAGTTACCAAAGGGAACTGGTAACTGTAGGTGGGACGCATTCCCTTTGGTCCTTAACTCTTGTTCAGCAGCCAATGTCTTGCGGACTCAATGAATACTTAATAGAACACATTTCTATTGCATACAGGACCGGTCTTAACAGTAGCTTTTTGTATGTATTCAGGAATCAATCTTGTGTGCGCTATGAAGCTTGATGGACAGCTACAGTATAACACTAGAGAGCAGTGTGCCCTGCAAAGATGTATTGAAATGAATTGATGACAACCATATCTAATCTCAGGATCAAGCCCATTTGATCATGGCAATATTACAGCTCCATTTCATAACTTTGACCCCATTAAATTAATGTATAATACCCCTGAGTCAGACGGTGGTGTGGCATAAAGGAGCCTTCAGGAACGACCCTTAATTCCAAAGAGAACTTCCATTTCCCCTCCAGCCAATCTCCATACAGTATTTAATTCCAGGTGAATATGTGAGACCTTTTTATAGCTCAGTAATTATGTGACCTGGATCCCCTGAACCTTCTCTTATTTATGAGGCTCATATGTCTTCTCCTACATGAAAAGGCTTTTGTTTTGTATTTGGCTAACAAAGGTAATATATATATATTTGTATTTGTGTTTTCTTTTATGACATCCTACGTATGAGGGATATTTCAGCTTGAATAGTACATGTATAGACTATTGTAGTTCCCAGGGGAAATGGTGGCTCAAAATGAATTGTTAGGGAAGTTTTCAAAGGAAAGGCTGACCTTGCAGTATCCTCATTTAAAGGCTTTGAAATTCCTTTCAATTACTTTAAACCAGGCTTCCAGACTCTCATACGTAATCACCTAAAACTTAATTTACTGTGACAGTCTCCTCCTCTCTATATCTATATGAATATAATTTGCTGTAATCATTTAACTAAATACTGTATTTATTTATGCTCGATCTCATGTAGTGCTGACAGGGCTGCATGTGCCCTTTGAGTATTGATATCTCCGGTAACATAGTAGCTGAAAAGGACATTCATTCCACTGCTCCGTATGCTAATGGTCAGCATCCTGGCAAAGTCTGTGCTTGAAATTTTAAGAAAGTCATCATGGCAGATGCAAAATGGCTCTTAACATTTGCATCTTATCCATCTCTTTCCTCCGACAATAGATCCTTTTGGTTCAAGAGTTAACATAATACTTACACATGAAGATACAAGTATTTTCTAGTAGGCACATTGAAATGGCAGCTTGAAAGCATGAACCATTGTTGTTGCAGCCATTTACTGTACTGTAATGTATAGATAGAGGAAGCTAATCAATATGCTTTGCTGTGATTATTTTTAAACTGAATTACATTACCACACCCTGCCATCTGTTGAATCACCTCAGTACTGCTTCACTTCCCTTCTCAGGTTATGGGTGGGAGGGTGGGTGGTATTAATGTCAAATTCCACAATTTATGAAACGAATGGAATGTTAACCTGCTTGTGTCATGACTTCCGCCGAAGTTGGTCCCTCTCCTTGTTCGGGCGGTGTTCGGCGGTCGACGTCACCGACCTTCTAGCCATCACTGATCCATTTTTCATTTTCCATTGGTTTTGTCTTGTCTTCCTTCACACCTGGTTCCAATCCCATCAATTACATGTTGTGCATTTAACCCTCTGTTTCCCCTCATGTCTTGTCGGAGATTGTTTTGTTTGTATGTGATGTGCTATTTAGTTTTGGTGTGCGACGGGTTTTGTACCCACTTTGTTATTTTGTACATTTTTGTTGTTTTGGAGTTTGGTCAGCATTTATTAAATAACTCTGTTTATACCAAGTTCGTTCTCCTGCACCTGACTTCCCTGCCACCAACACGCACCCCTTACAGAATCTCCGACCACCTATGGAGTCAGCAGGAGAAGGTACCCTGGCCATGGAGGTGGAGGAGCGCGTCCAGGAGCATGCGGTAATGCTTTACCATCTGGGCGCCGCCATGGATCACGTTGTCCAGACAATGGACCGCTGGTAGAGACGGGGGGTTCTTCCAGCGCCTCCCCCCAGCGCAACCGGGTCTATCCTGAGCGCCCCTTTCCCGCCTGAACCCAGTGGGATCCGTCTCTCCATGCCACAGGAGTACGACGGGAGTGCTGCCAACTGCCAGGGTTTCCTCCTCCAACTAAACCTCTACCTGGCCACGGCCCACCCAGCTCCATCGGACCGTGAGAGGGTGTCCGCCCTCGTCTCGTGCCTCACCGGGAATGCCCTGGAGTGGGCCAACGCCGTGTGGAGAGAGGGAGATGCGGCGTTGGACTATTTTGAGTAGTTCACCCACCGTTTCCGGGCAGTCTTCGACCACCCGCCCGAGGGCAGAGCGGTGGGTGAGCGCCTCTACCATCTGAGGCAGGAGACGAGGAGCGCCCAGGAGTTTGCCCTGGAGTTTAGGACCCTGGCTGCCGGCGCGGGATGGAACAACAGGGCCCTGATCGACCACTACCGCTGCAGTCTGCGTGAGGATGTCGTCCGGAGCTGGCCTGCAGAGACACCACCCTCACTTTCGACCAGCTGGTGGACCTGTCCATCTGGCTGGACAACCTGCTGGCTACTCGCGGACGTCCAGATCGGGGTCTGGTGGTTCCATCCTCCCGCACCCCCTCTCTGATACCCATGGAGCTGGGTGGGGCGGTGCGCAGGGAGACCGGAGGGGGTTTCCGCTCGTGCACCATCTGTGGCGGCAGAGGTCACACTGCTGGTCGGTGCCGGGTTGGTTCCTCTGAGAATCGAGGCAGCAGGCAGGGCGCTCTGGCGTCACCCCAGGTGAGCTGGCACCATTCTCACCCAGAGTCCTCTGTTGCACATATGTTTGTGTCTGTCACTTTTCCTGAGTTTTTCCCGCATTCCCAGCATAAGGCGCTCGTAGATTCAGGCGCGGCTGGGAATTTCATTGATAGAGTGTTAGCTCAGTTTAGGGACCCCCATTGTTCCCGTGGATGTGCCCTTCCCCGTTCACGCCTTAGATAGTCGACCATTAGGGTCAGGGTTAATTAGGGAGGTCACCGATCCTTTGGGCATGGTGATGCAGGGGAGTCACACGGAGAAAATGTGTCTTTTCCTTATTGACTCTCCTGCGTTTCCCGTGGTGCTGGGCCTACCCTGGTTAGCTTGTCATAACCCCACTGTTTCTTGGCCACAGAGGACTCTCAAGGGGTGGTCGCGAGAGTGCTCAGGTAGGTGTTTTGGGGTTTCCGTTGGTGCTACTATGGTCTCCACCGTGCGCACTCCCCCTGAATATGCCGATTTGGCTCAATTACCACCCCATCGACGGGGCGATTGTGCGATATATTTCCTGGTAGACGCTGCACTTCCCAGGAGTCACGTGTATCCCCTCTCACAGGCGGAGACGAAGGATATGGAAACATATGTCTCGAATCCCTGCGTCAGAGGTACATTCGGTCCTACTCTTCACCCGTCTCCTCGAGTTTCTTTATTGTGAAGAAGAATGAGGGAGGTCTGCGTCCGTGTATTGACTACCGGGGTCTAAATCAGATCACGGTAAGGTATAGTTACCCGCTACCTCTCATAGCCACAGCGATAGAGTCAATGCACGGGGCGCACTTCTTCACCAAACTAGATCTCAGGAGCACTTACAATCTGGTGCGTATCCGAGAGGGAGACGAGTGGAAGACGGCTTTCAGTACCACCTCTGGGCACTATGAGTACCTCGTCATGCCGTATGGGTTGATGAATGCGCCATCAGTCTTCCAAGCTTTTGTAGACAAGATTTTCAGGGACCTGCACGGGCAGGGTGTAGTGGTGTATATTGATGACATTTTGATATGCTCCGCTACGCGCGCCGATCATGTGTCCCTGGTGCGCAAAGTGCTTGGTCGCCTGTTGGAGCATGACCTGTACGTCAAGGCTGAGAAATGTCTGTTCTTCCAACAGTCCGTCTCTTTCCTAGGGTATCGCATTTCCACGTCAGGGGTGGAGATGGAGAGTGACCGCATTGCAGCCTTGCGTAATTGGCCGACTCCCACCACGATAAAGGAAGTGCAGTGATTCTTAGGGTTTGCCAACTACTACCGGAGGTTTACTCAGGGTTTTGGTCAGGTAGCGGCTCCCATTACTTCACTGCTGAAGGGGGGCCCGGTGCACTTGCAGTGGACAACTGAGGCGGACAGGGCTTTCAGTCACCTGAGAGCTTTGTTTACTCGGCTCCCGTGCTGGCCCATCCAGATCCCTCTTTGGCATTCATAGTGGAGGTGGACGCGTCTGAGGCTGGGATAGCAGCTGTGCTCTCTCAGTGCTCGGGTACGCCACCGAAGCTCCGCCCTTGTGCCTTCTTCTCGAAGAAGCTCAGCCCGGCGGAGCGAAACTATGATGTGGGGGACCGGGAGTTGTTGGCTGTCGTCAAGGCCCTGAAGGTGTGGAGACATTGACTTGAGGGGGCTAGACACCCTTTTCTCATCTGGACTGACCACCACAATCTGGAGTACATCCGGGCGGCGAGGAGACTGAACCCTCACCAGGCAAGGTGGGCCATGTTTTTCACCCGTTTTGTGTTTACCCTTTCTTACAGACCAGGCTCCCAGAACGTTAAGGCAGACGCATTGTCCCGGCTGTATGACACAGAGGAGCGGCCCATGGATCCCACTCCCATACTCCCCGCCTCTTGTTTAGTGGCGCGGTATAGTGTGGGAGCTGGACGCGGACATTGAGCGGGCGTCACATGCAGAGGCCGCTCCCCCTCAGTGTCCAGCTGGGCGTCTGTACGTTCCGTCTGCTGTCCGCGACCGGCTGATCTATTGGGCCCACACGTCACCCTCCTCTGGTCATCCTGGGATCGGTCGGACGGTGCGCTGTCTTAGAGGGAAGTACTGGTGGCCCACTTTAGCTAAGGACGTGAGGGTTTATGTTTCCTCCTGCTCGGTGTGCGCCCAGTGCAAGGCTCCTAGACACCTGCCCAGAGGTAAGTTACAACCCTTACCCGTTCCACAACGGCTGTGGTCGCACCTGCCCGGTGGATTTCCTAACCAATCTTCCACATTCACAGGGTAACACTACGATCCTGGTCGTTGTGGATCGTTTTTCTAAGTTCTGTCTCCTCCCTTTGCCCGGTCTCCCTACGGCCCTACAAACTGCGGAGGCCTTGTTTACACACGTCTTCCGGCACTACGTGGTGCCTGATCGGGGTCCCCAGTTCACGTCAAGGGTCTGGAAGGCATTCATGGAACGTCTGGGGGTCTCGGTCAGCCTTAATTCAGGTTTTCACCCCGAAAGTAACGGGCAGGTGGAGAGAGTTAACCAGGATGTGGGTAGGTTTCTGAGGTCTTATTGCCAGGACCGGCCGGGGGAGTGGGCGGCGTTCGTGCCCTGCGCAGAGATGGCCCAGAACTCGCTCCGCCACTCCTCCACTAACCTTTCTCCCTTCCAGTGTGTATTGGGGTATCAGCTGGTTCTGTCTCCTTGGCATCAGAGTCAGACCGAGGCTCCTGCGGGGGACGACTGGTTCAGGCGCGCGGAAGAAACATGGGACGCCGCCCATGTCCACCTTCAGTGCGCCGTACTGCGCAGACCGTCACCGCAGTGAGGACCTGATCTGGCTCTCGACCCGAAACCTGCCCCTCCGCCTGCCCTGTCGGAAGCTGGGTCCGCGGTTTGGGGGGCCATTTATAGTCCTGAGGAGAGTGAACGAGGTATGTTAGAGGTTACAGCATCCCCCCGATTACTGCATTAACCCCTCGTTCCATGTGTCTCTCCTCAGGCCGGTGGTGGCTGGCCCACTCCAGGAGTCTGAGGTGCGGGAGGTTCCTCCACCCCCTCTGGACATCGAGGGGGCCCCGGCGTACTCCGTTTGTTCCATACTGGATTCGAGACGTCGGGCGAGGGGCCTTCAGTACCTCGTGGACTGGGAGGGGTATGGTCCGGAGGAGAGATGCTGGGTTCCGGTGGAGGACGTGTTGGTTCCTTCCATGCTGCGAGATTTCCACTGTCTCCATCCGGATCGCCCTGCGCCTCGCCCTCTGGGTCGTTCCCGAGGTCGGTGCCGACACGCAGCTGGAGCCGCATGTCGGGGGGGGGGGGGGGGGGGGGGGGGTCGGTCCCTCTCCTTGTTCGGGCGGTGTTCGGCGGTCGACGTCACCGATCTTCTAGCCATCACTGATCCATTTTTCATTTTCCATTGGATTTGTCTTGTCTTTCTTCACACCTGGTTCCAATCCTATCAATTACATGTTGTGCATTTAACCCTCTGTTTCCCCTCATGTCCTTGTCGGAGATTGTTTTGTTTGTATGTGATGTGCTATTTAGTGTTGATGTGCGACGGGTTTTGTACCCACTTTGTTATTTTGTACATTTTGGTTGTTTTGGAGTTTGGACAGCATTTATTAAATAACTCTGTTTATACCAAGTTCGTTCTCCTGCGCCTGACTTCCCTGCCACCAACACGCACCCCTTACAGCCTGACTTTCTTTTTGCCATTCCATCTGTCACCGCCTAAAACGAACACATCTTGTGAAGCTGATTTCCTCACAGAATGATTAATGTAATGAGTGGTTCGAGCCCTGAATGCTGATTGTGTCAGGTTGTGCGCTACTGGTGTAGAAGTCAGGTGCAGGAGAGCAGAGTTGTGATCAGGCGCACACTTTATTTGGCAGAAGCAAACAACAGACGGACGCAACTGCGTCAAACAAACCTCCAGCCATAGGCAAAAGTGAAAAGCGCAACAAAGATGCAAAATGTTTAACAATAAACATACTACGGGTTAAACATGGTACCCGGAGGAAAACCAGCCTGGCGCATCACACAAAACACGTAACAAAAACAATTCCACACAAAGTGGCTCTAATTACGTTGTTAACCAGCTTATAATAGCAATAAGGCACCTCGGGGTTTGTGGTATATTGCTAATATACCAAGGTGTAGGGCTGTATCCAGGCACTCCGCATTGCGTCGAGCAAAAGAACAGCCCTTAGCCGTGGTATATTGGCCATATACCACACCCCCCCCGGGGCTTATTGCTTAATTATAACTCCAGTAGCATGGTGATAAGACAGAGTTAGAATACCACAATGAACCTCCCACAATGAACCTACTTATTCCCACACAAAACGCTACCACAATTGTGTTGCACACGAGTCAAAGACGTGCAGATAGATATCATGTCCAAATGTTGTGATGAGAGTTATCCCAATGAGGCAAATACTGGTTTAATCAACATTGTTTCCATGTCCTTTCAATGAAATTACGTTGAACCAACATGGAATAGACGTTGAATTGACGTCTGTGCCCAGTGGGATCTCTGTCAGGTATAGAGGCTCCATTTAGATCAGTGTGTTCACAGCACCGAGGCTCACATAAGACAGGCTGCTATCACATCCTCTCCTACCCTCAGCCCTCAGCAGCTCTGTTTAAGCAGACGGTGACCAAATAGACCTGCTCTTTGTGCAGCTGCTGGTGTGAGACAAGACATTTAGAGACTGTGTTAGCTCAGTGACTGTGGCCGATATTAGAGAGAGGGAGCAGAGCTGCCCAGAATAGGATGGTAGCATTGCCAAGATCCAAGCACCCAACCTAGTTAGAGTTCAGATATGAATACTGTAGTGGATTTGAGCACAACTCAAGGTTTAATGCAGGATATACATTACAGAAAGGATATTTTGAGACTATTGCTTTTGAAATGAGAGCGCATTCTCGATTCTGATTGATATAGAGTTTAGTTCCTCCATATGACTTTTTCCCTAATTTTCCAAACCTAAGTAAATAGTCGCCACCGTAGAGATGTTCTATTTCAGTCTGTGGTCACTAGTATAAAGGACATGCGGAAGCTTACCTACCTATGAACAGCCCTATTGATGGACGCATGATAGGAATCAGCATTACACCTACATGACACCTGGAAACCATGGCAACCATACGTGCTACTTCAAGCTGCTAAATTGGGTTCAACAAGGTGTGTTAAAAACGTGCGTAACGTCAACCTTGATGACTAAATACAGTACTGTAGGTATACACAGATGGTGTGAAAATGTACAATCCAACCAAGAGGAGAGCACTTTAATCATACTGTACATCATTAAAGGCAGTGTGTTACAGCACCGCATGGCCTTAAGATCTACTCCAGCAGGATTTTATTGAGATAATCATTTGGATGCTTGCTGAGGAGACATTAGATTGCATCTTGAACTAAATTACATGGGGAGCACTGTTGTACTGTGTTTAACTGGATGTGTCGATACAGATGCCAGCTGCTGCAGAGAGAGACTTTCACACAGTGACAGTGAAGCAGGGAATGAGACATTATAAGGTAGCTTCTACCACTACACAGGGAAAGAAAAAAAAGGGAACTAACACTCGCACTTGTCTTGGGCTACTAGCACTGACTTTTCTGATAACTACTTTGAGGAAAAATGTGCTTACTACGACTGTGATATGTGGTTGTCTCACCTAGCTATCTTAACATGAATGCACTAACTTGTAAGTCATTCTGGATAAGAGCGTCTGCTAAATGACGCTAAATGATAAAATGTAAATGTAAGATGGCCACTTCTGGGCTCCCATCCCCCCATTCAATGCATTGATTAGCAGAATCCAAAGAGGACTGCTGAAATAGGTAATTGTAATGAATATCGTTCAATTACCTTCATATCCATATGAAAATGGGGGAGAGGAAAGGTTCAATTTGTGGCTTAGTGCTCTTCTTTTGGACTGCTGTATCATGTTGGGCCAGCCAGTCAAATAAATCCATCCCCCCTTCACCAGCTTGTCATTCAGGTCTGCTTCCTGCGGAAAATTCTAGACCTCTACATTTGTACAACTCTGAAAATAACAGAAGACATTAATGTTTTTAAATTAAGTTGATTGAAAATGCAACAATGATATCTATGAAATATGATGGTGTGTGAATATAAAAATATATATTTTCATTATTTGAAACAAATCCTCATAGGAGGCAGTCAAGCATTAGTCACTGGTTAGCAGACCATGAGATTGAAAATATATGAACTGATGGAACAACGGGGAGTAGTACTTGCATCTTTTCAGGGATTCTTTGGCTTTTCATGTTTTAGACACACATTATCCTTCTTGACACACACACACATGCACAGATAGAGAGAAAGAGATGTGAGAGGGAGAGTCAGATGGGGAGAGAGAGCAAGAAAGAGGGACAGAGAAAGAGGGAGAGGGAAGAGAGATGCATCAATTTCCCCTTGCTTATCTAAGATTTGGAGGTGCAGCACTTGTTTCAAGCCAAGCAGGCGGGCAGAATAGCACATGAGAATAATATACAAATGATTCTCATTCAAATGTCCCATTATAGCTGATGGAGACAGACTTGGCAGGGTAATGATAAGAATTTATTTCTGCCTGCCGTTCCTGAGTCATCAGTCTCAGAAGAGGATCTGGTCATGGGAATTGAGGAAGGCCCTGTAGGTTTCTCTCTCTCTCTCTCTCTCTCTCTCTCTCTCTCTCTCTCTCTCTCTCTCTCTCTCTCTCTCTCTCTCTCTCTCTCTCTCTCTCTCTCTCTCTCACTCGCTCTGAATTTGGAGAATTCAGCTGTATTTCTGTTAGTGAGGCATTTTTAGTCCCTCCATCATCACCACTACCACCACCACCATGGCTGACTGACATGATGACATCACAGTCTCCATCAGCTCCTCAGCTCTGATTGACACTCTCTAGAACAGTCATTCTTATTGACAAGTAGGAATGTACAATGCTGATGAGACCAACTTGCTTTAGGATATAGTGTATTATTTAATTCTGAAATTGGTTTACAAACATCCATGAGCAAACGATGATTAGCACTGAGGTGGCTATTATAGTCAGTGTTCCTGGAATCACGGCATCAGCTATTACATTGAACAAATATGACCTCCTCTATGCTGCTAGTGTAGGTGAATTCACCTACAGTACTGTTTTAGCCAATGCAGGCCGGCCGGTGCATCATAATATCTGTGTTTCCTCTGGGTTCTACACTCTAATCTGATGAGTCACAGTCACATCTGTGTTGGTCTGTAATTACATTTCGAGATAACTTTGGCGCACTACACCCACACCTTCCTTTTTCAAGTTAATTTGGTGTTAGTGGGAGAAAGAGGGAGAAGAGAAGATGCTGAGAGGGAATAAGAAGGATGTGTGGCAAGAGGGAAAGAGAGAGGAAAAAGTGATGAAGTAAGAGGGGGATCAAAATCATTGAGTTCCTAAGGTTCACTGGTTTAGGTGATTATTATAGACCTACATTACTCCTCCATGCAGTCTCCATCACTCCCCTCCAGCCTCTAGATATCCCTTCCTATTGAATGTGTCCCATTAGAGTATTGTCCCTCAGAAGGAGAACAAACCAGAGTGCTGGGAATCACTCATTCAGACTAAAGTGGTGACAGCTGACAGCGTCCTGCAGAGACTCGGCCTATATCCCAAATGGCACCCTATTCCCTACATAGTGCACCACCAGGGCCCTGAATCAAATAATTTTTTAAAATGTAAATGGCATGTTATAGAGGAGTCCAGACACTTTTGTGGCAATTTCACAATACTTTTCAGTGTGTGAGCATGCGTGTTTGGAGCGAGAAAGCACACACATCCTTCACATGGAAAATCGCTGAAGTCCAACAAAATTGAATATTAATTGCGGATAAAGTTCCTGAATGACACAATTTCATGTGTACAAGATCAAAAGAACTGCATCACTATACTGAGAATTTTGCCATTTCAAAAATGACGTATTTGGGTGGTTTTGTAGCCTTTGTTATCTGTGTCTTGGCACTGCAGAACGAGCCTGAGGAAGTCTATCACTGGTGGGTTAAGTTTCGCCCAAAAAGTGTATGGACTCTTCTATAACATACTATTTACATTTACAAAAATAGAGATTTGACAAATAAAAGCTAATTTGTACTTTAAGATCTTGGGGAGGTAGAGAGGACAGAGTCAGCTACATTTGGGAGAGAGTTGACAATGTTCTACGTGGTAGACATTGGGCTTGTCTGAAATTGTTTGATTTCTTACACTATATGTCCAAATAAAATAAAATGTTATTTGTCACATACGCCGAATAAGTCTGGTGTAGACTTAACCGTGAAATGCTTACTTATGAGCCCTTTCCCAACAATGCAGATCAAAAATGAGTTCAAAAATAAGAAAAACATTGTTAAAAATGTCTACGGAAATAACAGTAATGGGGCTATATACAAGGAGTACCAGTACCGAGTCAATGTGCAGGGGTACGAGTTAGTTGAGGTAATTGAGGTCAAATGTAAATGTAGGTAGGGATAAAAGTGACAAGGCAATCACAATAGATAATAAACAGAGTAGCAGCAGCGTATGTGAAGAGTGTGAAGGAGTGTGAAAGTGTGAGTGTGTGTGGCGTCAATATACATGTGTGTGTGTGTTAAGTGTGCGCATGTGTGCATGTTGGAGTGTCAGTGTAGTATGTGTGAGTGTCTGGGTAGAGTCCAGTGTGTGTGCATAGAGCCGGTGCAAGAGAGTCAGTGCAAATAAAAAGGGGGTCAATGCAAATAGTCAGGGTAGCCATTTGATTAACTGTTCAGCAGTCTTATGGCTCGAGGGTAGAAGCTGTTCAGGAGCCTTTTGGTTGCAGACTTGGTACTCCGGTACCGCTTGCCTTGTGGTGGCGGAGAGAACAGTCTATGACTTGGGTGGCTGGAGTCTGACCATTTGTATGGCCTTCCTCTGATATCGCCTGATATAGTTGAAAATTGCACCCTTGGCTTTGACGCAGGAGGGCAGCCATGTATGTGCTCTATTCATTTGAGAATTGGTATTCATTTGAGTATTCCAATGCTTTATATTGTGTGGGGATTAGGCTGTAACTTGCTTAAATATGTAGCAACCAACTACTGTACTGTAGCTGATGCACAGCTGCCATTTTGAGCTTGTGTGCTTGCTACACATTGGTAATTGCAGTGGTGAGATGTCATTCACCAGTTTAAAACTGATTAAGCAACCAAGATTATAGCTACATTGGAAATTACTGTAAGTCACTATACAGATTGAATTACTTTTCCAGTCTCACAATTTAAAACCCATGCATATGAAAGACACAATGACTGAGTTTTCACTGCAATTTTACTGCCCTTAAACTGTGTACATGAAAGCAAGCTTAGCATGGATATAACTACACACGACTCCAAACACCATATTTAGGCCATAGAGCACATACACACTGTGACAAACCGTACACACTGTGACAAATCTTCTGCCGTAAACATATTGGCTGTGCCATGTTGTGGCTTCCAGGAAGGAGTCTTTTCCTGGCACCTATTGGCTGTCCAACTGCATCAAAGCCAAGGGCGCAATTTTCAACTTCAAACATAACAGAGACACATTGAAGATTGAGAACAGAAAAGTGCAAAACATGCATGTAAGGAGAAAGTAAACTCAAGTCTGGTAGCCGGATAAGTTTATGCTTTAGCCAAGTACTTGGTCATGTACAGTAAGTCATGACAGTGAACACACATCAGAGGAGTTGGCTGGTTCAAGTTCAAACAGATGGATACCAGGTCAAGAAAACATAGGATTACTAGGAGCAGAGTACCCATTCACAAAAGTATTCCATGCTACTGTAAAGGAGATTACCTCAAGTTTGATACAACAACCAGATATTATGAGCTCAGATCTTTTTGCCTTATTGGGCATAGATTGGATTAACAGATAGGTGTCCCTCCCTTGGCCCCATATGTAGGGCCTATACAAACCCATCCCTGCAGTTTGGAGAACTCTCCCGCCATGCACATCCCCACTCAGGTCAAGAGATGTATGGGAAATGTGACTGTAAGCAATTGGGAGAGGTTGTTTAATTCCCAACAAAAGCTGCCCTTGTAGGAATCACGTGTGGCTGGGGGAGGATTAGCATGCATTGGTGCCCTTGTGGGTTGGCACTTTCACTATGACAGATGAAATCTAGATGCAGAAAACCAGAACATGTAATCTCTGCATGGCTACTAGCATGGCAAACCCACAGTCTAATATGTATGCCACTAACCACACTAGCCTATGTTAGGCTTTTGATAAACATCTATGGACACCCATGTTAAAGTTGGTGGATTGTAGGACAACAAATGGTATGATCTTAACACAAATGTGTACGCAAATGTGTACGCTTTCGAGCCATCGGCATACAGTAGGCTTTCCATAGATTAACTGTGTTTTAAGAACTACATAGTTAATGACAATATCTTTACATGAAAATAATGGCACTTAAAATGACATCACATTAGCCTAGGTAATAACATGGTAATACTATGGTAACAAGTTATAGTAAAATTGTCAACAACCTATTACAGTAATGATGCTCTAAATAAGAGATGCATAAAAGGAATTATATCAACTTTCATCCTAATCTAAAAGAAATCATCACACTGCTGCTCTGTCTGTCTGTCTGTCTGTCTGTCTGTCTGTCTGTCTGTCTGTCTGTCTGTCTGTCTGTCTGTCTGTCTGTCTGTCTGTCTGTCTGTCTGTCTGTCTGTCTGTCTGTCTGTCTGTCTGTCTGTCTGTCTGTCTGTCTGTCTGTCTGTCTGTCTGTCTGTCTCATAAAGCTGGGCTAATACCATTATGCTATGTTGGTGTCACCGTGGAAACAGACCCTGTACAGTACTTATCAGGATTTATAATCCCAGAGGGTCATGAGATGTTCTGGTCAGTAAAAGGCGATGTGTCAGCACTCTTGCAACTTCAGGCAGGCAGACAGGCAGGCAGGCAGGCAGGCAGGCAGGCAGGCAGGCAGGCAGGCAGGCAGGCAGGCAGGTAGGTAGGTAGGTAGGGAGGCAGGCAGGCAGGCAGGCAGGCAGGCAGGCAGGCAGGCAGGCAGGCAGGCAGGCAGGCAGGCAGGCAGGCAGGCAGGCAGGCAGGCAGGCAGGCAGGGAGGCAGGGAGGCAGAGAGGCAGAGAGGCAGAAAGGCAGAGAGAGCGAGAGAGAGATACATAGAGAGAGATGACCTTGTGCTCAGTTTGCCATGCAGCAGTCAGAGAAAGAGAGGGAGCAGTATTGCACCTCACCTATGACAGTAATTGGGTCAATGTGGGAGACAGAGGACAACTCTACCCTCCCAATGGCTTTGTCATCCAGGACCAGTTCAATGGACATATCAATTTAAAGTAAAAAACATACTTTCCTGCTTGTTTTGCGCTGAAGAAAAATATAAATGCAACATGTAAAGTGTTGGTCCCATGTTTCATGAGCTGAAATAAAAGATCCCAGAAATTTTCCATAGGCACAAGAAGCTTATTTCTCTTAGAATTTGTTCACATCTTGTCACGCCCTGATGTGTTTCACCTGTCTTTGTGCTTCTCCACCTCCCTCCAGGTGTCGCCCATCTTCCCCACTTATCTCCTGGGTATTTATACCTGTGTTTTCTGTCTGTCTGTGCCAATTCGTCTTGTTTGTTCAAGTCAACCAGCATTTCTCAGCTCTTGTTTTTCCCCAGTCTCTCTTTTTCTCGTCCTCCTGGTTTTGACCCTTGCCTGTCCTGACTCTGAGCCCGATTGCCTGACCACTCTGCCTGCCGTCCTGTACCTTTGCCTCTACTCTGGATTACCGACCTCTGCCTGGCCTGACCCTGGGCCTGCCTGCCTGCCTGCCTGCCGTGCTGTACCTTGGCCCCACTACTCTGGATTATCGACCCCTGCCTGCCTTTACCTGTCGTTTGCCTGCCCCTGTTGTTACAATAAACATTGTTCCTTCAAAACAGTCTGCACCTGGGTTTTACCTGAAACCTGATACATCTCTGTTACTGAGAATTTCTCCTTTGTCAAGATAATCCTTCCACCTGATAGGTGTGGCATATCAAGAAGTTGATTAAACAGCATGCTCATTACACAGGTGGACCTTGTGCTGGGGACAATAAAAGGCCACTCGTAAATGTGCAGTTTTGTCACACAACACAATGCCACAGATGTCTCAAGTTTTGAAGGAGCGTGCAAAACGACATGCTGATTGCAGAGCTGTTGCATGAAAATTGAATGTTCATTTCACTACCATAAGTCGCCTCCAACGTCGTTTTAGAGAATTTGGCAGTACGTGCAACGAGCCTTACAACTGCTGACCATGTGTAACCACGCCAGCCCAGGACCTCCACATCCTGCTTCTTCACCTACTGGATTGTCTGGAACCAGCCACCTGGACAGCTGATGAAACTTTTATTTGCATAACTGAAGAATTTCTACACAAACTGACAGAAACCGTCTCAGGGAAGCTCATCTGCATGCTCGTCGTCTTCACCAAGGTCTTGACGTGACAGCAGTTTGACGTCGTAACCGACTACAGTGTGCAAATGCTCACCTTCGATGGCCACTGGCATGCTGGAGAAGTGTGCTCTTTCTTCATGGATGAATCCCAGTTTCAACTGTACCGGGCAGATGGCAGACAGTGAATATGGCGTCATGTGGGTGAGCGGTTTCCTGATGTCAACATTGTGGCGATGGGGTTATGGTACGGACAATGAACATAATTGCATTTTATTGATGGCATATTTAAATGCACAGAGATACCGTGACGAGATCTTAAGTGATTAAGTGATTAATTTGGCAAACATTTAACCACACAATAGAGAACTGTGTATCACGGGACAATATGAAACAACACCTGGAGAAACAACACCTGGAGGAACAGCAGTATTGTAATAGAGGTCTATGCCCTGGATGGGTGGTGAACTGGTGAATCTAAAGTGCCCATACCAAACATATTTCTATGCTAACAACATTCCACATTCTTTCACGACTGGATGGATTCCACATTTGACTATGTTGGTCAATGAGGCATTATATTTTGTAACTCTTGATTAGGAGAAAGTGCCTTTGCACAAGAGGAAACAGAGTTTTGGGATGGACAAAGTGATGACGTCAAGGGATTACATAGTGTGGAAATCAAGGGATTACATAGTGTGGAAATATATATCCTAGGAATTCTTGTGTACGTACATTTTCTAAGAGATCGTCTGACATCTGTGACAGAAATTACATTTGGGTCCATTTGTAAAATGGCAAACACCTTTTCCATGGGACCATGCATTGTCGTCCCATTCATGCGCTGCCATCAACTCATGTTTCAGCATGAAGTTGATGGCAGCATATCTGTATACAATGTGCAGACAAATGTCCCAGCTCTTCCATGGCCTGCATACTCAGAATGTCCTAGCTCTTCCATGGCCTGCATACTCACCAGACATGTGAGTATGATCAACTCTACCCATTGAGCATTTTTGGGATGCTCTGGATTGACAGTGTGTTCCAGTTCCCGCCAATATCCAGCAACTTCGCACAGCCATTGAAGATGAGTGGGACAACATTCTAACAGCCTGATCAACTCTATGCAAAGGAGATGTGTCACACAAATGGTGGTCACACTTTTTGACCTACCTTTTTTAAATATATTTTTTTACCCCCTTTTTCTCCCCAATTTTGTGGTATCCAATTGTTAGTAGTTACTGTCTTGTCTCATCACTACAACTCCCGTATGGGAGAGACGAAGGTCGAGAGCCATGCGTCCTCCGAAACACAACCCAACCAAGCCGCACTGGTTCTTAACACAGCGCGCATCTAACCCGGAAGCCAGCCGCACCAATGTGTCGGAGGACCACTACAACTTACACCTAGCAACCTGGTCAGTGCCATACCACTGCGCCACACAGGAGCCCTAGGATACAGTCCAATCAACATTAGTCTTAATTTTGACCCTAAAATGCTATTTATTTATCAGATAGAGTATATATCTGTCCTTAATTTTGACCCTAAAATGCTATTTATTTATCAGATAGAGTATATATCTGTCCTTAATTTTGACCCTAAAATGCTATTTATTTATCAGATAGAGTATATATCTGTCCTTAATTTTGACCCTAAAATGCTATTTATTTATCAGATAGAGTATATATCTGTCCTTAATTTTGACCCTAAAATGCTATTTATTTATCAGATAGAGTATATATCTGTCCTTAATTTTGGGGAACAGTCAGTGAAGAAATTGGGTTGTGTGTCATGATAAGTAGCAGCTGAAAAATTTGGAGCCAGACTTGCTGAATTGCTATCATTTAACTGAGGAATGTGCATGTGCAGTATTAGGCCTACCAGTCACTGCAATAAGATGGAGTAAGTACCTGAAAGATACAGAAAACCACATAAACTGGATCATAACACCATTTTGCATTGATGGAGAAGTACATTAGATTGTAGATGATTTTTCTGAGGGAAATAAAAATCATTTCAATCATTCTGATTTGTATATGTTATGTGCAGTGTTTGGAAAACGTGACTCTTATTAATACTTCTACATTTTCACTGAATGGAGATGTAAAATGAGCGTGCGGATACGGTTCCGACGCTATGCCATGTGTAGCTAGGCTACAGCTGGAGTGGGAGCATCAGCAGACAAGGCAGCCTCCTCGAAGAAATAGAGGGGGAAACAATGTTTGCATCTGTCGCCACACCAAACACATTAGCCGAGGTTGTAGTATCAGAAAGGGAACGTTTTAACCCGGTGACAACGACATGACCACAGCTAGAGGCTGTGAATGAGCGACAGACAGAGGAGAGACTGAGGAACGGCACAGACATCATGGCTCTTGCGCATCACCAGCATACTGTAGCTCGCAGCATGAATAGATATGCCAACATTGATATGAAGAATGAGTGCACGTTCAAAGGCTCTCAATATACTGGTCAGTATTGAACAATTATGGTGCCACGTGTTAAGAGACACTTCAAGACATGCATTTAAAGATGCGGACTCGGCTCTCTGTCAATGCGCATGATACTGCGGTTCTACTACTACGGCACGCTCCAACTCACCTTGAATTGGTACGCGTCTGTCCTCCTGTCATTCGATAGTAAGGGGCGGAATAATAGCTAATACACGCCCCAAATCCTCTATCAGCAACCAATCCAATGATAGAAGAGGCGGACCAAGTGGCTAAATTCTCACAAAGATTTCACTATGCACTCGTAAAACAGCTCGGTCTACTACAATCGCGGCGGTGCAGGTGCTCTGTCTCTTCGGGAGAGGATGCGGACGGAAGGACGGGGGAGGGAAGGGATGAAGGGAATCGCCGATAGGAAAGTGCATAGAATATGAATAAAAGGGCGTCGATAAGAGCGCGCGCGGTGCAAGGTCGAATATGACAGATTCGTTGAACGGGGCACTTTGCGTTGTAATAGCTGGTCGGCAATAGTACTATGATTTGGTATGTGGCCACTTTGATAGCAAGTGTATTCAGCACCAGAGGAACGGCCGCTCAAGGTGAGTTGAAGTGCAATATATTTTGTGTCGCCCATAATATATAATTTTGAGCGACTGCATGTGGGTTTGCTGCTGGCCTTTGCATAGCATGCTCATTCTAAATTGGTAGATAAACGCAATAACGGTTTTTCATTGATATAAATGGCTGCATTTTCTCTAGTCACGTGAAAGTTCTGCCTTGGTTTATTTGTATTTCTAAATATTTTAGGGAAAATATTAGCCTACTCCTTATCATGCAATTATCATGTAATATAGCCTAAAGAGTAAAAACTCATATTTGAAAGGACAAATAAGTGAGACATAATATTGCATAATTCTGTGTAAAATAATTGCTCCATTATTTGAGCAGAAAAATACTACAAGCATATTACTCTCTCTACTGTAAGTACATATTGTTATGGTCAGTGATAGTAGCCTATACAGTCAGGACATGTGTTTCAGATGTGTCAGATAAAAGGCAAAAAACACCAAATGAAACACATTTTTCTTCTAATATTTGCTTTCGAAGAAAATCTGTCATGATCAGTAGAGGTGTCAGCAGTCTCAAATGTGGTCATTTTACAAAAAGGGGTGTGACTGCTTCACTAGTTTCCAGCATGGGAAAGTAACTCCTCAATGCAGCAATATTGTCACATGACATTGGAACTTGTCTGTGCATGAATGTATTTATTTAATGTTACTTTAGATTTGTGTGTATTGTTGTGAATTGTTAGATATTACTGCACTATTGGAGCTAGGAACACAAGCATTTTGCTACATCCGCAATAACATCTGCTAAATATGTGTGTGTGACCAATAACATTTGATTTGATTTTGTCTGTTTAAATTGTATTTCAGATGGTATGTAACTGCTGTGTGTGATGTGTCAGTAACTGACAGTTGTGACTGATGCAGTGCCCATTAGAGGTGTTTACCAAATGGTCTGGAGTGGCGCAATGAACTGTTTAATAATTACAATATAAATTATGCAAGTTTGTTCACATTTTCATGAAACTACTGTGTTGACCCATGGACTGACTTAACCTTGCTCTTCCAATAGTGTCCAGATGGGGGAGTCCTTTCTCGAGTCGTCAAATGATGATGACTGAGCTCAATGACCCCTCATCCTCTGTCTAAAGTTACTCTGCTTTCTGTTTTATTTGACAATTGAGGATTAGAATTATTAAGTTTTAGGATTTGTGAGGGCTAGGGGTTAGTTTTTCTATATGAAACATAATCAGATATTAGTTAGTCAAAACATGCATTATTATTTCCTTTATGCTGTTTCTTTGATAATTCATACCTGTCTTGGTCTCTCATGTAGCAGTCACGTTCAGTCACTGCCAGTTCCAACCCTGAAATATGTATTACCTAGGTATTACCAGTGGGCTATACAATGTTTTTTTTTCTTCTTTTTAATCCCACCATTCATTTTGTTTAGGGTTAGGATTTATTTTTCCATAAAAAACGTTTTAGAAAACTGTCAACCGCTGAAATGTGATTACACAAATCTGAAAACTACCTATGCAAATATTAGGTTAAACAGCGTGTGGGAAAATATTAATACCATTGGTATACTTTCTAAGAATGTCTGCATCCTTTGGCTGTTGCGTTTGCTATCTCTGTGTTAGGCATGTTGGTAGATGAGATCAAATGTCAGAGTAGAGGGTAGTGTCCCTAGCAGGGTTGTAGTCAATTCCATTTCAAACCAATCAATTCAGAAGCAAAAATCCTTGTTGCAAACTATGGGCATGAATTACATTTGAATTTATCTCCTGAATTGACATGGACATGCCCCCATTCCCAGTCCCTGGCAATATGTGTTTCATCCTAATGTCCTGTTCCCTGAGCACCGATGACATGGATGTTGATTAAGGCAGCACCCGCACCTCTCTGATTGAGAGGGGTTGGGTTAAATGCGGAAGACACATTTCAGTTGAATGCATTCAGTTGTACAAGTGACTAGGTATCCCCTTTCCTTTTCCATGCCTGAGAGGATACAGGCAGTCTAGTCTAGGAAATCTAGTCTCTCTCTCTCTCTCTCACTCATTCCTTCAATCATTCTCTGTTATCATTCACTCATCTATAGTGCCCATTCACCAACAGATACTTCACTCACTTCACTCACTCCCTCAGTCACTCACTCACTCCCTCAGTCACTCACTCACTCACTTTCACTCAGACATACAACCTATACCCTCACTCATTCACTGTCAGGCATATGCTCTATTTACTCTCCCAATCATGGGAGTAAAGCTTGTAAACCCAGCCTAGAGAAAGCCCTGTGCTCAAGCTGTGGAAGGCAGACTTCTGCCAGCACAGCACTGGGCATGTGCCAGCTCTTTCTACTGCAACCACTCCTCTCGCCTCGGCCAGTACGCTCCCAGTGGAATCTCCATGCAAACAAAGCCTGGAGCATTCTGGGAAAGCCAGAATGAGGAACGGGCCTGGTTGAAGCCCCCAGTTCTCTCTCTGGTTGACTACTCACACTTCTGACAAACTAGTGTAACCATACAAAACAAAGGCTGGCTCTCCCTCACAGTTTGATGAACATGAATACAATGCTAGTACTGTATCTGCCACAGCAACTCACAGAAATGTACAGCAATCAGGAATTTATTCCTTATTCAATCACTCATAGTTTCTGGCTTTACTGTATGTGATGCTTAGTTGAGGTTTGATGATCTACAGGCCTATCTGCTCCCAAGGATGCAGTGGCAATCCTTGAAAAGTCTCACGAGAATCCCGAGGGTAGTAAAACCGCAAGCACCACTCAGGCAGTCCAGAAGAAAATGGATTCCATCATTGAACAGGGAGGTTCCAAAGATTTAAATAGGGAAAAAATAACAGTCATATTATTCAGCTCAGCAGAATTTAAGAGATCCAATGTATGTCTCTGTTATTGACATAGTGAGTGAGACTGAGTGTGGCAGAGTGAGAGGGTAGATAGAGAGAGAGTGTAGCTAGAGAGAGAGGGTAGAGAGAGGTTAGAGACAGAGAGAGAGAGAGAGAGAGAAAAAGAGGGTAGCTAGAGAGAGAGGGTAGAGAGAGGTTAGAGACAGAGAGAGAGAGAGAGAGAGAGAGAGAGAGAGAGAGAAAAAGAGGGTAGCTAGAGAGAGAGGGTAGAGAGAGGTTAGAGACAGAGAGAGAGAGAGAGAAAGAGAGGGTAGATAGAGAGACAGAAAGAGAGGGTAGAGAGAGAGAAAGAAAGGGTAGAGAGAGAGGGTTGAGACAGAGAGAGAGAAGGCAGCGAGATAGAAAGAGAGGGTAGAGAGAGAGAAAGAGAGGGTAGAGAGAGAGAGAGAGAGAGAGAGAGAGAGAGAGAGAGAGAGAGAGTAGCTAGAGAGAGAGGGTAGAGAGAGGTTAGAGACAGAGAGAGAGAGAGAGAGAGAGAGAGAGAGAGAGAGAAAAAGAGGGTAGCTAGAGAGAGAGGGTAGAGAGAGGTTAGAGACAGAGAGAGAGAGAGAGAAAGAGAGGGTAGATAGAGAGACAGAAAGAGAGGGTAGAGAGAGAGAAAGAAAGGGTAGAGAGAGAGGGTTGAGACGGAGAGAGAGAAGGCAGCGAGATAGAAAGAGAGGGTAGAGAGAGAGAAAGAGAGGGTAGAGAGAGAGAGAGAGAGAGAGAGAGAGAGAGAGAGAGAGAGAGAGAGAGAGAGAGAGAGAGAGAGAGAGAGAGAGAGAGAGAGAGAGAGAGAGAGAGAGAGAGAGAGAGAGAGAGAGAGAGAGAGAGAGGGAGGGTAGAGACAGAGATAGATGGAGGGTAGAGACACAGAGAAAGAGGGTAGAGATAGAGATGTTAGATACAGAGAGAGTGGTTAAAGACAGAGAGAGAGAGGGTAGAGACAGAGAGAGAGAGGGTAGAGACAGAGAGAGAGAGGGTAGAGACAGAGAGAGAGAGTGAGGGTAGAGAGAGAGAGAGGGAGGGTAGAGACAGAGAGAGAGGGAGGGTAGAGAGAGAGAGAGTGAGGGTAGAGACAGAGAGAGAGGGAGGGTAGAGACAGAGAGAGGGAGGGTAGAGACAGAGATAGTGAGGGTAGAGACAGAGCGAGAGGGAGGGTAGAGACAGAGCGAGAGGGAGGGTAGAGACAGAGCGAGAGGGAGGGTAGAGACAGAGAGCGAGAGGGAGGGTAGAGACAGAGAGAGAGAGGGTAGAGAGACCTAGTAGTGTGAAGTAGAGTGAGAGGAGAGGAGAGTGGTAGAGACAGGGCAGTCTGTGACTGACTGGGATGTTTTAGAGCTCTGAAAGTTGCATGGAATTTATCGAGCAGATTCCATCACTCACACTTGTTCTTGAGGGCTGTGCAATTTCTTTGCTTTATTGATGTTGAATTAACATTATTTTCAATAACCAACTGTAATTAGAAAAGCCATATGAAAGCGCTAATAAGCATGCTTCTTGATGCAATTAATTTACAACAATATCAGGTTATTATGGCTGAAGAATTTACTACTTGTTTAAAAAAGGAAGGAAATTGAGTCTGTGTGTGACTCGATCCGTGTTAGCATGGGGAAATGTCAGTGACTTACAACTCCTGGCTAGCACAGGGCAGGGCAGGCGCCACCCTCCTTATATCCTGATTTCCTGTAATGTGCACCTCTGGCAGTGCCCCACAGTATTGAATTGGCATTTGGGCCTCCGGCACGCACGCCTGGCCTGTTTTACACCCCCTCTCTGTGCCCAGTGCCCAGGCAGGAGCAGGTGTCAGCTCATTGTCGACTGAGGGCTGGGGCCCGTCCTTAATTGGGCTGTGCTTGTCTTAGGGGGACGTGCAGCTACAGAGGGCCAGAGAGTGGAGGGGAGAGAGACTGACTAGGCTAGGCTGGCTCACAACACTGGGCTGTCAGGCTAGAGATGTGTTTTAAAGGTATATGACACCCAGGTCTCTGTCTGTCAGCTGAATGCCACTGGTGTTTCAGAGATAGCAGGCAGCTAGCCTGCGGTGGCCTGGCCTCTTGTCTGTGTTGTGTAGTAGTGGGCAGCCTGTGTAGGAGGTAGTGTTCATGAGGCTGCTTTTCATGTAGGAGAGTGTGCTGTGCTCACAAGCATATGTTGTGTATAGAAGGAAGGGCCACTAGCTCGCATTTGAGTAGAAGGAATAGGATTACTAATCTGCATTCTATGTTCCCTGTCATGCAAGGTTGCCTTCTCCAGACAATGATTCCTGCTTAGGGTTGCTTAGGGTTGCTTAGGGTTGCAAAATTTAAAAAATTCCCTGGTTTTCCAGAAATCCTGGTTGGAGAATTCTGGATTTCCTGCTTATTCCCTCCTGATTCTGGGAATCCTCTAACCTGGTTTTTAGTAAAACCAGGGAATTTATTAAATGTTTTTTTCCTCTGTTGTCATCACTTTTACTTATAGATGTTATCAGTACTCAGTTAGAGATTTTGGAAAGGTTGGTAAGTAACCTACTTGACATACAGGTAACTGCCAAAATAATGGAAACACTTGAGTAAATGAGGGATACAAACTATATTGAAAGCACATGCTTCCACACAGGTGTGGTTCCTTAGTTAATTCAGCAATTAACATCCCATCATGCTTTGGGTCAGGTATAAAAATGCTGGGCAGGCCATTATTTTGGCTACCATGGCTATGCCCCATAGGATGACAATGCCCCCATCCACAGGGCATGAGTGGTAACTGAATGGTTGATGAGCAAAAAAAATGTAAACCATATGCCATGGCCGTCTCAGTCACCAGATCTCAACCCAAGTAAACACCTATGGGAGATTCTAGAGCGGCACCTGACAGAACGTTTTACAACTCTTTCAACAAAACACCAAATTATTGAATTTCTCATGGAAGAATGGTGTCGCATTCCTCCAATAGAGTTCCAGACAATTGTAGAATCTATGCCAAGGTGCACTGAAGCTGTTCTGGCTCGTCGTGGCCCAACACCCTATTAAAACACTTTATGTAGGTGTTTCCTTTATTTTAGCAGTAACCTGTATGTGCTTATTGTTCATATTTGTCCATGTCTCCCTCTTTGTGAAGAGTGGTTAAAGGTTCATTCATTTTTCAGTGATGTTAGACTTCTCCATTACTCAACTACAATACCACTCTCTGATGCCCAGGATCCTGCATGATCAAATACTTAATGTTACAATTTATAAAGGTCATGATTAAATCTCTCCTCTCTCATTTGCTCTGTCACTGTCTGTCTTTCCTGCCTTCCTCCTCACCCTGCATCACTGTAATGGATTCCTCTCGATTGCAGTTTGTGTTTGTCTTTTCATATGGCTTATGTTTTTGTATTAGTGTCAGAAATCCAGATTTTCAGATTTTCAGGAAAGCTATTAATAGGATAGCTAATACAATGTTTTTTTAATAAGTAGCTCAATAAGGATAGGGTTGGATAGGGTTTTGTACTTGTATGTCACACGTTGATGTTAGGTTGTCAGTGTGTTATGGGATGACCTGCATTTAACACCAGTATTTTTACTGAGGCTAACTGTCTGGTAGTACTACGCTGAACTTGGGTTTGACAGACTGCATGTGGCATCAGTGGGTGTAACTGAGTCACGCAGCTTCTATGACGTTGGTTCACTCGTATCATTGTCTCACGCTGCCTGTGTAGGAGGTGATCATCAAATCAAATCACATCATCTTTTATTGTTTGCATGCACATGTTTCGCAGATGTTATTCCAGGTGTAGCGAAATGCTTGTGATGGGATGTATAGACATTATGGACAGTATGTGGATAGAATACGTAGTATATCTGAATAATACGTAGGATAGAGTAGTATATGTACAGCAATAGTTGAATAGGATGGACTTGACTAGAATACAGTATATATATATGAAATGGGCAAAACCGTATGTAAACATTATTATAGTGACCAGTGTTCCATTTCTATGTACATAGGGCAGCAGCCTCTAAGGTGCAGGGATGAGTAACCGGGTAGTAGCCGGCTAGTGACAGTGACTAAATTCAGGCCAGGGTACTGGGTGGAGGATGGCTAGTGATGGCTATTTAACAGTCTGATGGCCTTGAGATAGAAGCTGTTTTTCAGTCTCTCGGTCCCAGCTTTGATGCACCTGTACTGACCTCGCCTTCTAGATGATGCCGTGGCTCGGGTGGCTGAGGTCCTTGATGATCTTCTTGGCCTTCCTGTGACACCGGGTGCTGTAGATGTCCTGAAGGGCAGTGTGCTCCCGGGGATGCGTTGGGCTGACCACAACACCCTCTGGAGAGCCCTGTGGTTGCGGACAGTGCAGTTGCCGTACCAGGCAGCAACAGCCCGACAGGATGCTCTCAATGGCGCATCTGTAAAAGTTTGTGAGGGTCTTAGGGGCCAAGCCTAATTTCTTCAGCCTCCTAAGGTTGAAGAGACGCTGTTGCACCTTCTTCACCACACTGTCTGTGTGGGTGGACCATTTCAGTTTGTCAGTGATGTGTATGCCAAGGAACTTTCACCTTCTCCACTGCGGCCCCGTTGATGTGCATGAGGGCATGCTTCCTTTGCTGTCTCCTGAAGTGCATGATCATCTCCTTCATTTTGTTGACATTGAGGGAGAGGTTGTTTTCTTGGCACCACTCCGCCAGGGCCCTCACTTCCTCCCTGTAGGCTGTCTCGTTATTGTTGGTAATCAGGCCTACCACAGTTGTGTCGTCTGCAAACTTAATGTTTGAGTTGGAGGCGTGCGTGGTCACGCAGTCATGGTAAACAGGGAGCACAGGAGGGGGCTGGGCACGCACCCATGTGGGGCCCCAATGTTGAGGATCAGTGTAGTGGAGGTGCTTTTGCCTACATTCACAACCTATGGGGACCGTCAAGAAGTCCAGGACCCAGTTGTACAGGGCGAGGTTCAGACCCAGAGCAATGTGCATTGCGATTGCATCATCCGTGGATCTGTTGGGGTGGTATGCAAATTGCAGTGGGTCTAGGGTGTTGGGTAAGGTAGAGCCTCTCAAAGCACTTCATGATGACAGAAATTGTAATTTAGTCATTTAGTTCAGTTACCTTCACTTTATTGGGTACAGGAACAATGGTGGACATCTTGAAGCAAGTGGGGACAACAGACTGGGATAGGAAGAGACTGAATATGTCCGTAAGCACTCCAGCCAGCTGGTCTGCGCATGCTCTGAGGACGCGGCTAGGGATGACGTCTGGGCCGCTTAAATGTCTTACTCACGTCGGCCCCGGAGAATGAGAGCTCACAGTCCTCGGGAGCGGCCGTGTCGGCGGCACTGTTATCCTCAAAGCGGACGAAGAAGGTGTTTAGCTTGTCTGGGAGCAAGACGTCGGTGTCCGCGTCTTCCTTTATAAACCGTGATTATCTGGAGTCCCTACCACATACTTCTCATGTCTGAGTCGTTGAATTGCATCATTAATTATGTCATTAATTATAGGTGTCCATGTTAGCTATCCATGCTGTTTCTCTGTGTGATGCCTAGTATGTAGTGCACTACGTACTCCTATCCATGTGTCCTGACTACACTCATTGCATTGCACCTCATTGCCACACATACACACTGTCATGACTCCCTCTCCTTGGTGAGGATCAAAGGTGCCAGATCATCTTGGCACATGTTTCAAGATAGACAGACCCCCCTCTTCCACAGAAGAGGGAAGGCTTTGGGGGGGGGGGGCGCTGTGCTGGAATTCCTGCGAGACAGTAACGGTTAATGTGATTGGATGTTAATTATTTGACTAGGCTACCCGTATTTGACATTGTGGTGTTCTTTCGCTGAACACTAGATGGTTTAATTTTATTTTTGGCAGTGAAACAAGGCTACTCAGGAGAGAAAAAAACCTCACCCAAATGTATAAACCCATTGGAAAATATAAATGGACTGTTTGAGGATGTGAAGATATTTTTTATTTATTTTTTAAGTGAATCACATTTTTATTTGGCGTACCCCCAACGGCATTGTGTACCCCAGTTTGGGAATACCTGGCATAGACGGGTTGAGTGGTTTCAACAGAGAGACGACAGAGAAAGACATCTACACATAGATATATATTGCATTTCTAATCCGAATGAGAGGTTGTTAGGGTTCTAAGTATTCTGGTTACAGTGAGCGTAGTTTCCAAATGTATGTACGATAAGTTGACTCTTTGTCTCGCCCTCACCTAGTAGGCCCTCCCTTTCCATTGCGTAACCAAACGGTCATGCTTTTGTTTGTCCACTAGAGACCTGTTTTCATTGTATTATGTATGTCAGGGGTGTCAAACTCATTCCACGGAGGGCCTAGTGTCTGCAGGTTTTTGGTTTTTCCTTTCAATAAAGCCCTAGACAACCAGGTGTGGGGAGTTCCTAACTAATTAGTGATGTTAATTCATCAATCAAGTACAAGGGAGGAGCGAAAAACCGCAGACACTCGGCCCCCCGTGGAATGAGTTTGACACCTGTGATGTATGTAATCAATAACCTACAGTTGAAGTCAGAAGTTTACATACACCTTAGCCAAATACATTTAAATTTAGTTTTTCAACAATTCCTGACATTTAATCCTAGTAAAAATTCCCTGTCTTTGGTCAGTTAGGATCCCCACTTTATTTTAAGAATGTGAAATGTCAGAATAGATTTATTTCAGCTTTTATTTCTTTCATCACATTCCCAGTGGGTCAGAAGTTTACATACACTCAATTAGTGTTTGGTAGCATTGCCTTTAAATTGTTTAACTTGGGTCAAACATTTTGGGTAACCTACCACAAGCGTCCCACAATAAGTTGGGTGAATTTTGGCCCATTCCTCCTGACAGAGCTGGTGTAACTGAGTCAGGTTTGTAGGCCTCCTTGCTCGCACATGCTTTTTCAGCTCTACCCACAAATTTTCTATAGGATTGAGGTCAGGGCTTTGTGATGGCCACTCCAATACCTTGACTTTGTTGTCCTTAAGCCATTTTTCCACATCTTTGGAAGTATGTTTGGGGTCATTGTCCATTTGGAAGACCCATTTGCAACCAAGCTTTAACTTCCTGACTGATGTCTTGAGATGTTGCTTCAATATATTCACATAAATTTTCCTCCCTCATGATGCCATCTATTTTGTGACGTGCACCAGTCCCTCCTGCAGCAAAGCACCCCCACAACATGATGCTGCCACCCCCGTGCTTCACGGTTGGGATGGTGTTCTTCGGCTTGCAAGCCTCCCCCTTTTTCCTCCAAACATAACGATGGTTATTATGGCCAAACAGTTCTATTTTTTTTTCATCAGACCAAAAGACATTTCTCCAAAAAGTACTATCTTTGTTCCCATGTGCAGTTGTAAACCGTAGTCTGGCTTTTTATGGTGGTTTGGAGCAGTGGCTTCTTCCTTGCTGAGTGGCCTTTCAGGTTATGTCGATACAGGACTTGTTTTACTGTGGATATAGATACTTTTGTACCTGTTTCCTCCAGCATCTTCACAAGGTCCTTTGCTGTTGTTCTGGGATTGATTTGCACTTTTTGCACCAAAGTACGTTCATCTCTAGGAGACAGAACACGTCTCCTTCGTGAGCGGTATGATGGCTGCTTGGTCCCATGGTGTTTATACTTGCGTGCTATTGTTTGTTCAGATAAACGTGGTACCTTCAGGCGTTTGGAAATTGCTCCCAAGGATGAACCAGACTTGTTGAGGTCTACAATTGTTTTCTGAAGTATTGGCTGATTTCTTTTGATTTTCCCATGATGTCAAGCAAAGAGGCACTGAGTTTGAAGGTAGACCTTGAAATACATCCACAGGTACACCTCCAATTGACTCAAATGATGTCAATTAGCCTATCAGAAGCTTCTAAAGCCATGACATCATTTTCTTGAATTTTCCAAGCGGTTTAATTAAAGGCACAGTCAACTTAGTGTATGTAAACTTCTGACCCACTGGAATTGTGATAGAGTGAAATAATCTGTCTGTAAACAATGTTGGAAAAATTACTTGTGTCATGCACAAAGTAGATGTCCCAACCGACTTGCCAAAACTATAGTTTGTTAACAAGAAATGTGTGGATTGGTTGAAAACAAGTTTTAATGACTCCAACCTAAGTGTATGTAAACTTTCGACTTCAACTGTATGTTGGTATGTGTTTACGTATTCTGTGTGATGATTTAGTTAGTTAGCAAATAAATAATTAAGCCAATTTGTGTATCACTGATTCATCACTTAGGTTAGGGTTTGTGCAGATATCCAAGGATTATGCGACGTTCAGAATGAGACTGATGAGGTAATAATTAATAATTGACGTAAGAGATATTTAGATAATCTTTAGAGTTTGTGTCGGGAGATAGTAACTCGGTAACCAACTGTTCCCGTGGTGCCCCAAATTCCTAAAGAGTTAATTGTTACATGATTAATTTAGTCAAGTAATACTGAAATGTAGTAGGTAATTATTTGATAAATAGCAGTCACGACAACACACACACACAGACACAGACACACACACACACACACACACACAGACACACACACACACACACACACACACACACACACACACACACACACACACACACACACACACACACACACACACACACACACACACACACACACACACACACACACACACACACACACACACACTGTGCTCTGATGTGACCGTCAGCACATGCAGGCTGGCATTCAATTACCACCCTGTCAGTGGCCCATCCAGCCCAATCACTGCACATCCTTGAGATTCCTTCTCTAGTCTATATTATTCCATTACATCCTGGACATTGTGTGTTCTGTCCAGCTTAATCTGTGCTCATATCTTAGTACTCATGGTATTGCATCACATACACCAGAACACTGTCTGTGCTGGTACTGAAGTGCTTGTAGTATCATATTCACCTTTGCTCAATGCCTGATTTCATATCTCTCTCAAAGTTCTCAACACGCTATCACAGATTAAAGTGAAATAGACACAAATTATTTATTTGAACTTGGTTTCAGTCACACGAAAAAGTTTAAAAAAAGATGTGTCCACCAAACTATTTTCTTTTTCATAGAGCATTCGTGTACAATACACGACTTTCTTCATAACAAATTCAAATTTGTGGTGGCTAACATTAGCTAGGTTAGCTAGGTGACTAATGTTAGCGAGGCTAAGGGTTAAGGTTAGGATTAGGGGTTAATTAAGGTTAGGGTCAAATCAAATCAAATTGTATTTGTTACATGCGCCAAATACAACAGGTGTAGACCTTACAGTGAAATGCTTACTTGCAAGCCCTTAACCAACAATGCTTTACGAAGTTAAGACAACAAATTAAAATAACTGTTAAGTAAAAAATAGAAAATAAATGTAGCAAATAATTAAACGGCAGCAGTAAAATAACAAGTGAGGCTATATACAGTAAGGTGACTGTATATAGATTTCTGAAATTAAAACCGGGGACATTTCTAGTTCGGCAGTCAACATATCATTAAAATATCCAATGTTATTATCTATGAAATAAAAAAGGGGGACAATTCCCGGTTTCATGTATTTAGTCTAACAGTCACACTGTGATAGAGAAAACAACTATATTACAGAAACACTACAGACAAGATAGAACTGTCCAATCTGAACAGCCATTCAGTGGTCCTGGTAGTCTGGGTAGAATAAGAGCAGAAGAGAACATGAGCAAAATTGAAAAAACAGACAATAGTATATGTGAAATACTTAACAACATAATAAAGAAATAAGACGATTATGAGATTGGTAACTACATAATATACTTATACCAACCTAATCTGTATATTTCTCAGAAGAATGTTTCTTCTTCAGGATTGCTCTGTCTTTGGCCAGCTTTTCCATGAACTCCTGCCAGGGGAGGTTGAAGTTTGTCTTCACAATAAGCATGGCCTTGATGGTAGGAACAGTGAACCTATTTCTTGCTGCTGCTCCATAGATCATTAATTTGAGAGAACACTCTCTCGACTGGTGCATTACTTCCAGGTAAGCACATGACAACAGACGCTAATCTAGCCAGGTTAGTGTGTGGGATGTCATTCTATTTGAAGTGGGTAACCACCGTGCTCCATCTCTGACTAAGCGGTGTCTCAGATTTTTTCCATTCTTCAAACGATCCCCCCTTTAGGAACTCTTGCAGGCCAGTAACCTCGTCAAACAATGCATCCTCATTGATTGTCACATTGGGGCATTTTTCCTGCCTTCTGGATCTCTTCACGCAGAGGTTGCCTTTTTAAAAGGAGACAATGTAAATCTTTTAGATTATCTGTGTGCTTTCCCCAAGCTTGCAAGTAGTTCACAGCCGTAGTGAAGAATGATTGGGATGTTTTGAGATAGCTCTCTTTAGACATTGCTCCATTTCCCTCTAGCTCTCTCAAAAGTCCTCTGACCAAAACTGGAATGAAGTTGTCATCACGTCTTGCAGTCAATTTTGCCTCAATGTTTCTCAGAATTGCAGCTGACTCTACAGCAGCCCTAGCCTTCAAGCATCTTGACCGTGTCACTGAATACAGTCAAGTTTCCATGGACAAAGGCCAGCCAAAGTTCAGTCAGTGGATCTTCGAACATTGTTCGCAGGACAACAGGGCATTTGTCTTCAGAAAGAAAAAAGGATTTCAATGGCACATACCTTTTCAGCACTCTTTCCAGAGCAGGGAGCATGGACAGCCAGCGAACATTGCTGTGTCCTAAAATGTTATGGTACACCTGGCCAACAAACTCACAAAAGCTCTTCAGTCTTTCTACTCTGACGGTGAAAATATGAAAATATGAAAATATCTTTGTGAGCAGGTACTCAACATCAAGGGGAATCATATCCAAAGCTGTTCTGTCCATGTTATGAATGATGTGGGTAGGAAACCCAAGCCAATCACCTCCCGCTGCAGAGCATTTTAAACTTTGGTATGGACATTGACCCTCCCCAGCCTATTCAGTCCTCCAAAGTTGGTATTTGTGTTGTCGGCAGAGAATGCCACGACTTTGTTTTGCAGGTTACATTTTTGGATGACCACCAGGACCTCAGCTGCAATCTCCTCTGCTGTTTCTCCTTTCAATTCAACAAAATCAAGCAGTTTTGTTTCCACAGATGTGTTGCCACCATATATCTTACAATATCTGACTACTATTGGCAGCAGCTTTACATGTCCATGATTGGACGCATCAATGGACAGGGACACAAATTCAACCTGGTCTAGGTCCTGTGTTACCAAAGTAGTTGCCCATGGTGCTAACACGTTACTCACTATGGCTTCACATTTTGTCCTAGCACATGTAAACTTCGGCTCATAAAGCTTTCGTGTCAGTTGTGCTGTGCAGTCTATAGACACCCTCCTGCACAGCTAAATCATATTCTTCTTGGGAAGGCTCTACCTTCTTGAAGAATGTGGTGACAGAGGGCATACCAACACGGGCAATCAGAGAGACTTTATGCTTTTTTGTCTGTTGATGTTCTACCACTGCCGTTCTTCTCCGGCTGCCAATTGAAAAAGAGGAATTACAAAGGGTGCAGTTAACCATTCTATTGTCTTGACCTGAGAGTATAAATGGAAATTCTCTCATCATGTTGTCATTAAAATGACATTTCCGTTTCTTGGAAAGAGCCATTGTACCTCCTCTGTCTGCTCTTCTTCACTCTCCTTGTGTCACTTCTTACTCTTAACTTTTTCTTATCCTCCACAATCTGTCTCCAGTCGTCTTCCTGCTCTTTCTTCCTCTCCTTCTCTTTACCTTTCCACTTCCACACTCTCCTCACTTCACTCTTTTTACTCCCTTAATTTTTCCTTCTTCCTTCTTCTATTAGATCAAATACTTTGGTTAACAGATTCCCATTGCTTGCCTCATTTTTGTATTTTATCTCAAAAACATTGTTTGGAAGGTTTCTCCGGCGTACTCCGTTCGTTCCATCCTGGATTAGAGGCGTTGGGCGAGGGGCCTTCAGTACCTTGTGGAGTGGGAGGGGTACGGTCCGGAGGAGAGGTACTGGGTTCCGGTGGCTGATGTATTGGACCCTGAACTGCTGCGGGAATTCCACCGTCGCCGGCCGGATCGCCCTGCGTCTCGCCCTGCGGGTCGTTCCCGAGTCCGGTGTCGACGCACCGCTGGAGCCGCGCGTCAGGGGCGGGGTACTGTCATGACTTCCGCCGAAGTCGGCTCCTCTCCTTGTTCAGGCGGCGTTTGGCGGTCGACGTCACCGGCTTTCTAGCCATCGCCGCTTCATTTTTCATGTATCCATTTGTTTTGTCTTGTTCCCTGCACACCTGGTTTTTATTCCCCAATCAATCTACATGTATTTATTCCTCTGTTCCCCATCATGTCTTTGTGTAAGATTGTTTGTGTTACGTGTGTATTGTTGATGCGCCAGACTGGCTTGTTTTTCCCGTGTTATTTTTCACGAAGATGTTTATTGTTAAACATAATTCTTGTGACTGTTTTGCGCATTTTGCACTTTTGCCTAAATAAAGTGTGCGCCTGTTCACAAATCTCTGCTCTCCTGCACCTGACTTCGCTACCAGTACGCACACAACTGACATTGGCAGGCTCTGTAATCATATCTTTACCTTTCCTCCTCTATCTCTTTCACTCTTCTTCCTATCCAGTCTTCCTCCTCTCCACTCTCCAACAGAAAACATTATGCTAATGTTATCCATGAAAATTTCTAAATATATTTTCACACTACTTATAATGCCAAACCATTAAAATTGTAATCTACAAATAAATATTTTCATAATTAATTGTGCGTTAATTTAATATAATCATATTTTCAAAATAGCCCGTCCACTGCATGTTTACATGTGAACGTTTTTTTAAACTAGCTACCATGACAGTAGCTGGCTAACCTAGCTAGATAACTTAATCAACATAGCTAATGTTAGCTAGCATAACCTATTTAAAACCTTATAAAGCAGAGCATCTATCTATATAATAAATTGTGACATTATAACATCATGGGCTAGTATCTCAAACGAGTGTAACTTACCTGGCTTGAAAAGACGTTTGTGGTGATGTTGTGGATTCACTTGACACTTGCTAGCTTCTGGCCGAGTTTTCCACAGCAGTTTTCTCTAAAACTAGTGCGAGCAAGTAACTACTTGCTAGTTAGAAGAAGAAGAAGAGTGAATGAAGCTGATATAGCGAGCAGCCCCCTCTGCTGGACAAAACAAGCACAACGCGATTGAGACGTCAACCGGTAGGCTCTGCTGCCCGGTCTTTCTTGCCACGTAAAATATTATTTCACTTTGCAGTCTGTTTTTAATGCACAGTTAAAAACGGGGACATTTCCGGGGACAGCTCCAAATATTTCAATATGTCAAAATATTTCACGGCTATTGTTCTAGCTGGTATAATTACAGCCCAAAGTGCCTGGCGAGTCCACACACACACACAAATATGTGATCATTATTGCAAGTACAGTAAAGATTACTTTTCATGCAAGTGCCTTTATCGTCACTGCGGCTCGAAAGGCAGGTTAAAATCTCCAGCGTATTTAACTCCTAACTGTACATGCTGTTACACTTGAACATTTGGGTTCTGCTCTGGACAGATGTTGATTGACTCAGAATAGATGTATTTTATTGATTAAGTGAGCTGTAACAGAAGGAGGCTGCTTGCAGTGAGTAACTGTGTCTAGTATTGGTAGTGAACCTGCCTATTTAACTGGTGGCAAATAATCTGGAATTATTGCCCTGCATTGTGCTCTGGGACATGAACTGCCTCTGATTTAGCTAATTTACCAAACAGATGTAGACAGCAGCATAGTGTACTGGATAAAGTCGTCCCTTCAGGAATTCGTTTTGAGCAGGATCAGCACTACTGTTAGGAGTTAGGATTATGGCTGTTGTGGTGACTGTATTACCGCCACACCGGCGGGCACAAGTCATGAAGGCAGTCAAATTCCTCATGACCATTTAGTCACGGTAATTAGGTTTTCTCCAAGCTCTGATGCTGGTCATTAGTAGCCTACCAAACTTGCTAACTGCCTTGTACTCAGCACTCTATTGTCCCTCTAATCACTCTGACATTAATGCAAATGTTTTCGAAAATCTAATCAAACACTTTGTGAGAGCTCGTGAGCTCATGTTGTGCAACAACTCAATAGGCTATTGAATTGCGCGAGAAAACATAATGATGGCCTCTACTAAAAAGAGGATGATCCCATCAGCTTTCTATAGGCTAGGCCTACTATATTTATTTCTTAACTTTCCTAATATTAAGCACATTGCTTATATTTACAACAGGACTATAGGCTACCTGGCTTGCATGAAAATAAACCACTGGGAAAAGCGTTGGCCATTCACTATTTAAGTGCATAGATGACATGTATTTTTTTTTACGCTGCCCCTGTTTCGATATGGTGCATTCTAAATCAAAACCAATTTTACACATATTATTTAGTATATATACATATTAAATCAAGAATAGTCTGATAGGTGACAATATTAGCCTATCACTTGTAAATTATATATTATTAATGATGCCCAGCATAAGAAACAATGCCTTTTTTTGCGACTTTTTCTAATCATAGTCGCACACCTCATGTAGCCTAGACCATGGGCCTATATGTTTTAATAAGGTTTCTATCACAACTAAAGTGGCCAAATAACTTCTTAAAATTAAGCAAATGAATCTACTTTACAAGGGGTGTAGAGCCTAACTCTTACGTCGGTATTAATGGTCGGGAGACAGGCGCATGAATGCGTAATAGGGTTTTTTATTTACCCAAATTACAGCGTGCCATGTACAGGCACGGGGACAAAGACCAAACAAACACTATACAAAACACAGGGTTGAGACCCAAACAAAAGAGCGAGGAGTACCTCGAATAAATACACAATCGCACAATGATTATCACACGGAATGAGACCTGTAATCATCTACACAATACACGTGGCACGAAAGCCAAAACAACACAGCACAGGTACTGACACGACCAACGGACATTGAAATAATAATCGACAGGACAATGGTGAACAAAGGGCACACTTATACAATTACTAATCAAATGGGAATAGGGACCAGGTGTGCGTAATGACAGTTCCGGAGGGATCCGTGACACTAACTGGCATACATAAGCAGCACATGAGTTTCAAGTTTGGGGAAGATAATTTTCACCATAAAAAGGCAGCTTTATAATAAAAGCATTACATTCAGAATTGCATTTGCACACTTTTGATAATGGTGTTTTCCGCTAATGGAACATTCTCGCTTATAGCCTACTACCATGTGCGCATTGCTGCACTGCTAATGTGAAGAAGTAGCCTAATAGTTTATCAATATTTTAAGCTAAGCGTTCTGATCTGTTGCGTCAGCCACATTGCGTAATTTTTTGGGGGATGCTAGTTGTTGTATTAATTTGGCACAACTGTCCCAGACTATGTTTGGAATATTTATTTCTCGCATAGAATAGAATATGTCGACTTTTGTACTATGAGGGATAGTAGATTGACATAGGCTAGTGCTTTTGCTGTTCATGAGGCCTACTCATCTTGTTGGCTAACGAAAAGTAAATGTGGACAATAATCACCTCGGAATTGGATAAGGACATGCGCAGTTGCGTCCCCGATGTGTCTGTCTTCACTTGTAGCCTGTGAGAAAGACCCGATCACGTGATGGAGTGCGCGCAGCACGCAGGGAGAATGGCACAAAGGCCCCTACACTGCAAAAGGCATGGATTTTTGTAGACTGCATTACAGCCACACAAAGGGGATGCCACCATGAAATTCTAGGCATTATCAAGTGCTTGTCAAATTGTGAATGAGTGACTGATGTAGTGTGTACAGCCTGCACAAACAAATAAAGCAGAGCTCATGCCTTTCAAGTGTCTTTTTTCAAATCATCATTAGAGTCGCATCATACAGCCTTACAATGTACTAAAAATCAAAACAAATAGCCCAACATTTGTAGAACATCTGCTCAACACAGAATAACCACGTGCGCACTCCCTCAAATCATTTGGAGAAAATATGCTTCCTATTTTATTCAGCTTTGTTCAACTGTATTCTTCATACTATAAAATACTATAAAAATAATGCCACGGAGTTCTAAGCGAATCTTGTCAACTAAATTAACTAGTGTATCCCAAAGCCATTTGTCATAGCCAGATCAGGACCTAACATAAGGACAACTCAGAGTATGCTATTCTGTTCTTTTGAAATAGACTACATTTTCTTCATATCATGCTTCTTTAGACCTGTCTAAAATAAATAATTGATTTATTGTGAAGGTGTAGGCTATATTACATAGACTTATTAGACTTTTTAAAATGTAGATGTTCCAAAGGTCTGCATCAGTGGCTTGTAGGCTATGTGTGAAAGCCAGGAGATGCTAAATGTGTTTATGTTAATAAACGGTCAATTGCCTTGGCTGACGAAATTTCGTGACCGCCACAGCCCTAGTTAGGATACATTAAAACATACAGTAGTTCTGAAATAGATGTCTAAGGTTGTTGTCTTAGTTACAATACTAAACTAATATAGGGCATGCTATAATATATTGACTTGTGGTCTTTCTGTTTGATGTATTGGTGCCTCAGTGATGACACCTGGTCTTTGAGATAAGCTCAACCTGTGAAGAGGTAGTGGAGGTTAGAACAGGGAGGGCCTATATCATGATTTGCACCGCTGGCATTTATGTCTTGTTGAGAGCGTAAATATGTTCCCTTGAAAAAGCTCCCATAAACCCTGCCGGGTCACTGTGTCTCCATTAAGGAAATGAAAACGGCGATATCAGTGAACCTTGTCCCCTTGTGATGATCTCATGAAGGGATTGGGGAGTTATTAGCCAGGCAGTATATTATCTTGGGTCTTTATAGTAATTCCTACATTGCTCTATTCCTCTGCCCAGAACTTACTGCTCTCAGGGCCGACAAGGATCCAAAAAGAGCTCCTGAAACCTGAACTGTCTGCAGAGAACCAAGCACAGAGAATAGGCTCTGTGCCCCAAGCACAGAGTATAGGCTTTATAATGTGACAGCACTTAGTTCTCAAGCCAAATAATGTGGATAATATTTGATCCTCCTCAACTTGTGTGGATAGTACTTGGCCTGCTTGGTCCCTTACGTAAAAAACATGTGAACGCATGAATAGAGAATGGTGGCGGAGGGGATGGCTGCCGTTTTACACGCGTTTTTTTATCGCGTGTAACTTATTTTTTAAACTTATTTTGTACATAATGTTGCTGCTACCATCACTTATGGACATCAGAACAGAGATTACTCACCTCGAACTTGACAAAAAAAAAATATTTAATGAGTCCGACGTGAAGGATATACTGCTTTCTCGGGAACGGGCCCAAATCCCCATCATTTGCATGAAGAAAAGACAGAGAAAAAGGGGGCGGAGGTCGGACTGCCTTCTGAGAATTCGTAGGCGAATGAGTAAACCCCCTCTACCATCAGTCCTATTAGCCAACGTGCAATCATTGGATAACAAAATGGATGAGCTCCGATCAAGGATATCCTACCAATGGGACATTAAATACTGTAATATCTTATGTTTCACCGAGTCGTGGCTGAACGACAACATGAATAACATACAGCTGGCTGGGTTTTCGGTCCATCGGCAAGATAGAACAGCTGCCTCCGGTAAGACAAGGGGTGGCGGTTTGTGTCTATTTGTAAATAACAGCTGGTTCACAAAATGTAATATTAAGGAAGTCTCAAGGTTTTGCTCGCCTGATAATCTCATGATAAGCTGTAGATCACACTATTTACCAAGAGAGTTTTCTTCTATATTTTTTGTAGCTGTCAATTTACCACCACAAACCGATGCTGGCACTAAGACGGCACTCAACGAGCTGTATCGGGCCATATGCAAACAGGAAAATGCTCATCCAGAGGTGGCGCTCCTAATGGCCAGGGACTTTAATGCAGGGAAACTTAAATCCGTTTTACCTCATTTCTACCAGCATGTTAAATGTGCATCCAGAGGAAAAACAACTCTAGACCACCTTTCCTCCACACACAGAGACGCGTACAAAGCTCTCCCTTAACCTCCATTTGGTAAATCTGACCTTAACTCTATCCTCCTGATTCCTGCTTACAAGCAAAAACTAAAGCAAGAAGTACGAGTGACTTGCTCGATAAGGAAGTGGTCAGAGGACGCAGATGCTAAGCTACAGGACTGTTTTTCTAGCACTGACTGGAATATGTTCCGGGATTCTTCCGATGGCATTGAGAAGTACACCACATCAGTCACTGGCTTCATCAATAAGCGCATCAATGATGTCGTCCCCACAGTGAACATACGTACATACCCCAACCAGAAGCCATGGATTACAGGCAACATTAGCACTGAGCTAAAGGGTAGAGCAGCTGCTTTCAAGGAGCGGGACTTTAACCCAAACGCTTATAATAAATCCCGCTATGCCCTCTGATGAACCATCAAACAGGCAAATCGTCAATACAGGACTAAGGTTGAATCGTACTACACCGCCTCCGATGCTCGTCGGATATGGCAGGGCTTGCAAATTATTACGGACTACAAAAGGAAGCACAGCCGCGAGCTGTGCTTGCAGTGACATGAGCCTAAAGATGAGCTAAATAACTTCTATGCTGCGTGATCACTCTCTCCGTAACCGATGTGAGTATGACCTTTAAACAGGTCAACATTCACAAAGCCGCATGGCCAGACGGATTACCAGGAAGTGTACTCCGAGCATGCGCTGACCAACTGGCAAGTGTCTTCGCGGATATTTTCAACCTGTCCCTGACCGAGTTTGCAATACCAACATGTTTCAAGCAGACCACCATAGTCCCTGTGCCCAAGAACACCAATGTAACCTGCCTAAATGACCGACCCGTAGCACTCACGTCTGTAGCCATGAAGTACTTTGAAAGGCTGGTCATGGCTCACATCAACACCATTATCCCAGAAAACCTAGACCCACTCCAATTTGCATACCGCCCCAACAGACCCACAGATGATGCAATCTCTATTGCACTCCACACTGCCCTTTCCCACCTGGACAAAAGGACCACCTACATGAGAATGTTATTCATTGACTACAGCTCAGCGTTCAACACCATAGTGCCCTCAAAGCTCATCACTAAGCTAAGGACCCTGGGACTAAACACCTCCCTCTGCAACTTCCTAACAGGCCACCCCCAGGTGGTAAGGGTAAGTAACAACACATCTGCCAGGGTCCCCTCAGGGGTGCGTGCTCAGTCTCCTGCTATACTCCCTGTTCACCCGTGACTGCATGGCCAAGCACGATTCCAACACCATCATTAAGTTTGCCGACGACACAACAGTGGTAGGCCTGATCACTGACAACGATTGAAAAAAAAGAATCATGTGGTTTCATGTGAAATCATGTGGTTTTCCAGCAAGGGGAGGCTCATTTAGCTTAACCAGTGTTTGTAAAGTAGCCCATGTAATGTATTGCTTTTCTCTTGCTCATGGGTTACAGTTGATGATCACCTTATAAGTAATCCAAACTATCTAGATGCCTTATAATCTATTAGCGTGGAAGACACGTTGAGTCAATAAAAATATTTTAAATTGATAGAAGAGGGCACGATTTCAGGTAACTGAGTATTGAATTCTCTGATAAGTCTTCTACAGAAAAATACAGTGTTGTCCATCACAGACTGACTCCAACTGAATAGATTCGTTTTCTGAAAATAGATCCAGTCATTAGGCAGCTACAACACACAGTAAAAGGGTGCTGTGAAAACTGAGAGGAGATAGGAGTAGTCTATGATCGAAATATGGGATGTGTAATGTATGCTGCACAACTAATATGTTATGAAGGTGTTATAAATAGGGGTGTTAAGGCGTGTGTAAAGGTAAAGGCTAAATGTAATCGACTCAACAAGTTAGCAACAATTTCAATGGAGACTGAATTAGTTAATGCATGTATAGCTCTTCAAAGTCAGTTCAAAGTAAGATCTTAAGTGGGTGTGGTGTGAACTGACAGAGTGAAGGAGACTTAATGAGTCCGGGTCGGGTCCTGCAGAGCTCATGTGATTTTGTTGTGCAACAGAAGCAGAGTGGGGGGAACAGCTTTCCACACAAGCGCATTAGGTCATGGTGTTTACGGTCTGTGGAGCCATCACCACTCAGTCTCCTCTACCATGACTACAGCCCTCCAGCCATCACCACTCAGTCTCCTCTCACTCAGTCCTCCAGCCATCACCACTCAGTCTCCTCTACCATATCTACCTCCCTCCAGCCATCACCACTCAGTCTCCTCTCACTCAGTCCTCCAGCCATCACCACTCAGTCTCCTCTACCATGACTACAGCCCTCCAGCCATCACCACTGAGTCTCCTCTCACTCAGTCCTCCAGCCATCACCACTCAGTCTCCTCTACCATGACTACAGCCCTCCAGCCATCACCACTCAGTCTCCTCTCACTCAGTCCTCCAGCCATCACCACTCAGTCTCCTCTACCATATCTACCTCCCTCCAGCCATCACCACTCAGTCTCCTCTCACTCAGTCCTCCAGCCATCACCACTCAGTCTCCTCTACCATATCTACCTCCCTCCAGCCATCACCACTCAGTCTCCTCTACCATATCTACCTCCCTCCAGCCATCACCACTCAGTCTCCTCTACCATATCTACCTCCCTCCAGCCATCACCACTCAGTCTCCTCTACCATATCTACCTCCCTCCAGCCATCACCACTCAGTCTCCTCTACCATATCTACCACCCTCCAGTCATCACCACTCAGTCTCCTCTACCATATCTACCTCCCTCCAGCCATCACCACTCAGTCTCCTCTACCATATCTACCTCCCTCCAGCCATCACCACTCAGTCTCCTCTACCATATCTACCTCCCTCCAGCCATCACCACTCAGTCTCCTCTCACTCAGTCCTCCAGCCATCACCACTCAGTCTCCTCTACCATGTCTACCACCCTCCAGCCATCACCACTCAGTCTCCTCTACCATATCTACCTCCCTCCAGCCATCACCACTCAGTCCCCTCTACCATGTCTACTGCCATCCAGCCATCACCACTCAGTCCCCTCTACCATGTCTACCTCCCTCCAGCCATCACCACTCAGTCTCCTCTACCATGTCTACTGCCCTCCAGTCATCACCACTCAGTCCCCTCTACCATGTCTACTTCCCTCCAGCCATCGCCACTCAGTCCCCTCTACCATGTCTACCTCCCTCCAGCCATCACCACTCAGTCCCCTCTACCATGTCTACCTCCCTCCAGCCATCACCACTCAGTCCCCTCTACCATGTCTACCTCCCTCCAGCCATCACCACTCAGTCTCCTCTACCATGTCTACCTCCCTCCAGCCATCACCACTCAGTCTCCTCTACCATGTCTACCTCCCTCCAGCCATCACCATTCCGTCTCCTCTACCATGTCTACCACCCTTCAGCCATCACCACTCAGTCTCCTCTACCATGTCTACTGCCCTCCAGCCATCACCACTCAGTCCCCTCTACCATGTCTACCTCCCTCCAGCCATCACCACTCAGTCCCCTCTACCATGTCTACCTCCCTCCAGCCATCACCACTCAGTCCCCTCTACCATGTCTACCTCCCTCCAGCCATCACCACTCAGTCCCCTCTACCATGTCTACCTCCCTCCAGCCATCACCACTCAGTCCCCTCTACCATGTCTACCTCCCTCCAGCCATCACCACTCAGTCCCCTCTACCATGTCTACCACCCTCCAGCCATCACCACTCAGTCCCCTCTACCATGTCTACCTCCCTCCAGCCATCACCACTCAGTCTCCTCGACCATGTCTACCACCCTCTAGCCATCACCACTCCGTCTCCTCTACCATGTCTACCACCCTTCAGGCATCACCACTCAGTCTCCTCTACCATGACTACAGCCCTCCAGCCATCACCACTCAGTCCCCTCTACCATGTCTACTGCCCTCCAGCCATCACCACTCAGTCCCCTCTACCATGTCTACCTCCCTCCAGCCATCACCACTCAGTCTCCTCGACCATGTCTACCACCCTCTAGCCATCACCACTCAGTCTCCTCTACCATGTCTACCTCCCTCCAGCCATCACCACTCAGTCCCCTCTACCATGTCTACCACCCTTCAGGCATCACCACTCAGTCTCCTCTACCATGACTACAGCCCTCCAGCCATCACCACTCAGTCCCCTCTACCATGTCTACTGAACTTCAGCCATCACCACTCAGTCCCCTCTACTATGTCTACCACCCTCCAGCCATCACCACTCAGTCTCCTCTACCATATCTACCTCCCTCTAGCCATCACCACTCAGTCCCCTCTACTATGTCTGCCACCCTCCAGCCATCACCACTCAGTCTCCTCTACCATATCTACCACCCTCCAGTCATCACCACTCAGTCTCCTCTACCATATCTACCTCCCTCCAGCCATCGTCACTCAGTCCCCTCTACCATGTCTACTGCCCTCCAGCCATCACCACTCAGTCTCCTCTACCATGTCTACTGCCCTCCAGTCATCACCACTCAGTCCCCTCTACCATGTCTACCTCCCTCCAGCCATCACCACTCAGTCCCCTCTACCATGTCTACCTCCCTCCAGCCATCACCACTCCGTCTCCTCTCACTCAGTCCTCTCTGTCACTGATGCATCAGATGCATCAGATGCAACTGATGCTACTGATTTTCTCCTTCTATTTCTAGGTACTCTTTACTCATTCCTTTCCCTGTAAGTGGTCTCTTTGAGTCTAGCTTGTAGGCTACTTAGCCTCCGTATATTTTCTAATGCTTGTGTAGGCTGTGTTGCTGGTTTGTTTAGTTTTGGCTTTAGGTCTTAGCTACTGTAACGGGCTTCCTCCTTCTCCTCATCCGAAGAGGAGTAGCAAGGATTAGACCAAAATGCAGCGTTGTGAATAGACATGATTTTTAATAAACAAAACAGAAAACACGACGAACACTTGAATAATTACAAAACAACAAACGACGTAGACAGACCTGGACGACGAACTTACATGAAACACGAAGAACACAAGAACAGGAAAACTGACTACATAAAACGAACGAACAAACAAAACCGAAACAGTCCCGCGTGGCGTAACATACACTGACACAGGAGACAACCACCCACAACAATCAATGTGAAAACACCTACCTTAATATGGCTCTCAATCAGAGGAAATGAAAACCACCTGCCTCTAATTGAGAGCCATATCAGGTCACCCTTTAACCAACATAGAAACACATAACATAGACTACCCACCCAAACTCACGCCCTGACCGTCAAACACATACAAAAACAACAGAAAACAGGTCAGGAACGTGACAGAACCCCCCCCCTCAAGGTGCGAACTCCGGGCGCACCCCTAAAACTCAAGGGGAGGGTCTGGGTGGGCATCTGTCCGCGGTGGCGGCTCCGGCGGTGGACGAGGACACCACTCCACCACTGTCTTTGTCCCCCTCCTTAGCGTCCTTTGAGTGGCGACCCTCGCCCCCGACCATGGTCCAGGAACCTTCACTAAGGCCCCTCCTACATAGAGGAGACAACTCAGGAACGAGAGGTAGCTCAGGCCAGAGAGGTAGCTCAGTACAGAGAGGTAGCTAAGGACAGAGAGGTAGCTCAGGACAGAGAGGTAGCTCCGGACAGAGAGGTAGCTCCGGACAGAGGGACAACTCTGTACTAATGGCAGCTCCGGACTGGGTGGCAGCTCCGGACTGGGTGGCAGCTCCGGACTGGAGGGCAGCTCATGACTGGAGGGCAGCTCATGACTGGAGGGCAGCTCATGACTGGAGGGCAGCTCATGACTGGAGGGCAGCTCATGACTGGAGGGCAGCTCATGACTGTAGGGCAGCTCTGGCAGCTCCTGACTGGCTGGCGGTTCTGGCAGCTCCTGACTGGCTGGCGGATCTGGCAGCTCCTGACTGGCTGGCGGATCTGGCAGCTCCTGACTGGCTGGCGGCTCTGGCAGCTCCTGACTGACGGACGGCTCTAATGGCTCGGGACAGACGGGCGGCTCTAATGGCTCGTGGCAGACGGATGGCTCAGAAGGCGCTGGGCAGACGGATGGCTCAGACGGCGCTGGGCAGACAGATGGCTCAGACGGCGCTGGGCAGACAGATGGCTCAGACGGCGCTGGGCAGACAGATGGCTCAGACGGCGCTGGGCAGACAGATGGCTCAGACGGCGCTGGGCAGACAGATGGCTCAGACGGTGCTGGGCAGACAGATGGCTCAGATGGCACTGGGCAGACGGATGGTTCTGGCCGGATGAGGCGCACTGTAGGCCTGGTGCGTGGTGCCGGAACTGGAGGCACCGGACTGGAGACACGCACTTCAAGGCTAGTGCGGGGAGCAGGGACAGGGCACACTGACCTCTCGAAGCGCACTATAGGCCTGGTGCGTGGTACCGGAACTGGAGGCACTGGGCTGGAGACACGCACCATAGGGAGAGTGCGTGGAGGAGGAACAGGGCTCTGGAAACGCACTGGAAGCCTGGTGCGTGGTGTAGGCACTGGTAGTACTAGGCTGGGGCGGGAAGGTGGCGCCGGAAATACCGGACCGTGCAGGCGTACTGGCTCCCTTGAGCATTGAGCCTGCCCAACCTTACCTGGTTGAATACTCCCCGTCGCCCGACCAGTGCGGGGAGGTGGAATAACCCGCACCGGGCTATGTAGGCGAACCGGGGACACCATGCGTAAGGCTGGTGCCATGTAAGCCGGCCCGAGGAGGCGTACTGGTGGCCAGATATGTAGGGCTGGCTTCATGACATCCGGCTCAACGCTCAATCTAGCCCTACCAGTGCGGGGAGGTGGAATAACCCGCACCGGGCTATGCACACGTACAGGAGACACCGTGCGCTCTACTGCGTAACACGGTGTCTGCCCGTACTCCCGCTCTCCACGGTTAGCCTGAGAAGTGGGCGCAGGTCTCCTACCTGCCCTTGGCCCACTACCTCTTAGCCCCCCCCCCCCCAATAAATTTTTGGGGTTTCTTCTCGGGCTTCCTTGCTAGCCGCGTACCTTCATATCTGCGGTTTTTTGCTGTGGCTGCCTCCTTCTCCTCCTCAAAGCGGCGATTCACTCCCACCTTAGCCCAGGGTCCTTTTCCCTCTATGATTTCCTCCCAACTCCAGAAATCCTGCAATCCTTTTTTCGTGGACCACTGTTCGTGGTCCCGCTGCTTGATCCGGGTTTGGTGGGTGGTTCTGTAACGGGCTTCCTCCTTCTCCTCATCCGAAGAGGAGTAGCAAGGATTAGACCAAAATGCAGCGTTGTGAATAGACATGATTTTTAATAAACAAAACAGAAAACACGACGAACACTTGAATAATTACAAAACAACAAACGACGTAGACAGACCTGGACGACGAACTTACATGAAACACGAAGAACGCAAGAACAGGAAAACTGACTACATAAAACGAACGAACAAACAAAACCGAAACAGTCCCGCGTGGCGTAACATACACTGACACAGGAGACAACCACCCACAACAATCAATGTGAAAACACCTACCTTAATATGGCTCTCAATCAGAGGAAATGAAAACCACCTGCCTCTAATTGAGAGCCATATCAGGTCACCCTTTAACCAACATAGAAACACATAACATAGACTACCCACCCAAACTCACGCCCTGACCGTCAAACACATACAAAAACAACAGAAAACAGGTCAGGAACGTGACAGCTACAGGCTGTATTGTGGTCATGTGCAAGGTCCAGTTACTCGGCGTATGGCACGTGTTCCAGTGAGTCAGTCATTAACACTAAGCCATGGATTTTTACACTGCTGTTTTTTGCATCGCTTACCAGAGAGACACAATGG